>NW_012148620.1:2226835-2253857 GCF_000956105.1 Propithecus coquereli
TTTAACATCAACGTCTTTTTTGACTGTTTTATTGAAAATTCTACAGACAGTAGCTTATTTTTCCACCAACCTAAGCACCTGAGACTTTTGGCTGATGGCTATAAGACCAGTAAAATTGCCTATAAAATGTAACTTTATATCATAACTTACACAATGTTTATAGAATATATTCCAACATTCACTTTTTTTTCCGAAAGCAAACATCTCAGTGTGTATTCATTATATTACAATGGAAAACAAAATTCATAGTTTTGAATAATGGTAACACTTGCTCTGTAGTTACATTATTAGAGCGTTTTGCATATATCAAATGATAAGTCTAAAAGGAGAGAGCACTGATCTCACTTAACATAAAAATTTTTCTGAGCCTAACATGAAGGAAATAGAGTAATATTTTATTAGAACATGTTTTATTAGCGTGGTTTTCAAGTGCTATGGTAAAATCGTGCTCCTGACTCCCTGTACAGCCTAGGATAATATGTTCAAGGCAGCGTGGCTGGTATTATCTCACAACCATGCACCTCAGGGTCTCTGCTTTGAGTAGTATTCCATCCAATATCCATTTGGCTTGCTCTTTTGCCTTTTTTAATTCCTTCCTCAATATCACATTCTCAGATGCCCATGATCATTCTATTCAAAATTGCACTCTTGTCAGCCAGCGCCTCCCATCTCTTTGATCCTAAGTATTTTTCTCTAAAATATTATGTAATCCAATTATTTGTTATGTCTTTTGCCTCTCTCCTCACAGACTGCTGTAGAATTCATGACAGACAGGATTTTGTCTTTTAAATTTTCCTTTTCTCTTCACTGCTGTATTCCCATTGCCCATACAGTACTGGTTACATGGTAGGAGCTAAATAAATAATGTTGTGTAAATAAATAAATGAATGAATGGATGTAGGTTACTTTTTCCGAACATTTAATATATGTATTAGTTAATATATTCATTTTTCTAAACATTTAATATATTTATTAGTTTTAAAGGTTTTTAAAAAGAAATTTCAGCCTTTTATAAAAATAAAAGACCTACTATACCCAACTCTTAATCTAATAACAATTAACATTGTGATAATTTTGAGAAAAATCCCAAAGAAGTGGAGCCAGTCATAGAACAAGACAAATTTGCTGAAGATCATAGAATTCTTAACAACAACAACAAAAAAAGTAGTTACTCTGCCAAATATGACAGAAGTAAAGGGTTACAGGTATTTGACATATCCAGCAAAAGGAAATTTATGTGGATACTTTAAAAAAATGACTTGATAAAGATGCGACTTATTATTTATCTACTGATATCACTCAGTGAGGTGTCTCAGCCCCTGAAGTTTCTGGGTCACACACCGAAATGTGTTTCAGGCACTAGTCTCTTTCTGATGCGATGGAAACCAGGTAGAAAGGACCACGGCTCCCCACCATGGATCAGGGATCTGTAATTGGTCAGAGACTTGGAGGAGAAAATGGTTTGTGGGCCAAGAAAAGAGGGGAATGAGAGCCATGCTTGCCTTTCTTCTCTGTCCTTCCTCTGTGCCTCTTCTTCCTCTAACAAGCTCTACTTAGACCATGGCCCCTCTTCATATTTGAGTCTAAAAACATAATATTGTCTTTGTAGTTTAAAAAAGAGTGTTTTTTTTTCTTTGCTAAAGATGGATATTTATCAAGGAGGAAAAAGCTGAAATGGGTATTAGGAAAAAAATGTTACTAATGGTAAGAAGAAATAAGCAGTGGAAAAGATGGTGAAAGGAGAGGGGAGCGGGGACTTGGATTTTGGAGATATCAGATATCACCCGCTAGACCTGCACCATTCGACTACCTAAGTCCATCTCCTTTTATTAGAGTCTCAAATTAGTATCTGGAATACATTCATGAGGAAAAAAAATCATTGTGATCTTATCACTAAAATGTGCCAAAATGTTACACACATTGCAATCCCCTTCAGCACTTTCTCTCCCAGAATAAAGTTGTGTAATGGTAAGTGGTGCTTGGTATGTCTACCGAACGGTTTGTTTACATTTGACCAAATATCAGCAACCAAAGATACTACAAAAGACATGTAAAAAAGGAATATGTACTAGCTTTCACTGGAATATAGTATTATAATTATAACATTGAATTACAATATAGGACAATATGCATGCTTTTTTTTCCCTTAGATTTTTGGCTGTCCACGGACTTATATATCTTCTTCTTTTCTTTCTTCCAGAATCTCCTCTATCCATCTTTAACTCCACCATGTCCCATAAAACAAGCCATAATAAAACAAGGGATCTAATTTGACTTGCCATAAGTTTTAAATGTATTTGTTGGTTTCCTTAATAATAAATGAAGTGGGGGCTATTACATACCACACTAGAGTACGGTATAATGACCTTTAACTTTGCTGTATACACATTGAGTCTCAGAAGAAACCGGAAAGAGATGGGTAGGTAACCCTAAGAATTAAGTCAATCTCTCTCATTCTCTTATATATATTTATATGTATATATACACACACACATTTAATTATGTATGTAATTAAATTGCCTAATTTGTATAAGGTCTGTATGAGGCAATTTTATATATATTATCTCATTTTACCTCTTCTACATTAAAACTGGTTTTTTTGTTATTAATTTCATAGTATAGAAAGTAGAATAAGAGAAGCTAAGTAATTTTCCCAGAGTCACATAGCTCATGTGTGACAGAGATGGAATTCAAACACAAGTTTGTCTGACTTCAAGGTCAATGTTCATTCGGAAAAGAGAACTTCTATGTGCCATGGATCTCAGAGAAGCAAGGGTGTGTTAGTCTTGGTGGACGATGGCAAGAGAAAAGACTTTCTGCTGTTTATTTTTAGAACTTCAAATTTCACCCCTTTCCCTGACACAGTGAACCCTGCATAGCTACCCTGCCGAACGCCACCAGCTCAAATGCCATGTCTTCCTTTTTTTCTGTTTTTACTTTTCTATTCTGTTGATTTTATTCTGTTTTGTATGAAGTTACTTGCTTAAGATGGCTTTTCCTTCAAGATACGGTGTGTACATTGAGGGAAAAGATTTTATCTTACTCATTTCTCATTCTCTCTGTGCAAAGCCAGGTTCTGTATACATAGTAGGTGCTCAATAAATGTTCGCTATGAAACAGTAGCTCTTCATGAGGGGGAAGAGCCAGGACTGTGGCATCTCTCAGATCCTGTGACATCTGTATTGACATGAAAGACAGAAGAAACCATTTCCTTGGCATTACAGTTTAGTCTGCTCCAGCCAAACATAGAAAGCTGTCATGTGAATATTTTTGAACCTCAAAAACAATTTTGGTTTAAGTTTGGGTGGGGGAGGAGGGGGCTGGTGGCTCTTATTTCTCCCACACCAGTCCACTCAACTCATATTAGAACATGTAATTCCAGCAGTGCTGACTGTCATAAAATTTGTGAACAGAGTGTCCTCTGAACACTGTTTGGTACACACATTGCCTCCTTAAGAAGCTTACTTGTAGCTTATAATTAAATTAAAGGACCAACAGCTGATGAAAGAAGTATAGCCTAGGGGCCATGTTTATGAGTTTCCCAGGCAAGAGGTAGTCATGTCAGAACTACTATTGTCATGAGTCTGAATGTTTCCAATGAAGCCTTTGCACGAATCATTTGCTTAGTACTAGTCATTTAGTCATGCCACTTGATTTCAGCCCACTATTTCCTCTTGGAACTGGCAAAAACAACTCTGCAAAGGAAAACATTTTATAAGAAAAGTCAGAGGCTTCTGCTTTATAAACCGTAGATGACCTGGACTCTATGACCAATTCATGGGGGTGCCGCCTCTGGTTCCAGTGGCCAGGGAAGACCACAACAAACACTTGAGCCCATGTCAGCAGAAACTCTGTCTCCTCTTTTCTTTGTTTCCCTAATAGAGGATTTTAATATATAGTATATAGGAAATCAACTGTCCTGATTTACCGGGGACTGTTCCGGTGTTAGCACTGAAAGTTTCATGTCATGGGAAGTCCCTCAATCTGGGACAGTTGGTCATTTCAGCATTATAAATGCTGAAAACAAAAGACTAGCATTCTGGGATCAGTTTATGATCTAGAAGTCTTTGGACCATTGTACCCAAATCACATATCAGTGGTCAAGTCCTAGCGAATTTATGCTAAAAAGAAGTCATGGAATCCCCAAAGGGTTCTTAAATATCCTTTACTTCAGAGCTTCCGAACTGGTGTGCCCAGTGGTAGGTGTTAACATACTGATATTAACATACTGATGGCTCTGGGTGTGTTGAGGTATCGATCCCTCAGCCCTGGTGTTGGCTGGGCAGAGTCCCTCAGTCACTTTCCCCTGCACAGATAAGGGATTTTATCCATCTCTTTAGCCCGGTGAGTGCTACAAAATAATATTACTATCATTTCCATGTGTGCCGTAATGAGAAAAAAGTTGGGAAGTACTCCTCAAATCTAACCCACCAATTTTGTGACTGAAACCTACCTTAATTTCTATTAAATACAGGCTTGTATGAAGCGGAGGCAAAACTGCGTTCAGTTTGTCTTGGGTTCAGCTGTCTTTAAGGTGACTTAGATCACTGCCTGGGAAAGCTGGTGAATTGGGTAATGAGTGGTAAGTTGCAAAACTCAGAAGGCTAAATTTGCATCGAAAGCACGTGGCTAGCTGAATGAGAAAAGGAATAGACATCTATCTAGATACTACCAAGAGAAATTACTATGTTGCTTCACTTTTCCAAGTTTTCAGTAAACATATGCTATTTAAGTCCGAATTCCCTTTGATATCAAATTAACCTATCTGATGCTTCAATTCCATTCTTGACATTGTACATATGGAAAGTTATAATTTCCAAAATCAAGATATCCAGAAATGTAAAGGCAGCTAAGTGAGACTCATATCCTTAAAATCCAAGTTTCCAAGATAAATGAGCATTTGTACCTTTATTTAATTATTCTGTGAAGATTTTTGTTCAAGTTCAAAATGAAGAAAGGATATAGAATGAAAGACAACATGCAAATAAAAGTCTACAGCTTCGAGGGTACTGGAGTTGCAAATTCCTGGTTCCCTTGCTGCTTCTCATAGCCAGTGAGTGGAGAAGGGACAGAGTCTGTGTCTATAAAGTTGGGCCTTTACAGATCAGAACTTTACATTGTGCCAGACTTGAAGCTTGCCCAACTTCTGGCTCTTCGATTGCTTAATACATTAGTGGACTCATTCCAGTTCCCAGTGGTCGGAGTTCCACATCACACAGTCCCTGTCTCATCTGGTGCTAATTGGCACCCTTGTTGGTAGTTTCCAAAAGCAGAACAGGAAAAATAAAAGGGACTATCTTTCTATCCTTGGAAGCTAGCTGCTTAGTACAGGCAGTCCTCAATTTAAAATGAGCTATGTACTAAAATATTGTATGTAAATCAGCCGTTTAGAACCCAGAGCAAATTTTTTTCCAATGAAACAAAGTCATGTTTGATGATCAGTTCCCCAGGTCAATCCAGTTCACAAAAGTCTGTTGAACCCATAATGTATCCAATAAATAGTTTCCATCTTAATAACATAGAACCATCCTGGGTGAACCAAGAGGTAGGGAGAGGTGATGAAACCAACACTGACCTTTGGAGGCAGGAGGCCAGGCGGCACTCTCACCAATGGTGTGACCAACCGTAGACAATTCCCAGACCTCTTTTTAGGCCTAAGTTTCTTTAACTGAATGAGGAGGGGAAAGATCATAAAATGTTGCTTTTAGCCTTCACTGGGTTGTTGTTGCAAGGATCAGATAAGATAATGTATATGAAACAGTTTAAAAGTCACTTTCATCTTCCCCTGAAGTATCAGAGTCACAGGTTCCCCTTCTGTTTCTTTCCGAAACCTTGTTAGCAGGGGGATCAGGGACTGTCCTCTATTCAAATTCCTCTTTCTGCTTCCCTTTTGGGGAAGGGGGTTGGAAGGCTGGGGGACAATGAAGTCATAGAAACAGACTACTGAGAGGTGGGGCCAAGGGTTGGCTCCTTAGGATGGGAAGACGTTTAATCCCATATAAATTCTCAGAGAGTATTTCCTGGCCCAGGCTGCTCTTTGTCACTTGTTTATTTTCTTCCTTGGACCCTAAGCACTGGCCTTTTGTTTACATTCTCAGCACCTGTTGCTTCTGAACAGCACATCTTCTTTCCTAGTTTTGTTGAGGACTCAGTATCTTTTTTGAGGTTTCATGATGAATTTCATTACTTGATTATAAAAGAAGGGAAATAGAAAGTCAAAAGGCTCACCCCTGTGTTCCTTTTATATATATTTTTTGTAAGATATAGATGAAAAATAAGAACACATATACATGCTAACCACATATTTTTGTAATCTTTTTGTTTTTGTATAAAACAATTATGTTTTATATATACTTAAAAGCAGAAGGAAATATTCGCAAGCTATACATCCAATAAAGGGCTAATAACCAGAATCTACAAAGAACTCAAGCAAATCAGCAAGAAAAAAACAAATAATCCCATTAAAAAGTTGGCAAAACACATAAACAGAAGCTTTTCAAAAGAAGATAGACAAACGGCCAATAAACATATGAAAAAATGCTCAATGTCACTAATTGTCAGGGAAATACAAATTAAAACCGCAGCGAGATATCGCCTTACCTTTGTTAGAATGGCTTTTATTAAAAAGTCCACAAACAATAGATGCTAGTGTGGATGCAGAGAGGAAGGACTGCTTATACACTGTAGGTGGGATTGCAAATTAGTACAACCTCTATGGAAAATAGTATGAAGATTCCTCAAAGAACTAAAAGTAGACCTACCATTCAATCCAGCTATCCTACTCCTGGGTATCTACCCAAAGGAAAAGAAGTCTTTCTATCAAAAGGACATCTGCACCCGAATGTTTATTACAGCACAATTCCCAATTGCAGAGATGTGGAATCAACCCAAGTGCCCATCAGTTCATGAGTGAATTAATAAAATGTGGTATACGTATACTACGGAGTACTACTCAGCCATAAAAAGGATGAATTAATGTCATTTGCAACAATTTCTATGGAACTGGAGACCATTCTCCTAAGTGAAGTATCTCAAGAATGGAAAAACAAACACCACATGCACTCATTATTAAACTGGAACTAACCGATAGGCACTCAAGTGCGCAGAGGGAAGTAAAACTCAGCGGAAATCAAGCAGGAGGGAAGGGGAAGGAGGGGAGGGGCAAAAACCTACCTAACAGGGTTATGGGCCCTGACTTAAGTATTACAAAAGCGATCCATGTAACCGAAAACATTTGTACCGTCTTAACATTTTGAAATTTAAAAAAAGCATATTAAAAAAATAAGGAGGAGGAGACTCAGGGAATTTCATCTCAGACCCTGGTGCTGGAGCTCTGAGGAGAAGAACAGGCTTACCCCTCTGCATGATGACTGGGGATAAAACCACAAGGCATCACTGTTCTGCCTTCTTCCTAGTGATCCTTCTTCTGAACATTTCTTCGTCCTGCAAACACCTTCTGTCCTCTTCCACGATAAGACGAAATAATCTTGTCTCCTCCTCGTTCTCCCTCTAGGTTCTTTTTAACTACCAATAACTTCTCCCTAACTCTTCTCCCTACCCCTTCCTCTGGCCTTTCCCATTAGCCTTCTGCCAGTTTTATTTATTAATAGTATTCATTACTCTGTTAGAAACATGATGATGGTTAAAACGTAATTCTTGTCATCAGGGAGCTGACACATTTGTAAATGCCATCGGCATGATACATAGCAGGGAATACAGAAGTCAAGTGCTAAGGACACAGAGGAGGGAAAGATAAATTCCAAAAAGTGTGGCTTTTCAGGAGGTGTGGGGGGAACCAAGGAGGATGTCACGGAGGCAGTGACATCTAAGCTGGGCCACCAACAGGAGATTAGAGTTCAAAGGGGAGAAGAACTTTTAAGTAAAAAGAAGATACGCATAAGAAACTTTCCAACTTGCTCCACATGCAATAGAGAATCCCAGACTTAGTAAGCCACTACCATTTCCCAGGAATATGGCCATTATTTTTTCTCAGGACAAGGAAACAGAATCTTTTAGCTTTCCTCTGTGGGGACTTCGGGCTTCACATGAAAAGCTCTGATCACATAGCAGTGAGCATTGGAGTGGCAGAGACAGCTGAGTTAAGTAAAAGAAGTAGTCATCGCTTTCTTTCCTCCTTCAGTATACCGACGCAGGCCCCTTGGAAAAACCCACGAAACTGGAACTCATGAGGAAAACAGCAAATTAAGAGTGTACCTCGGCAACCGAAGCAGCCCTTCAGTCAAGGATACTGGCTCACGCTAATAAATCCTCTGCTAACAGCCCCCAGTGGAAAGCTTGCAATCATGTGGTTCCATTTAGTGCAAGTATAAACAGAGGCCATCCCATTCTAATTTAGCAGAGGAGCAAAGTAAGAATCTGGGGTTCCCGGGGCAGTGACTCAGACTCGGAGCCATTAGCTCGAGAGAGAGCCTGTGTTAACATGCACCAAGCGGGTTGTCTGTTTCGATTTGACTGGTCAAGCAAACAGGCAGGTTAGGTTAAAAAAAGAAAACAACAGCCAGGACAGTCAAGGAACAAAGTGATTGTTTGACAGATGAAGATTATTTCCATTTCGGGCTGTCACTTAACGTCAAGTACATCACGCCAGTTGAAACAGGTGAACCTCACATTTAACATACCCTCGGTGCAGCTCTACCCACCAATCTCATTCATGTGGAGACTCCAGTTTGGCTCTTTCTCCCCTGCTCACTTACTCTCTTATTTTTATTCCTCACTCTTTTTCCTGTTGTTGCTCACATGCCTTCCTTCTTCATTTCCCAATGTGTTTTCTTCATCCGTTCCTAAGAGAAAACAGAAAATGATACATATTCTCTTCCGAATCTAATTCTAATGGTGTTTCTAATCTTAAGGATTTATACCAGAAATCAATTCAGCAATTTATGCTTTCAAAGTAACAGAAATATATACATGTATAAACACATTCACACTCAAGGAGAGAGCATTTTGACAATTCTTATATAAATTGCCAGCTTCATTTTTAGTTGTACAGAATGACTGAAGATAAGTTATTTGCTGATGCTGTCTAGGCTCAAAATTCAAGGCTTACTATTTCTGACTTGGTCCCCAAGAATCTTTATGGTGTCCTGTATTCTGGACTGGAGGTCAGAAGATTCCTGTTCTACTGCCTGTTCCACCAGCAGTCAGTGGCTAGCTTTCTTTTCCCCAGGTCTCTCATTAGAACATCAGAGGGTTCATCTACTTGATTTCTATCATTGTAACACCCTAATATCATGACTCTCTAAGGCTCCTATGGAATAGATAATCAGCATGGAGCATTTAGACATCATTTCTTCACATATGCCTGATGTCATTTTTGGCTTTGTTTTAAATCTCATATTGAACTTCACAGCTAAAGGCAGTCTTTCTTATATTTTAATTGAGAAACAACTGATTGTATAGCCTAGATTTCTAAAGATCTCTCTTTCTTGCAGTTATCTGTGATGTATGCTAACGTTAAAGTCTCAGATGTCACTATCTTATGTTCTCTTATGCTGACGTAAGATCCCTGGAAGTTCTTGCCTTGTGGGAGATGTTGCCCTACAGTCTCATGTGGCCACAAATAAGTTGGATCTCACATTTCTGGGCACAGCTGTCTGTTGCTGCTCTAGTGGGCATGGCAGGTACATTTTTGTTGTGCCAGACTTGGCATTTTACTTGTGGTTCTAATTCAGCAGCCTCCTATTGGCAGCTGCAAATGCTGAGCTGGGTATAAAAGCCTGTCCCAGATGCTGTCTTTATTCCACTGCTGGGTACCTTGTCTCTGTTACTGATTCACAGGGTGTGGCATTTCCTTCTGACTGACACTCAGATGATTGCAAGGCATGGTGGACACAGTGCCAGCTCTGCTAGGCACCATGCTGGTGACCTCAGGGTGCCAAAGATGTGTGATGATTTATATTCGATGGAAAAGTGATGGGGACAGACTTTCCATTTCTGTTAAGTTCTGTACAGGGGATTTCAAAGCAGAGTTGCCTTTTTGGCCACAAAGAAAAACAACTATTTCAGCATTTGCTTAGCACTCCCTGCTTTCCATAATACTCAGACTAAGCTGAATTGAGGTTAAGTTGGGGATCAATATCAGACTTGGTGTGTTCAGAATCAGCTTCCTCATCCTATGACTAAGGCTTTTTTACTGAGCCAACCTAATCATTCCTGGATCCTTCCTCTCTCAGGACCAGTTCTGTGTAAGAAATCTTCTCCGTCTTCATGCAAACAAATTTCTGGGGACTGACACTGTCTTTTTGCCAGATGTCCCCAGACACATCTGAATCTCTTTTAGTGTCAATCTGGAGCCTTTATCATAGTTTCATAAAAAACTGGGTATAGTTCAAATTTCTGTCTGTATATTCTGATTCTCCTTAGCATTTACACTCCACAGTCCCACACAGTGTGCTCACATATGAAGATTTTTATTGGTACAGAGATATGCAAGACCATCATTGGTGCATTGGGAACAGTAAATTAATTTCAAATAAAGAAAATAAAAATTCTGAAGGACAGCGAAAAGGGAAATATAGCTGCTTGTGCCAAAATAACTCAATGAACCCAGGACACTGGGATATGTTCCCTGCCAGATTCCCAAAGAGCCATACCTTGTAGTGTTATTTAAAGTACAGAAAGAAGTTGGGTTTTATTCTTCAGCTTTGAATCACTATGCTGTACTTTGGTGATTTAATAGGTAGAATAACAATATAAAAAAAATCACTCCTTAGGAAAAAAAATCGTAAACAAAAATTAATTAAAAAAGTCACTGAGAAGGTTGTAATTAGAAACTGGAACACTTGGGTTAACTTAATGTTGTGGTTAATTACAGGTTAGAAAATCATCCATATTTCGACACTTTTTGAATACTCTTTATAAAATGCCCTTAGCAAAGTTCCATGTAGTAAACATAGCTGCATCTTTCTTTGAGGTCTGAGGATTTTTAGAGCTTTTAGGTCATTATAGCAAACACAAATTTTCATTTAAGTGTTAGAGGACAAGATGGTGCAGAAAATTGGTCTTTGCCCAAAATAGCCACTATATGTTTCCCAGATATTGATGATTTAGATGAATCTTTGATCTCATGCTGATTTTTTATGGTTGTCTCTCCTTCACCATCCCACTCTCAAAATTAAGTTTGTAATATTTTTATGATTGAAAAGTATGCATATAGGAAATTTGAAAACTATAAGAAAATATCACCTAAAATTATTCCCTTCACTCAGACAAACGTCTTTTAAGATATTTAGTTTTTTGGTGCATTTTGTTCTGAGGTGTCCAATGATTTCTTCCTTATATACTAATATTTTAAACTAATTTAAGCCTCAACATATAAAGTAATATCTGTAAGTGACAAGGACATTGAAGTTTCACAGAAAAGTAAAAAACGTACAGTTAAAAAAAATGTCTTTCTCTGGAAATATCTTCAGCCCCAGTGGCTCAAGATAATAATTTTTTAACAGATTCTATTTCTGTTTTTCTTTTGTTTAAGAAGTTGTATTTATGTAAGGCTTTAGTTAATAATGGTAGATTGAATACATTTGTTTAGTTCTAATTCCTCTAGAAAACCTCTGAATTGACTGTAAAAGAGGTTGAATATGAACATGATAAACTTCCAAGGTCAAGTGAAATAATAGCAACCAAAATTCAGTAGGTGGAATTAGTGGTTTCAATTTGTATTATACTAAATCTTGGTATCTTGGTTAATTTTAGACTTGTCCTATATATTATATATAGTTCTCAAATTTTACTCTATTTGGAAGCTAACAAGTTAATCTGACATAATTTCATGAATTCTGATAGAAGACACAAGTTTTCTGGGTTAGAGACAAAAGACTTTATCACACATGGCACAGCAGACAGCAGAGCTTTGTATTTGTGTGATTTCTTTTGTCCCTGAAGTCTCACTGAGAGATGCAGAGCAGTCCAGGTAGATGCTGTCTGTTTGAAGGTTAGCATCACAGCTGAGGGATTGAGTTTAGGAAATCCCTATCTTTTATAATAGGCGACTAGTAAATCTTCCCAATCTTTGCTCTGGGGATAGCATTCTTTTTATTATCCTGGACAGCAAACAAACCTGTCCATTGTTCCAGAAGACACTACCTCTATTTTCCAAGCGTCTTCACTATACAAACATCCTTCGAAAGACAGTCCTACACAAATGCCTGCCAGGCAGGATGTGCAGAAACATGTAGTATTGTCTCCCAGAAATGATATAATTCAGTAAAGTTATTAAAAAACAACATTATTTCAATTTTAAGAAGTTTAAACTTGTAGTTTGACTATGTACTATGCAAAAAAAAATTCAAGTTTCTGGTTCAAGTTAGCAGGCTTGTGTTCCCCTTTGGTTCTTCTCAATAACCCCCAAAATATTATATATATACATATATACATACACACATATACATAGACACACATATATAAAACTTGCATATCATATATATATCTTATGTGAACAATTTTACATATATAAAACATGCATATTATACATAGGCACATATATACTTATGTGGGCATACACACACACACACACACACACACACTTGTATTTATATAAGAATAAACACAAAAAACAAAGCAAATAAGGCATATAAGAAAGTTAGTGAATACCAGGTAATAAACATACCTATGAAAGCACAGTGCGTAGGAGCATGTTGAGGAAAGACAGTACATGGTAGAGCCACTGCTCACAATATGCTTCAAGGGAGCTTCAGAGAAGTGACAGCACCTATGTTTGTGGGACCAAATATAAGAAAGAAGAAAAACATAAGAGGATTCACTGAAGGAGGGGTTCATAAGGAATAGTTGTCCCCGACCTTCCCTACCTGGCATGGCCAGCCAAGCTGTCATTTTTTATCCAAATATGGAAGCTTCTTCTATAATGAAATGGAATGTGCCATTTAGAAATATGCCTCATGTAGATGTTGGACATCACAGGTTTAAATCCTTCTCATTACATCTTACAGTGAAAGGAGCAACAGTCTAACAGCTTTGCCCTCTTCACTAGCCCAAAGGAAAGCTGGCCAGCTGACATGCTCTGCTCTCTCTCCTGCCGGCAGCCGGGTGTATCCTCATTTGAGAGAGAGACCGAAGGGAAAAGAGATGTGACAGCAGAGGAGATCCTTATTAGCTAAGTAGTTATTCCTTAAATATGAATGAACAAGTAAGGATTACTAGATATATAAGAAAAATGGCATAAAAGAGAAAAATTTTTTAAAAAAAATCAAAACAGAAAACCTAATCATAGAAAAAAAATAATTTAGGAAACAAAAGCAACATAAAAATAATATAACTTGAGTAATCTGAAATTTTATTGCATTAACAAAACAAGTGCAAGATATTCTACAAAAGAAAATCAAAGGAAGAGAAAGCACTCTTAAAGAGAAGTGATATGGTCCCAACGTTAAAAATAAAACCTAAAAGTTCATGGAAAATAAAGCTAAGGAAATCATCTAGTAAATAAGCAAAAGAGGCAGAAAAAAAGGAAAAGCATGAGAGAAAATAAAAAGAAACATAAAAGACCATTGTTACTCATAGATGAAGTAATTAGAAGTGTAGAAAATTAAAAGAAACTGCAAAAAACTATTAGGAATATTAAGTGAAGCTAGCAAGAACATTGGATACAAGGTCGATATATAAAATTCAAGCATTTCTATACGCTAGAGGTAAATTAATGGGAAAATGAAATTTGAAATACCATTTATAATAGCGGAACAATTATCAAATACCTAGGAAGAAATTTGGTGAAAATTTTCTAAGACTTAAAAATACAAAACATTTGTAAGAAAAAAATGAATGTATCTAAAATAATTGGAGATTAAGAGGGAGAGAGATGTCATATTTATGGATTGGGAATTCAGTTTTCTTAAGATCTCAAGTCTACCCAACTTGAACTGTAGATTCAACACAATCCCAATCAAATACTGGCAAGACTTTTTGTGGAAATTGACAAGCTGTTTTCAAAATATGGAAATATAAAAGACTTAAAGTTGCCAAGACAATTTTGAAAAAAGAAGGACAAAATTACATTTAATCAGATTTTAAGATTTATAGTAAAAACAGTAATTAAGGCATTAAGGTATTGGTACAAGGCTAGAAAAGAAGACAAAGGAACAGAATAGAGAGCCCAGAAAAAGACCCATACATATAGAGTCAGTTGATTTACAGCAACATTGGCACTGTAATTCAGTGGAGAGAGTAGCCTTTTCAATAAAAATATTAGTGACTCTTGTCTTATATACCAATTAAAAAATAATTTGCAATGGATTGTAAACTTAAATATGAAAGGTAAAACAAAATAAACCTTTTAGATGAAAATATAGGAGAATATTTTCATGAACTTGGCAGTAATGAAAGATTTCTTAAATAGGCATTAATCCTAAATTAAAAGATTGAGAACATGGATTTCTTTTTATTTAAACACTTCAGTTCATATAAAACACCATTAAGAAAGTTAAAAGGCAAGCCACAGAATGCAACAAGATAGTCATAATACATATATCTGAAAACCATTTCTGTCCAGAATATATAAAACCTCCTACAAACCTATGAAAAAATGCATGTAACTCAATTTTAAAATGCATAAAACATTTGAGCAAAAATTTTATAAAAAAGGATATCCAAAGGGCCTCACACATATGAAAAAATGCTCAACATCATTATTCACCAGAAAAATGAAAATCAAAGCCATAATGAAATACCATTTACACCCACCAGAATGGCTAAAATTAAAAAGACTAATAGTAACACATATTGGTTAGGTTGTGGAACAACTGGAATTCTCATACATTCTCACAGTGGCAGTGTATAATGGTACAGCCACTTTGGAAAAAAATTCCATGGTTTCTTATAAGGTTAAACATAGTGCCCCAGCAATTCCATTTCTAGATGTATACCTAGAAGAAGTTAGTAATAAATACATCAGAAGACATGTACAAGAATGATCATGTTTACATTTTTCATAGTAATCCCAAACTGGAAACAACCCACATGTCCATCAATAGGAGGTCTAATGTGTAAATTGTGGGATATGGAATATTCTACAGCAATTAAAAAAATAACCAACTATTAATATTCCAAATCACAGAGATGCATTTCAGGGATTATATTAAGTGAAAGAAGCCAGATGAATAAAAGAATAAATACTGTATGGTTCCATTTATGGAAAGTTGAAGAACAGGCGAAACTAATCGATGATACTTTGAGGCATGAGGGTATTGACTTCTGAGATGCTGGAAGCATTCCATATCTAATCCAGCTGGTGGTTATATGAGTGTATAAATGCCTATGCACTTAAGATTAGTGTACTTTACTGTATGTATGGTTAAACAAAATAAAAACAAAAACCAAGAGACCATTTCAGGTGGTCCTGTCTTAGTTTGTTTTCTGCTGCTATAACAGAATATTACAGACTAAGTAATTTATATTAAAAAAGAGTTTTATTTGGCTTATGGTTCTGGGGACTGGGAAGTTCAAGGGCATGTCACTGGTATCTGCTCGGCCATATGGCGAGAGCCTTCTGGTTGTATCATCCCACGACAGAAAGTGGAAAGGCAGAAGCATGGGAGACAGAGAGAAAAAACGGGGAGAACTCCTAAGGTAACTAAACACTCCTGTGTTAACAGCATTAATTCATTCATGAAGGCATAACCCTCATGACCTAATCATTTCTTTAAGGTCCCAAATATTATTATAATATCATCACAATGGCAATTCAATTTCAACATGAGTTTTCGAGGGGATATTTAAACCATAACAGGTCCCAAACTCACCTATATATGGCACCTAAAAAAAGAATGGTGAAAAGGGGGGAAGGGGATTATTTGTTAAAGTGTTGCGAGACCTTCCCAGAATACTCGGATTGAAGGGGCTCACTGACCGTTAAGCAACATGAACTCAAAATCAACAATATAAAACTTTCTGATAAAATTGTAGTGTATTTAGGATAAAAGAATGTTCATAAAATCTTCTGGAAAGGAAAAACCAGCCATATGTAAAGGAATAAGGATCAGATCAATGTCAGACTTCTCATAAACAACTGGATATTACAAGAAAATGAAGCAATGTTTCCTCAAAGTTTTCAGCCTACATATCAATCAGGTGTGGGAACAGAATAAACTACTTTTTGACAGGCAATGAAGGGTAATGTTTGTCTTTTAATTATGTTGTTTTTAGGAAGTTAGTTGGAGATGTAGTCAAGCAATAGGAGGAAAGAAATGGAAACTGGGAGACATGGGGTTCAGATAACTGTGGATCCAATATAGGACAGCAGAGAAGGGGAATCACAAAGTGACCACCATAAAGCAGACATAGAGAGAAAACACTCCAGTTTGGTGGAGGAAGACAAAAAAAAAAATAAGTAAATCCATGAAAGAGGTTTTCAAAAAAATGAGATCTGTAGTAGAAAGGTGTGATGCAAGTAATACACAAATTTAAAGCACAATTGAAAAACATGCAACCAAACAGGTTCCATTTAACCTTGTTGCAAGGGAATGTTTTAATTTGAGTGGCGTAGGGGTCTATTTTGAGTTACATTGGACCTACAGAAAAAAATATTATTCTGGCACAAAACTGGAACTGACAGTGAACAATTTTTGCAAATTCAGTTTGTAACATGTACAGAGCAGGAAAGTTCTACAATGTTGCAGGGCAGAATATGAATGTGCACGATTTTGACAATGAGGAAGTCAAAATACATTTGACAGAGGAAGTGAAAGGAGGAGTGGGTTGGAGGAGAGGGAAAGGTGGCTGAAATTTTTCAGAGAAGAAATTTGAAATACTAATTAACATAGATGGGAAAAGAAGTGTAAGTATATTATATAAAGTCACAAAGGTAAACAATAAAATAGTTTAAAATAACAACATTACCATCAAACTTTGAAAAGAGTGAGCAGTAAGAATGAAGTATAAATGCATTGTAATGTGTAAAGCTGATTTCCTAAAGAAATGAGGTCTTAATTGTTTAGAGTGAGGACAGCAGTCACCAGTATAACCCAATGAAGACTGGATTAAAACATTTTCTTCTGGTAGTAAGACTGTTGGTGAGACTGTTGGTATTGGTGAGAGAGGCTGTTGCTTTTCGCACTGTAAATTCTTCCGCATTACTTAATCTGTGACCATATACATGTGTTATTGTGTTAAAAAATAAAAATAAAAATGTAAAGGCTATTTGCTATGGGTACCCCTTCCCCCACGCAACCAACTATTCATTCTCTGCTTCCTTTTGGTAATAGGAACAAGATTTTCAATCCTCTGCACATAGTTCCTGTGCTTTAGAGGAAGGAGGTCCACCCTCAGATCCCATCTTGTCTGCCCAGTGCTTAGATGAGGACCCATGAGACATGAAGCAGAGAATTTTGCCTGAGGATGTCTGGGGAAGAAGTTTCCTCTCTCTTCTATGGGAGCCACTTGGAGAAAGCTGTCTTAAGGCTGGATATGAACAGGGACACATACAGTCCCAGAAGCTGCTGACAGCCACGGTTGTGACTATAAGGCTTTAAAATGAAGGTGGCACTGTAGGAATCAGGGAGGAGAGATGGAAAAAAATGTTTCTGTGGAATCTCTGAAGAGTCATGGTTTAAAGCCTCACCTAAGGCAGGCCCTACCACCAAAATATTTAAGTTACTTGGGCCATTAAATTTTATTTTATTTTATTTTATTTTTAAAGCCAGCTCAAGTCAGGTTTTTTGTTACTAACAACCAAAAGATTTCTAAAAGAAAAAAAAAAAAAAAAAAAAAGAAATACTTTGAGAACATTTATGAAACAAATAATATACAATATTTTATAGAATTTTATAGGTTATAAAACACCTTCAAAGATTTCCTTTTAATCTTCACAGCATTCTTAAGAGGTAGGAATTGTTATTCATGTGCTATGAATGAGAAAACTGAACAGAATGATCAAGTGACCTACGCAAGGTCCCTTGGTTATGAATGACGAGTTCTTTTGACTACAAGTACTGTCCTCTTACCAAAATACCACACTGCAGGTGTAGACAAATGAACCAATGGAATAGAATAGAGAGCCCAGAAATAGATCCATGCATATGTGGAACTTTAATGAGGGCAGAGGTGGCCTGGCATTTCAGTGGAGAAAAGAGGGATTATTCAATAAAAGGAGCTGGAAAAATTGGTTGTCCATTTGGAAAAAAAATGAATTTGGTTCCCACCCTTACACCATACCCAAAAATCAACTCCAGATGGATTAGGGACTTAAATGTCAAAAGCAAACTTTAAAACACTTAGTAGAAAAATATAGGTGGATATCTTTCCGATCTCGGGGTAAGGAAGGATTTCTTAAACAGGCACAAAAGTACTATCCATAAAAGAAAAGATTTATGATTTTGACTTTATTAACATTAAGAAAGTCTGTTCATCAGAAGAATTCTTAAAGAAGGTGAAAAAGTAAGCCACAAGCTGTCAGTTCATTTGCAACGTGTAACTGACAAAAGTTTAGTATCGAGGATATGTAAAGACTCCTATAAAATACTAAGGAATAATCGAACAGCTCCATAGACAAACAAACAAACAGAACCAAATACAGCAACAGATATTTTACAGGAGGAGAAACATATATAGCTAAAAACATGAGGAAGGATGTTGAACCTTATTTATAGCAATATATACTAGCAAATCAAGACATGAAGTAGCAAGTCATGGCTATAATGGATATCACTTTATATTCATTTTATTGGCAAGAATTAAGAATTTAAGCTATACAAAAATTGGAAAGTATATGGATCAACTAGATTTCTTATATTTTGCTACCATAAATTGGTTAACCAATTGGAAAGCTCCATGACATTATCTTTTAAAGTTAAAGATTCATATACTCTACGACCCAAGAATTTTCTGGTGTATATACCAAAGGAAATTCTTACATTCGTGCCCCCAGAAAAACATATACAAATGTTCATAATAGCCCTGTTGGTAATAACAAGAGTAGATAGAAAATGGTTATCAATAGGGAAACAAATAAATTACAGTATATCTGGAATATGTCATAGCAATGAAAATAAATGGACTACAGTTATATGCAATAATATGATGCTGAGTGACAGCAAGTTCTCAGATAACCACCTGATATTCTTTACAATGTTCAAAGATTACTAAAACTAAGCAATAACATTTTTGATCAAACATATACATATGCTAAAATTATTTTTAAAAACAAGCAAGGAAATAATATAAACCCCAAATTCAGCATGTCGGGGCGATGTAGCAGGGTAATGGGATGGGGAGAATTGTATAGATAGATGCAACCATTATTGACGTTCTAATTCTTGGGTTGCATGGTTGGCTTTTATTACTAACAAAGTAATAAGTGAAGGAATACAAATGGGCAAACAAAGAAATAAAATAGAGTCATGCATAGACCAATAATGACAGGATATTGTAAATCAAGTCTTCTCATGAGACTATAGAAGGGGATTAATAACAGTACTTATCCCCTAGGGTTTTTAGGAGAGTTAAAATTCTTAGAACAATACCTGGTACATTGTAAGTTTTATATTAGTATTTGTGAAAGATAAATAGAGAGAGAGATAAGGAGAGAGGGAGGGAGGCAGAAAGAAGGAATAAAAGGAAGGAATAAAGGAAGAAAAGAAGTAAGGAAAGAAAGAAAGAATTATGAATAATCCAATTCTGTGCACCAGAAGTTCGTTATTAAAATGTTAGCCCAATGCAAGGAGGTGTCAAATGGTGTAAATGAGGGTGAACCTACTCAGGGAAAATTCCCGAGTGGGGTTAAAATTTGAAAGGATTTTTTAAAAATGTGAAAAAGTGTTGCTAAAATACAAATACACCAGTGGATTGGTTTACTAGTTAATGGGTTAAGGTTCCAGCTTCTATTTTCAGAGTGGAACTTAGTTGCCACGATAATAGGAGGTGACATTTGTTTGATTTTCCTCCCTCAAGTTGTGGAAGAAACCTATAAACTCCTCTATAAATAACCAAGTAGAGGCCGAAAGGTTTCCTGTAACTTACAGCCTAAAGCCAGTAACCTCTGATGGCAGTCTGAGTGGTGGCTGAATCAGCAGGGTGGCAGCGTTTGCTGGGGGAATTCCGCCTCCTCCAAGGAGGCTGGACTGGGCATAAGTGTCTTATATTTTGTTTCTCTCAGTCCTCAATAGTAGTACATTAAAAGCCAATAAACATGAAACATTCCACGTGGTACTTCGGAGTCCTTGAGCCAATGAATAAAGCTTAGTGCCTCTGGCCAAGGAAAACAGTGTCCAGTTGTTAAAGGAGAACATACAGAGACCATACTGTGTTGACAGAGCAACACCACCGAATTCCCAACTGCGATCAGTGGATGAGACCACAAACCCTTCATCTGAGCAAAATGCGGACTTTAATGAATTCAAATACCTTCGTGAGATGCATAGTAACCTGTCTGTCCTATTCTGTTTAAGGTGGGATGGGGAGGGAGGAGAGGGCATGAGTTAAGTTGAGGGCATGAGTTAAATTGGAAATGGGGTTTGGCCTACGTGCAAAAGTGGATCACTCAGATCACAAGATAAATAAGCAGAAGTTTTCAGCTTTTTTGCTGTATCAACTTCAAAGCTACCAGTTATCTTTCATTCATCTTCCACCTTTGGTTTCTTTCTCCCCATAGTCCAAATGCTTCTTGGCTACCTATGATGTAGGCACCAAAAGGATTGAGTGTTAGGATGGGTGGGAGTCTCTTTGCCCACCTTTTGGTTAGTTTGTTATGTACATTACACTCCTGTTCAGCAGATCACAGAAGCTGTCTGTTGCTTACAGAAACAAAACAAGACAAAAAATTATCTTAAGCCTTTATCCTACCATAAATGAAGTTCCAAGTAGTAAAAAACACCTAAATAATTTATTTTTATCTTTGTTCTCCCACAACTACAGTCTACTTATTTTTTTGCCATTTGAATAAATGTACATTAGAAACACCAAGAAAAACATACAGAATAATCTAGTTCCTTTGGCCAGACAATGAGAACTGACAATGCTTGCTCGAGTGTGAGCACTTCCACACCCACCAGTTCCATTTGATCCAGGAATATTCTTTCCTTTCTTGGTCTTTTCCAGCAACCCAATTTTGTGGAAAGACCAACTAATGGTCACAAATGGAAACTTGTTATTAAAAAAAAAAATCATAGTATAGGGACAGGTTTTCCCAAGAATCAAAAATAAAGTAGAACATGAGTCAGGGATAAAGTCATTTCAAATTCATATACAAAACTCAAAGTCTTTGTTTTACTTTTCATTCATTGGAGGTTTTTTCTTTCTCTCTCTTTTTTTTTTCCCAAGATGTGGTCTAAAAAGCATATTGTGATTTGTACAAGAAGCATGTTACCATCTGGACCTTTAACAAATTCAATTGATTTGTGTTTTGTGTAAGAAAATTTTAGTTTGCCCATCATTGAAAATCAGTTGAAAAAAAAAATCAATGAGAGTGCATAATCCCGACTGCATTTTCTCCTGTGTTCATGATTCCAGTTGTTAGAGAGTGAAATTCTGGAGAGAAGGCTGGGATATCTCCAGGGGCTCAGTTTAGCATCATCAAAGCCTCCCCCACTCCCTGCTTGCACATTATAGTATCTGCTTTACCAATCAGAGGGAAATATATCATGTAGGATTTAGGGGAGATATTTATGGCGTCCGTAAGCACAAGGATTTTGCCTGGTGAGATGTCAGCTATTCTCTTTAGGAGATAAAAGGCCGCAGCTGGTGAGATAATAGATCAGGAACCGTTTTAGAATTCCAAAACAGAAGACCTTGTTGAAGAAGAGGGATTTTAAAGAGCATTTGCTTTTATTTTTGTCCTCCTATGGTGAACAGGTGTGGGGGTCAGTTCAAGAAGGCTGCTTAGATGACTGTGGGACAAAGGAGTAGAGGTAAATATTTCTGGGGACAGATTGAGATTTTCAAACTTCAGACCAGGCATGCAGTGCAAGCCCTTTCTATGTGTGCACTCAAAGGATGTAGGAAACTAGGTCAAGGCAAAACAGGCTGTTGCTGTATGGATTTTTCATTAAGTTATGACATCCTCCTGGCTACACAAAACAGAAAGCAGCTATGTGACCCATGTCTGATGTGAACATGCAAACGCAGTTTTAAATTCATTGCACCTAATGGTGCAAGGTGTCTGGAATAGCTGTGGGGTTTCCACTCTTTCTTGAGCTTCTACAGCAGGTCCTTGAATAATGTTTCATTGAACATCATTTCATTAGAGCGTTGATGAGAAAAGAAATGGGTTCCTGGCTGAAGTCATCGTCTGTGTGGAGTTTGCACTTTCTACCCATGTTTAGTTTTCTCTACATGGACCCAGTGGGAGTGTGTGTGAGTGTGTGTGTGTGTGTGTGAGTGCGCCCTGTGATCAGATGGCTCCTGCCCAGAGCTAGTTGCTTTCTTGGCCTTGAGCTGCTGGCAGAGGTCCTGGCCATGCCGAACCTGAACTGGAATAGGGGGTAAATAATTCTCTGACTTGCTTTTATTAATCTTTCTTAAATGTATTGTATAGACTACATTTATTTCAACATTTAATATTAGAAGTTTTAGGGTCTTTATTTAGAAGTTGGGTGATATTTTTGTGACCAGAAATATGCTCATTATACGTCACTTTGTTTGAAGTCACAGTTTCCAAGAACCTATCGGCAATGTTAAGCGAGGACTTCCTGTATTTCTGGGCTAAGTATCATATAGTATCTACTGGAAGATAAGATAAAATCAAATAAGGTGGTAAAATAATCTTGAAAAAATTAGAGTCACCACATTGAATTTGAAGAATTATTAAACTGACTTAGGACATGTTAAAGCGCTGTAAAAAGTAAAGCTTAATAGATGCATTGGAGAGGTTATTATTAGCATTGTTAACATCATTACTATTAAAATCCTTGAGCACTGACACCATTTATTTTTACCCTGGTAACCCTGTATAGTATCTTATACATAGAAAACCCTCAAAAAATATTTGTTAAATTCCTGAATAAAAGGTAGGTAGAGGCCGGGTGTGGTGGCTCATGCCTGTAATCCTAGCACTCTGGGAGGCCGAGGCGGGTGGATTGTTTGAGCTCAGGAGTTTGAAACTAGCCTGAGCAAGAGTGAGACCCCGTCTCTACTAAAAAAATAGAAAGAAATTAATTGGACAACTAAAAATACATAGAAAAAATTAGCCAGGCATGGTGGCGCATGCCTGTAATCCCAGCTACTCGGGAGGCTGAGGCAGGAGGATCGCTTGAGCCCAGGAGTTTGAGGTTGCTGTGAGCTAGGCTGACGCCACGGCACTCTAGCCCGGGCAACACAGTGAGACTCTGTCTCAAAAAAAAAAAAAAAAAAAAAAAAAGTAGGTAGACTTTTTAAAGAGGCTGTAAAATGCCTGATCCACAAGAGAAAAAAAAATAAGAGAATAACCTGCTTCATGATAAAGTATCGATCATTTAGGTGTTCAATTTTCCATTTGTTCAGTTTTTCAGCACAAACTCTCGGGGAAATTGCATAGCATTATTTTAAACGACTCTTCTCGGGGGCCCACGAAGTGGCTTTTCTGCAGACAGGATCGATGTCTTTTACAGCTGGTTGGTGTTTAGTCCTCTGAATTCCTGACTGAAGGAAGAAAATGACTAGGATGTAGGATATCTGACCTATAGATTGCTCATTCTCTGCATGAGTCAATCTTTGAAGTCCAAAGATAAAAATCACCATTAATCATAGAACTTTCCTACAGTCAAATATCCCAAGGCTCTTCCAAAACTACCACGCAGACGGGCCATGGGAGAGATGGGCTCAGCTGTGGTTGTCTTTATGACACAGAGCTCCTTCCCTCCAGCCGATGCTGTGGATGAGCAGGAAGGAAGAAAAGCAATAAAAGTCAGCTAACCGTGGTTGAGTCAAGCCAGCTCACAGCATTCAAATACTGAGGGGGCACCTGACTCTGGAACTGCAGGGCTGTTTTATTCCTGGGTGCATTTTCATTAGGAGAAGTACTGACTTGAACGAAGCAAAAGAATCTGGACAATGAACACTCTCTGGTTTTTTTTTAAAGATAAAATTATCATGAAGTTGTGCTAATACTACCAAATGAAATTTAAGACTGTAGAATTTTTGCCTAATCTAATCTATTGCATATTTTTTTTCCTATGCTGAAAATTCTCAATTCCCAGTGGATAAATCTTACAGCAACACTACCAAGAGCACTACCAATAATTTGATTGATGGAAAGAATGTGTGTTTGTGTGTGTGCGTGCGCGCATGTGTTTCATTAGGGAAAATCCCACTAAGGACATATATAGTCGGTCTTGTTTTAAAGACTAGTTTTTCTCTATCTGGTTATGCTACAAACCAATACCTAGTTGGGTGTATTTGTTTTAGTTTGCTTTAGTTTGTTCTAGTTTGCTCTCAGGGACTGCTTTTTTAAAATTTAATTTTGTTATATAATCATGAAAAATGTTTGGTGATTCCAAAAGAGCCGCAAGGCCCTAAGATATAATAGGAATGTTTCTCCCAACGGTAAGGATGTTGTGCAAACAATTATTCATAATACTGGAGCCTCTATTCTTTCTATCACATTAATTCCTTTAAGTGAACAAGCATTTACTAAATAGCTACTATTTAGTAGTGTCCGAACCTGGGAGTATCCGTACTGTTCTGTCCATTGTGATAGATCTAACATGATGGTTAAAAGACAAGGACAGTATGTTGCACATTTCCTTGAAAAGTGCTCTTTGCAAAGCAAAATGTAAATTAAGTGCTATGGAAGTTAATTTGTTATAGGAGAGTAGGAATGCAAGGAAGCATTCTGGGCTGCTGAGGTTGGGAAGAGGTAGAACTGAATGAATGAATGGAGTGATTCATTCATTTAGGAGGTGTTGAGCACCCATACACTGGTTATAAAAAGAGGAAAGCAGCTCTTATGATCCAGTGGGAAGTTAACAACAGTTCCATGTCATCTGTACTCTAATGGAGGTATGTGCAAGGTATAAAGGAAGGGTTCACATTTATTTCAATATTTACTATTAGAAGTGTTTTGTTCCTTATTTAGAAATTTGGTGATATAAATTCCCAGTAGATAAACCTGAGGGAAGTCAAAACGTACTCAGAGAGCAGCTGAGATCCAATGTGAGTCACGCAGGAGTGTGAGTTTGTCAGGTGGGTGTGTAGGATGGGGTGGGGCTGGGTGGGGCTGGGGTGAAGAACAAGGCAAGCAAAGGAAGTAGTTCAGAAATGAGTTTGGAGGTAAAATAGAGTTTGGGGGAGTTTGAGAGCAAAGAGAAATAAAACTGGAGGAGTGCAAGATGAAGGATCTTGCATGCCAGGTAGGCAAGGGAGAATATGAAAAATATTAGGTTATCAGAGGCTTAGCCTTCTGTCTAAAGAAATAAAAATTGCAAAATATAAACTAAATAACAACCACTGACATACTAATGCCCTTTGTCATTATAAGTTCATTTTTGATGAATATGTAATCAACAGTAGCTTAGACTATTTCCCATTTTAGTTTCTTTTTCTCTTCATTATTTAATGACCTGGAAACAGCACTAGATTTGAGTAAATGCCCCGAAAAAGGGTCCTCGTGATCTTTTGGTGTTGTGAAGAATCCTTTTGTAAATAAGACATTTAGATGGAAAGTCAGAAATTTGTTTATAATCGTTATGTGGGAATTCCCAGGAAAATCCCCAAATAGGTCCTGTTGGTAACCTGGCAAGGCTATGGAACCATGTTTCCTTTTTAATAGAGAACAAATGAAAGTAAAGCATTTATCTTAGTCCTTCATGTAAGTTATTTACATGTTCAGGAAGAGGAATAACAATATATGCAGGTACTTTGTACAAGGAACTAAATAAAATAAAAGATGTACTTACACATCAAATTTTATGTCAAATAAAAGATGTACTTACACATCTTTTAGTTGACAAAGACTGTCAATTAAGACTGTTTTTCCAAAACCCTGCCTTGAGAAAAATAATGAAAAGAGTCAGATACCCCTCCAGTTTGCTAGAATGACAGCCTGGAAATGCTCAGCAGACACCTAACCCTAGGCTTGGGCTCCCCCTGGGTGTGGGCCATGGAGGTGTGACCACCAAAGTCTCAACTCTTCAGAAGAGGACTGAGCAGAGTGTTGATGGATGATATCTAAGTATTGTTTGTCATGGTATGTGATAGGAAGTAAAGGGTAAGTAAAATTCTTTGATGAGCCTCTGCTTCTTGCTATAACAGGGCTCTGTCCTTTCTATTTTTTCTCATTGCAATGAAAAGAAACAGAATGTCTTCTGGCCCAGGGAGAGAAGGGATTCTCAAGTGTTGCACACCCTACAAACAATCAGATAAACGATTGTACCAAGAAGAGTAAGGGGAGGTATAGATCTTACATCTACTGAAATATTTGCCCAAACTCCTTTTCGGGAGGGATACGTGGCAGAAGAAATAAAAAGTCCTATTTAAGATTTCTTTTATTGCTATTTGGTATGCAAATGCAGGAAAGGAGGGATCAGATTAGGGAAACCAGGAATGGATCTATTGCAAGAGTTCAGTTAAGAGATGGTGTGGGCCTTAACTGGGATCTTAGCTTTGGAGATAAAGGTGAGGTGGAAGATTTGAGAGCTATTTAAGAGAGATGGAGTTGGGTGGCAACAGAGAGGGAAGAGCAGATGTCCAGGTTAATAAAGCTTTAGGGGTGGAATGATGTGGGGGGATGTGGAAAGATGGTGGGAGGAGGGGAGAGCCCCAAAGGCTAATGGTGGCATTCCTGCTCCTAGCTCATCCAGCCCTGGAGCACTCCAACTTTTACTAACTGAAGGGTTCACATTTCCAATCCCTTTCCAGAGAGAAGTACTGAGCTGCTCAGAGTATTTGAATGAGAGGAGGAGAAGCAAACTACAGCTAGTGCTGGGGGCAACACTGAATGCCCAGCCCACGCTGGGTGCAGTATAATTTATCAAGAAAAGAGCAGGGTATTTGTGTGTGTTGATTTTGTAGCCTGAGACTTTGCTGAATTCGTTTATCAGTTCTAGGAGTCTCTTAGATGAGTCTTTAGGGTTTTCTAGATATA
>NW_012148620.1:2256906-2284739 GCF_000956105.1 Propithecus coquereli
CACACGTAACCTAAACATATGTACACCCATAATTTGCTGAAATAAAAAAAAAAAAAAAAAGAAAAGAGCAGGGTAGAGTTGCCAATCACAAACTAAACTCTGAATTTTTTTTGAAACATCGATGCAAGGAAGCTGGAAAAATATTATTTAAAAGTTGCAAGCTGTTGTTTTGATTCCTTAGATGTTGTTTTGTTTTTTCAAGGCCACCTGTTCTTTTATGGAGGAAGAGCCACCAGAATGGGACCTTTAGTAATACAAATGCAGAACGGGTATGAATTCAATCCTCTTGATAATCATAAAACTCACCATTCATTTGAATGTATTAACACATGGTTTAATATGAAATTATAACACCCTTAGTCTTGGATATATAGGACCTCAAATCTGGGCCCTGGACTTTATAGGGTCCAAAGATCTAGCTCTGTTCTTCCTGTGTCTCTCCCCATGGGCTAATGAATTTCTAGACCAAGTGGATGTTCCCACCTACGGTCCACCCTCCTTGTTCCTTCAAGATGAAGCTCCAGGCAGGCCGACCTATCCATTAGGTGCAACAGGCATAGTGCCCAGGGCCCGATGACATTGTTAAGGACTACAGAAATGTTTTAATTTCTTTTAAAATCAGGAGGATAAAATGAACTTTTGGGTTGAAAATATATTTTATATAATATTAATATATTTGTCTCTATACCAACATAGTTGTAAGACATAACCGTTAATATTTTTTTGTGGAATAAGGGACCCACAATGACAAGAGTGCCTAGAGCTCATCAAAAACACAATGTGACTCTGGCTCTAGGAACCCAGGACGCCAGACTTTTATGTCCCTATGGCCGCAGCCTGCTTCCAGGTACTTGAGCAAGCTGTGTGATAATAGACATTGCAGTGCTTTAACTGAATGTGGGAAGTGTCACTGATCTTTCATGGATATTATCATTAAGAAAATGGCATTGTACACTAAGCTCATCAAAGAGATGTAAGTTCAGTGAAGGCTGTAACAATTTTTCAGGAAATAATTTAATGCTGAATTTTATCTAACAGCAGCTACTCAAATTCTTGTACAGAAGAAAATGTCTTTGATTAGGGAAATATCTTAAAAAGCCATTGAAATAGAAAGTTCTAACATGCTGAGGATGGAGAATGAGAAGATGGAAAGTTTCTGTGTCCTTAATGACATCATTGAGCCGCTGGACCACTCTTGGAACCACCTTGTATCTTAGCTTTTAAATCCCCTTACTGTTTAAGACGTTTTTCATCAGAATTTTTATCTCTGGCATCAAAGAGGATCTTGCAGGATTTGCAATTTTCTATTTATGTATTTTGTTTGTTGTCTGCTCTACTCCACTCGATTGTAATCACAATGACAACAATGACTATGCATCTTTTGTTCACCCAGGAATATCTAGTGCCTGCCACACAGAGTGCACCGCATAGTAGGTGCTCACTAAATATCTGTTGTAGCAAAAAGTGAAAGAAAGAAGGAATGAATACTTTCTCCCAAGATAAGGGGACAGGGGATCCAGACAAGCTGGACCCTTATCTCAGGTCCAGCCCTGTGCTATATTACTTTTCCAGTACCACATCACATCCCATTGCAACAGGGTGAGATTGCCTAAGAACACCACTGATTAATTATTTCATGACTGGAGAAAGGGCTCACTAATCCTCCTCTCTCCTGTAAGGCAAGTCAATTCTCTTCTCATCAGTCAACACACATGGATCCATCATAGAAACGTCTGGGCTAGCCAAGTTAATCCTTGACTACACTGGGATAGCCCTGATCATTCATTCTCAAGAGTTGAAAACCTCAGCATACAGAAGCATAAGCCCTGGGGTAGGAAGCTTCAGTTAGAAGAAGACAATTTCACAGAAATGCGTTAGCTTGGGGAGTCTAATTGCTGTTCTTGCACCAATGAAATTCAGAGGCCAGCTCTCTGCCTCCTTGCTCATTCTGACAGGTAGGAGCCAAGCCTTACCTCAGAATGCCCAGGCTGATGTTTACTGCCCCGGCCTTAAGTTTAGCCAGTGAAGCTCAAGGCCTTTTATGGGAGTCAAAAGAATAAATAGCATTTTAAATATATGTTCTCAAAGGTCAAGCCTTTGACCCAAATCTGAGAATTGAAGGAATTGTTTACTCTAATAATTCTGCTAGTTCACCAACTTCATGCAAACCATTTATTTCAGAATGTAAAACCTGAATAATCTTTGCTCACCTGCAGTTTTGTGGTCATTTAGAAAATACAGCAGTACTCCATTTTAATTGGTACTGAGTGACAAGAATAAGCCACTTTATGAGTTTTCTAGATAATGGTGGTAAGATTTCAGAAAAAGGAAAAAAAAAAAAAGCCCCTCTCTTTCCAAGTGGTATTTTACAGTGAATTTTTTTTGCTTTTTATTGCATTTTAGAATTCTAATGAAATCATTTC
Source organism: Propithecus coquereli (assembly GCF_000956105.1). Taxonomy (NCBI): domain Eukaryota; kingdom Metazoa; phylum Chordata; class Mammalia; order Primates; family Indriidae; genus Propithecus; species Propithecus coquereli. The sequence goes on from NW_012148620.1 coordinate 2,259,330, forward strand.
TGGGAAATGTTTTCCTACTTGTTAATGAATCATTCACTTTGGGAATCAACAGGTGATTTCAGGGGCCCAGGTGTGAGTTACGGATTTAAGGTGGACCTTGTGGGTGGAACAAATGTTTATTCAGTGCATTCATTTGACAATGTTTGATGCCACCAAATCAGAGTTTGGGTTTCAGATGACAGAACTAATTTCATCATAAAACTATTTAATAGGGGGGATTAGGTGCTTACAAAATAGGAGAGCTGGAAGCCCGGGCTCTAGGCTGACACCCATGTAGCTGGATTCTGGAAACTAAGACTCTAGTTGCCGCAGAAAAGCCAAGTGCATTCATGACTCGGCTTGCTTGTCAGCAAGAGCATGGCTCTGCCTCATGATACTGTGTTTTTCAAGTCTCACTTGGGTGAGTGTGCGTGGTGAAAGCTGGTTCAAGCATGCAGCTTGACCCTAAGGGAGTCTGCGTAACAACTCTGATGTTGTCAGCTCCCTAGCCACCGGCATAGAGTATGCTTTTCTGCAAGAAGGATTTAACGTAGTAAAGTAAGGCAACCCGTAGTACCTGATGCACATTTCTATACTGCTTAAAATGCAAAATCAGTAAGAGCCAGCTCCTGTCCTTAAGGAGGCTGCAGTTTAGAAAGAAGACAGACTCCTGAACAAAAGTTTACTTCGAGGTTGCCAGCACAGTGCTGGAATCAGGTATTAAGAGGGCTCCTGGTGAGTGGTATTTTGCATCTGGGTGCAGGCCAGTTCTATCCAGGTGCCCTTGGACCGACCCAGTCCTCCCTCTTTCCCATTTGTAGTTGTCAAGAATAACGGTAGAACGTGCTGGGAATGCAACATCCTGAGATAAGGCCTGGGCTCCGTTCCAGTCCCCCCTAGAAACAGGATGTCCTTGAAGACGTTAACCCAGCAGGTTGTGTTATACCCGGGGTAGCAAACCCAGAGCAAGCTGCTTTCCAGGCTCCTTAAGCTGCAATGCAAGTGGGGCACGTGCAGACGAGACACCTTCCGCCCTGGGCAGCTTCCCTGAGCCTTGACGGACTGGCTGTCTATGAATCCGAGGCTTCTGCTGTTCCTTGCTGCCGCTTCATGGGTCCTATTGCATGTGCGAATGTTCTGGACAACGCTACTCAAGCGAGTGGTAAAAGTGCAGCCCAAGATGCAGTGGGCTGAAGTAACCAATGCACAGTGAACCTACTTCACACTGGGTTTTGACTATAAATTTGGAAATGCATTCTTAGAAGTGCTTAACTTTAAAAGGGAAAATATTCTACTATTAATGTGGACTCCCTAAAACCACTAAGGAGATTAAGGGAAGACTAAAAGTGATGACTCCTTCCATTCCTGTTTTCCCAAGGAGACCCTCTGATTCCCTGTGCGGTCGGCCCCTGCCCCTCCGGAAGGCTCACAGTGCTATCATCTCCACTTATGCAGACAAAGGAGCTGTGTAGGTTTCTTGGCTGGGGTTAGTCATCGGGCACTGGCAGAGTAGACTGGCACACGGAAATCCTGAGGCTGGCTTCACTGTTAGCTCTCTGAGTCACAAAGTGCCCACCGCCTCCTCCTCCCACCCCCGGTCTGAACCTGGATCCTATTCAGAGATGTTTTCCCCTCTCTTTGACTTACCTTCTGAATTCATTTTGGAGGAATGTACCGAGATCTTTTATATCCTGCAGGAATGTTGAACTCAGTGAAAAGTGATGTGGTTAAGAAAGCAAATAATATGCTGAAAGATGTTCATTGGAAGTGGCTAGGGACATCAAAGAGATTGATGAATCTGCATTTCAAAAAGCCAGCAGGGGGTAACATTTCAACTTACCTCATAATCATCCTGCTTCTTAAATCAGCTATTCAGTCCCAATGATGTTTCTTCCTTCCCATCAGGGCAGAATACTAATATAGCTAGCCCCGAGAAAGAGATGTCTGGAAATGGTATTGTCTCCTTAAATCAAAGCAGCTCGAAGAAATTTGTCTCCTTTATTAACAGGAGAATATAGTTGCTAATATTCAAGGAACATCTACTATGTTTCAGGTCCTGTGCTTAAGCACTTGACATACATTATGTCATTTAATGCTCAGTAGCAATGCTGTGATAGATAATACTTTCCAATGGCCCTATACTGTCAAATTGGCCCTATTTGACAGTATGGGAAAATGAGGGTAGAGAAGTTAAGAAAATTACCCCCTCGAAAGTGCTGGAGCAAGGATTTGAACTCTGTTGATCATATTGGGCACTATATGATGTTGCCTCATTGTCTTTAAACCATAGTAAGTGGGGTTGAGGGGGGAGGGGGGATATATAACACATACTGTTGAGTAAAATTACTTCCCCAGGACAAGCAAGAGAGGAGAAACACTTCAATAATCTGCTGAAATTCAGTTTCCATTGACAGTTATGGATTGCTAAGAAATTGGCAATAGAGGTTTGTGCCAAGGAAGAAGTAGAAATAAGCTACCCAAGTAAGGCATTGTGACATGTCAATGACAGAGCCACAACTGTCATCTTCATTAGAGCCCAAGTTTTGGAGGAGTTGCAAAGAACATCTGGCACAGCAAATCACCTTGGATAAGGGAGTGTCCCGATCTGGCTCCAACTTCTTCTGCAGGAGGGCATGTTCCACCTTCACAGACAGCCTGTAACATTTTCAAATACTTCTCTATTAATAACTGAAAAAAGGTTTACTTTGTATTGATCCAAAACCCATGTCCCTGTAGATTCACAAGTACATTGTTAGTTCTATCCTCCGACAGCATGTAAACTATATTTTACCCACTTCCCATGGGAGTCTTTCAGATATTTAACAACCCTGGCCATCCTACACCAATTCCTTTAACCTTCCTTCATACGACATGGGTTTGAACTATTCCCCATTCTGGTCTCTCTCCTTTAGGCACATTTTTGTGCCAGTTCCATTTTGGGGAAAGCTTTTTGTTAGGTGAAGTATACAAAATTGAGTAAGACATGTTTAGAATCTTTAAGGATCTCTTAAAAACAATTGCATAAGACTGACTATTGTCAAAAGTCCCCTTAAAAATCTCTACCTAGGTATGGATCACTAGAAGAGTTTAGAGTGTAATATGACCGCCCCAAGTTTGGACATCACACCTCCTTTACCTAAGTTTACATTAGCATTTTGATTTGTATTAAGTCAACTAAGCCTCTAAATGTTTTTGACATTGTTGGCTGCTAAGCTGCAAACCAAAGGGCAAACACCGCAGAGGCATGGAATAGGAAGGAATGTGGGTTTACAAGGCTTTCTCACTCATTTAGTAATTCATGTTAATACTACCTATTCATTCATTCATTTACTTACTTGCTCATCCCACAAGCACTTACTGAATACTGAAATTTGTCTAGTTATGCATAACATACTTGGGTGGGATGGATGTGAAAGAAATATGAGACTATTCCCTGCCTTTAAGAAACCCATCATTTAGCTAGGGAGGGGAAGAAAAAACAACTACAAAATAAAGTAAGCTCTCAAAGTGTCACTTAATAGAAAAACATGAAATTGAATTTGGAGTCCCGAGTTTTAAAGCTTTGACTGAAGCTAGTCACATTACCTTCCTAGACCTCGATTTTCTCATTTAAATAGTGATACCTTTGGACTTTTCAAGTTCTTTGTAGTTCTAAGGATCTATACTTCTAAGTGCAAGATGACTGTATGCTTCTTGAGGGCAGGGACTACATTTTGCGTATTAGTGAATTTCCCATTAAAAAATATTATAGTGTTCACTTGCAACATCAGTCAATATATATTTATTGAATGGGCTAAAGAATTCAGATTAAATATGTACAGGGGTCTTTACTAGCTTTGGTACAAAAACTCACCCCAGGGCAACACCAAAATAGGCATAGAAATTGTTACCCCAACTGTCACTGGGTGACATCCTGATGTGATGGTCCAAAGATAGATATACGCAGTCTTGATGCTCACATAGAGAGATGACTTGTGTATTCTCACACATGCCATGATTAGTGTGTGAGGTCCAAGTACAAGCTGGGCATACACTGCCTCCTATTTCTCTTCAAGGTTCCTGCCCTCTTCTTCCTCAGGTATTTCCATTCCTAAAAAGCCCATTTTGCTCCATTCTCTTACCAAAGTGTTTGGCGATCCATGATGAAAATCTTGATGGACAATCTGAAAGTATCCCACTTAGCAACCCAAGAAATACTAATTTGCTTTCTCTCGAAGGTAAGGTAGGCACAATCCTTAGCAAATGTGGTCCCGATAAGACCAGATTTTTGGTTGCGGAAACAAATACTTGTGTATGTGTGCAGAGATAAGACGTGTACACACAATTTCAGACAGTCACCTTGGTAGACTAGTCTTTACCAAGCTATGGATACATGCATAAGAAGGAAGGTGACTATAAAAGTATTGGCAGAATTTTGGAGGAGAAATGAAAATATACTACCAAGAGAAGGGGAAGAATATGCCAGGAGGGTGAAATAAAAATGGCACATGCAGTTTGAAAGATGAATTTGAAAAAATGACTTGTGTGTGGAAGGGGGATGGTGATTAGTTGTTTGGAAGACGTTGAATGTTAACGCTGATGAGTTCTAATTCAGAGGGAGCCACTGTAGGATCTTTAGCCACTGTTAGAGTATAGCACATACTGTAGTTCTTTGTGCCCATGTCCAGTATCCTTATTAGATTATAAGCTCCATAAGGTCAGGGGCTGTGTTTGGTAGATTGCAGTGGAAAAACACAGGAAGTAGGAAGACTGGTGAACAGCCAGTCCTATTCCTTCTTCTGGTGGGTGTTGAAAGGCCAGTTTTCTATAACACTTTTAATGATGAGGTATGCTGTTGCTGAAAATAAAGACTATTATCAGTGATAGTTGAAACAGCTACTTGAAATTTACAAAGTTTTGGTTTTTGAAAATAACTTAGACTTTGGGAGGAGTGTTTCCTGGCAAAACTTGACTCCCATCAGAATCCATTTGAGGGACCAAGCAATAAAAGTTCATGAAACTTTGGAAACACTTATGCAAATGTCATTTTGATGAGATAACTGTAAGTAGATCAGGAACACATGGATTGAATCTTCCACAGGACACCCACTGGTTTAAAGAGTAAAGGTCTGGTGTTGTTGACATCATGGAGTTGGGGTTTTGCTCAGCTCCCTATCTTTGGAAAATCAGTTCGAAACTGTCATAAGATGTATGCAGCTGTGGGTTTTTCTCGGATCTGCTTTATGGTTTTATGGCTTTCAGAGTGAAGCCAAAAGCCTTCCAATAGTCATGGTAAGATGAAGGCCTGGAAATCTTTGAAAGCATGTTCCCAGGCAAACCCATCATGGTTATTGCCTTTTATAGTTGGTACCTGCCTAAGGGCCAGAGTTACAAGAAAAACTAATTTGGGAGCTTGTGCTTAGAGTCTTCCCTGGGTCACAAACTTTGCTGGGATCTCTTAAATGGAAGCTGTGGCCATTTCTGGTTTTCCTACAAACTTAAGCTATAATTTAAATAGAAAGCAAAACTCTCAAAAATTTCTGAGTTCATGGACACAAACAGCCATTGTAATGCTGTTTTCATTTCAGAAGAGGAATGATCATGGAAAAGAATGAAGCAGAAGTTGGAGGTGGAAGAGGTCCTCCTCCAAGCATGCCTCTCTAACATGGGCAGGTTAACAATGACAGCCATGCTAGGAAACAAGCCCTCCTTCACCAGACACCTTAATCTACTAGCACCTTGGTCTTGCTTGGACTTTCTAGCCTTCAGGACTGTAAGAAACAAATTTCTGTTGTTTAAAAACTACCTAGTCTATGCTATTTTGTTATTGCAGCCTTAATATACTAAGCCAAATAGTAACAGTTCTTGTATGAATTAAATTACTTAATATATTTTGAGCGCTAAGAAGAATACCTGACCCATAACAAAATCCTCAATACATCTTAGCTATATTATTTTTCCTTTCTTATATACAAGAAAAAACAAGGGTAAGGTGGTCAAGTAACTTTGCCAAGGTCACATTGCACATAGGGATAAAAGGAAGAGCTTGAATGTGTCCAAGTCAGATCCCAAGACCTTCTGTCTTTAGTTATGCTCCTCCTTAAACGCCTGTCCTTACCCAGGGAAGAGGTGGCCCTTCTGGACAAAGCAGGAGGGAAGGGCAACGATGAGATGGAGAAGAATGTTGTGGCCTTTGTTGCAATTAATGGAGTGATGATGTCTTTATGTGGATGTCACCAGGACATGTGTTATTTCCGGATGGAGAAGTGAGAGAAGATGTTCTCTTCTGACTCTTTACCACCCTCTGACAACCCCGGTGCTGTCCCATGCCCAGCCCCATCCATTTGAAATAGTCCAGGGCACAAAATTCACCCAGTTCCCCATGATTGTGAACAGTTGATTCAGCAGCCAGATGGCTAATGTGATTTGCTCTTTAGTCCTCCAACTTGGGCTCCCTAAAAGTGTCAGATATTGAATGACTGTACTTTCTTGGCCAAATTTAGATTATGTTAAGCCAGTGGTCCCCAACCTTCTTGGCACTGGGGATCGTTTTCATAGAAGACAATTTTTCCATAGACCGGGGATGTGGGGGATGGTTTGGGGATGATTCAAATGCATTATATTTATTGTGCACTTTATTTCTATTATTATTATTACATTGTAATATATAATGAAATAATTATACAACTCACCATAGGTTGGGGACCCCTGCGTTAAGCTATTTGAGATTTTATTTTAGTAAGTTTCATATCAGAATCTAGTTGAGTATATTTGACTTTTCTCTCAGAACAATGTGATGATTAACCTAAATTCTCAATGCTAAGTTTATAGTTTTATTTACTAAGTGAGTCATTAAGCCAAAATTATCTGGAATAAAATTCTTCTACATGAGCCTACCTTCCCTCATAAATTTTCAGAAATAAAATTTTCCTCCAAACAAATTCTTCTAATAAATCTAATGTCATATGCAGTGATCTTAATTATCTTCACTGTAAATATAATATACCTTATAGTATATTTTATGATATACTATATCGTTATGTATAATACATAGCAAATTATATACTATATGTAGTGTATAGTATATATAATATATTATATATTATGTTTGTAATATAGTATATAATAAAGAATGGTATATACTTTATAATGTAATAGGTTGCCTTGGATAAGATTTGTCTTCTACCTAAAAGTTTGTAAAATCTCTAAGGGAGGAAGGGAGGGAGTGAGAGAGTAAGAGAGCAGAGGAGAGACAATGTTTCTATTTTCTATAACACCTGAAGTTTATTTTCTACCACATATTAAGTGTAGTGTCTAGGTGATGCTGTTTAAACTCTCTGAGCTTTGGATTTTCATCTGTAACATGCTTTGATGTCCTTTCAGGATTATTATGAGGCTCTAAATAAATAATATCCAAGAAATTTCTCCATAAACTCTATATAATTGTATAGAATTGTTATTATTAATATGTACCTAGTAAATAAATAAACATACAATGGAATGTAGTTGTCTAGTTGGACAATTAGGATTAAGTCTTAGTCTTTGGAAAATGGACATACAGCCTTGATGTGATAGGTTATTATAGCTTTATATATCCCACTCAGAAGTTAATTGATGTACTCGATATTTGCCTGTGTTCAGTCTACTGTTCAAAGCTCAGTGAACCACCATAGCAAAGCAATACACATCCACCCTCTTCAAAGAGTTTATCAGAAGTGCAGGAACAAGTGTAACCAGAGCACAAAATTGAATGTAAAAGATGCCATGAGATGATGGGGTCCAGCTCAGTTCTGCGGATATTTCGGGTGGGAATGGGACCAGCAGATTACTTCCAGTTGGTAAGAGCAGAGAGTGAAAAAGTCCAGGAATGGTTTATGAAGAAGGAGGGCTTGCCTGGGTCCTGAGTAATGGTGTGATATATAGGTAGCTGCCAGAGGTGAGGAGTGAAGAGACGTAGGGCTGAGTAGAGAAGGTGTTCTAGGTGAAATGAACTCTGAACAAAGACATCAAGGTGAGGAAATTTTAGACCGCTCTTTCTCAACGTATGGTCAGGGGGTGTCCTGATTTGTGAACTGATTAACCACTGCATGCTCCTTTGTGGGTTCTTGTAAGCAGGAGGGATTTGCAAGCTAATGGATTTTCATTTTTATAATGACTAAGAACAAATGATTACCAACTGAGTAAGAGAATGACTAAAGATGACTAATATTTGGTTACTAACACTGAAATCTGAGAGTTACTAGAATTTCCTCAGGTCCATAACTCCATGTCCTACTAAGAGGGCTGAGTGCCAAAGATCAAGTTTTTGCTGTCTTCATATATACCCAGATAGTTGGAAGTTCTTCTCCGTCAATTTTCTTCAGAAATAAAATAGTTATTTATCATCTTAGGTGTTAGCTTAAGTTGATCCTTAAGCTAACTTAACTTAAGCTTACTTAAGGCTTTCAATTTTTGTTCTTCTATTATTATTATTATTTTTTTTGATTCAGAGTCTGACTCTGTTGCCCTGGCTAGAGTGCCGTGGTGTCAGCCTAGCTCACAGCAACCTCAAACTCCTGGGCTCAAGTGATCCTCCTGCCTCAGCCTCCCGAGTAGCTGGGACTACAGGTATGCGCCACCATGCCCAGCTAATTTTTTCTATATATATATTTTTAGTTGTCCAGATAATTTCTTTCTATTTTTAGTAGAGATGGGGTCTTGCTGTTGCTCAGGCTGGTTTCGAACTCCTGACCTTGAGCCATCCACCTGCCTCGGCCTCCGAGAGTGCTAGGATTACAGGCATGAGCCACTGCACCCTGTTCTTCTATTATTAATTATTTCATGATTTACTCTTATTTTATTTTCTGATTATTGTGTAATTTCTGGGCTTTTACCATTTTAATAGCTATTCTGTTTTTTTATATATCTTATCACCAACTTCTTTTTTTTTTTTTTCTGGATAAAGGGAATAGGTGATACATTACAGATGAAGCTATGTATCTTTGTCCTGCCATAATAAGTCTCTCTTGCCCTATGCATGGCATTTGTTTTAACACCTTGTCCATCTGCACTTGGGCAAGTCTTCTTATCTTTCAGGAAGGAAGCTGATGTGATGGAAAAATATAAAGTTCCTGGTTCTCTAGACCAGGGGCTGACTAATTAGGACCCTTGGGCCAAATCCAGCCTGCAGGTTGTTTTTATAGATAAAGTTTTATTGGAACACAACTATGACCATTCATTTACATATGATCCGCAGTTGCTGTTGCATTACAATATCAGAGCTGAGTAGTTCTAACAAAGTTTCAGAAACCTTAACAATTTATCAGTAGTCCTTTTACCAAAAACATTTTCTGGTTCCTGTTCTAGTAAACTATAGCACTGATAACTGTTTCCCAAACGGAAATGTGATGGCTTACCTTGGGGGAAAAATGGTATGTGGTGTTTCTAAGAGGTCAACCAGAGCAGGTTGTGTTAACTCGTTGAGTGATTCCTTCCCAGCTCAGAGTGACCTGACCACTTTAGGAAAGACTGTGTTACAAACCCTTCTGTCATCCTGACAGGGCACAATCAAATCTTTTTTGGTGAAAGAGGAATATGCAAAACACAAATCATTACGTGATGAATAATAATAAAGAGTACCCACATAAAATTAGTAATCTTTTAACTTTTCAAAGGTTTCCCATTCTTTCTATATTTTTCCTTTATTTATATCATTTTGAGTCACTCTCTAAATCTACTGTTTTTTGTCCAGAAATTAACTCATCCTGAAATTCCCCTCACCCTGCTTCCATCCTCCTACTCCTTTCATTCCTCCTCATCTTCTGTTTTGTCATGCATATTAATACAACTCATGGCAATAATACTCATATGTCTTCTAGGATAATAGAATCTCTAGGTGTTTCTCAATGGCCTTGAGGATGAATAAATATCTTTGGGTGTAGGGCCCGATTTTGAGTTTCATTAGCAGAATATTATGCCATCAATATAGGAAGCTTGGCATAAGTATTATTCACTTTCAATAGCAAAAATATCTTAAACTCAACAACCTCATGGGAATCTACCTGGGATTTTAGAAAGTCAAGTGGCTTCCTCAAATGCTTGTAAATGGTAGAATTGGCTGTGAACACAGCTTCAGCTGACACTGTGCTTTTCGTTGGGTCTTCATTTTGTTCACTATGTTTTGGTTTTCTTATAGGGAAGTCATTGACTTTTACCCTAAAAAACACGATAGGCCAGTGGATTGAGTAGCTGAAAATCCATTTTGTATTCATACTATTTCACTCTGACAGTTCTGTAGCTAGACTGATTAGATGTCCCAAACAGCTAATAAATTGGGTCTAATCCTTTATATTAAAATCATCATTAAAAGTTTACACCCTGTTCACCAAAGTTGTGAAATATTTCAGATCACATTGGGAGATATTTCTGATTCACTGGCCATGTCAAATGGCCAAACAAATTGTTTACTTCTCACTTGAATTTTTATTTAAAAATCCAAATTTCACAACCAGTCCAGATTTCCCAGAGGTATTTACTTCAAGTGGACTCCATTTAGAAATACTTGATGTATTTCTAAATTAAAAGAACTAAGCTGTACGAATCAAAATTTAAGAATAGATTTAAATTACTCCGGCTGTTTTGAAAAAGCATGCTACACCTATTTATATGAAATTCACCATTACAACTAATTCCTGAAGCTTAGAAACTCAGAATTTACAGTAATACAGTTTTGTAGTTGGAAAAAATATTAAAAGATGCCACAGTAAGACAAATACATGGTTCTAATTATTATGCTTTATTTTTCTCCTTATATGTGTTTTTCTGTGATACTTTGATATTTCTTGATATTTGATATTTCTTTTGCAGGTAGTCAACAATTTTATTAACAATTGAAAAACCCACTCATACAAAGGCAACATTACCAAATTATAAAAACAAGTCTTTGGAGAAAAAAAAAAAAACTAGGCTATGGGTAGGCCACTCATGGGATTTGCAAAATCATCAATGTTTGAACTGTTCTGAACTATAAACTACAAATTACAATATTAAGGGGAATGAGTGGGTGATTTCTACTTTCCAAGAATAGCTTCCAACTCTAGTGTAGGAGCATATGGAAATTGAGAATATTCTTGGTTTTGCAACACAACTATTGTCTTTGCTCAGGATTATGAAAAAGTAGAGGATGCAATCAGAATAGAGTGCAAATTATTAGGGTAAATATTTAAATTATAACCTTGGCTCACACAGCAGTACCTCCTCAAACATTTTATTTAGTGAAATTAAATCTTGAACACTGTAATTCTGAATTTTCTGAATTTTAACAAAACGTCTCTGAAGGATTTGGGGTAACGAATGAAAATTTAACACTGTGAGTGACTTTCAACTGTTACTTCGCATGGCTGGTGTTGCAGTTCACATGTCAGTTTCTTCTCACAGGGGGTCTTTGGCCCAAGCCTTCCTGCCTGGATCTCTGGTCCTCTCTCTGCTGAAAGTGACCCTACTGTGAGCTTTGCCCAACTACTGGAGGTAATAAAGCATGAGGAAGAAGTGAAGATCGTTGGTTTCTTTCCCAAGCAAGGGGACCAGGTCTCTGCGGTTTTGGCACCAGTTTCAAGCCTATCAGGAGAATTTAGCATGATAATTACAAGCCCTGACTACCATGTTTTAGACTTTGGGAAGCTAGCTGTGCACATATTTTCCTTCCAGATTCTCCTTAATTGTACAACTGAGACAAGACACTCGAGATTGTTTGCCTGTATGTCCCTTAACTGTCTATTGTTGTGGTGGCCTGTGTAGAGGCTGGACACATCCCTCAACCCCCATAGCTACAACATTACTAGAGAGAACACTGCCCAGCCTCAGAAAGGAGGCATCTATAAACAACCTCTTGGTTCAGCTAATAATTTATAAGCTAATGAAGTAGAAGCTGAAGCATGCTTGCATGTGTGTGTGTGTGTGTGTGTGTGTGTGTGTGTGTGTGTGTGTGCGCACTTAGGGTGGGGTTCAGAAATCCATAGAGGAACCAGAATATGAACTACTCTGGTTTTCTAAGAGAATAGGCTCAGTCATTAGCATTCCTTTTTCTCAATAATCAGGAAAAGGAGATTTCAAGGCCAGAATTCTCACTGAGTGATGACTGCTCAGGTGGAACTGGCCACTCACAGGCAAGACTCACATACTCACCCTTTATAATCCTGAGAACTAACTCCCCATCTCCAGGGAAGGGATTCTGAAGATGAAAAGTCATGGCTGGAGATTTGGTTGGGAACCAGCTGAACTTTTTGCCAATTTGAAAATCCTCAAACAGTTGGAAGATAGTTTGGCAGTTTCTTGCAAAACTCAACATACTCTTACCACACGATCTAGTAATTGAAATCATGCTCCTTGGTATCTACCCAAAGGATTTGAAAGCTTATGTCCACACAGAAACATGCACACAAATCTTTATAGCAGCTTTAATCATAATCGCAAAACTTGGAAACAACCAAGATGTCCTTCACTAAGTGAATGGATACATAAACTGGGGTACATCCAGACAATGGAATATTATTCAGTGATAAAAAGACATGAGCTATTAAGATAAGAAAAGGCAGGGAGGGACCATAAATGCATTTTACTAAGTGAAAGAAGCCATCTGAAAAGGTTACATACTGTATGATTCCAACTGTAAGAAATCCTGGAAAAGGCAAACTATGCAGACAGTAAAAAGATCACTGGTTTCCAGGGGTTAGAGGAGATGGAGAAAGGGATGAATAGGCAGAACCAGAGGGTATTTTTGGGCAGTGAAACAATTTCGTATGATATAATGATGAATACGTGTCATTATGCATCTGTCTAAATCCATAGAATGTACAAGAACACGAGTGAATCCTAATGTAAAGTATGGACTCTGAGTGACAATGATGTGTCAGTGTAGGGTCATCAGTTGTCATAGATGTACTGCTCTGGTGGGGGATGTTGACAGTGGGGGAGCTGTGCATGTGTTGGGGCAGGAGGAGTAAGGGAATTCTCTGTACTTTCCACTCAATTTTGCTGCGAACATAAATCTGCTCTAAAAAACAAAGTCTATTTTTTTTTTTTTAAATCTTCAGTCTTTAAACAAAGACTCAGGCAAAAACACTAGGATGGACTAGAGCCAGTGCTGGGAGCGATAGGAATGTTCTCATTGGGCCTAGAGAGCCTAAGGGAAATAGACATACAGATAGGGTAGCTTTGTGTGTGGGAATTGCTGTGCTTTATCTTTTATTTTCAAGTGGGAGTTGCCCAACCCTGGACAGAGATCCAGGGTCCATCTCCTCAGTGGGGGACATTGCAATGGGAGATACACAGGCTTGGCTGAAACAGAAAGATTTACAAGTAGAGAAAGTAGCAAAATAACTTTTTTTTTTTAGATGTTAATTCATGGCTTTTGGTCCTGTTGCCTTTTTTCTTTTTTTTCTGATTCCAAATAGGTAGCCAGGCATTTTGGATTTCCATGACCCAAGAATTGTTGCAGGGGAGAATGCAGAAGCTGATCAAGTCAGGATTCTATTTGTTAGGTCAACTTCAATTTCTTACTTAAACATGTTAAGTATCCTGGGCAGAGGGGAAGTTAGGGGAAAGCATTCGAGGGTCAGTTGAAAATGGGGATTCCTGATACTGGGACGGGGGCAAAGGCTGGAATACCTACTCAGTGATAGCACCCAGCACCGCTAAGCTATGCCCCATGGCAGTACCCTGAGTGCAAGGCAAGGCCCCAGGGGATAACTGCATGACATGCCTTGGAAGGCTGCACTTGGCACAATGATTCTTTAGTTCCGAGTATGAGATTGAGGCAATATAACCACTGGGTATGAAGAGCCCATGCAGGATGGGACAGAGAACATACATTACTGCTGTCCATGGAGGGGTGTTTAGGACTCTAAGACATTTGTCAGACCCAGTAAAAACTGAGAATGAATTCAAAATCGGATTTACATTAATTTAGAGAAAATAAATGCATCATTTATAGCGCACTAGAGGTTCTGATCATAAATTCTTACTTGCAACATCTACCCATATTATGAACAACCTTTTACAGAATGTGACACAAGGCAGTCCTTTAGAACTATAGCCTTCAAATATCTCCATTTCGAATGATGGTCTTTGCTACATGTGCCTAACAAATAGGCCCATTTCAATTAAAAAAAACTGTTTGCAGGTTTAACATAGATTGTTTTTAAAATTTCTATTTTTTCCATCAAAGCTTTTAAATTTGGGGGTATTGGTTCAGTCCACTAATGATGATGTTAACAACCACTGTGGTTGTTCTAATAAGGCCATGTCAGACACACATGTGCAAAAACGATAGAAGAGAATATACAACTTTCCCATACAGAAGAATTCCTAATAATATATGTAGAAACTCTTGTCCTCAAGGAGGAGAGAATAGCTCTCACTTCTTAAGTGTGGGCTGTGCATAGTAACATTCTTTCAAAGAGTACAGTTTAGAAAGAGGAAAAAAAGAGTAAACTTTGTTCAGAAACCTTAGCCATGTGTGCAAGGTTAACATTAATATTGGCAAATCATGTTGGTAGTGAGTGCCTTTGGTGCGATGTGATAAAAATGGCACCTGGCCTCTGTAGTCTTCTTTCTGAAAAGCCATAAGCCCAGTCTAATCATGAGAAAAACATCATACAAATCCCAGTGGAGGGACATGCTACAAAATCCCAGACCAGTCATCAAAAACAAGGAAGGTCTGAGAAACACTGTCACAGCCAAGAGGAGCCTAAGGAGATATGATGGCTCAGTTTAATGTGATATCCTGTATGGACCCTGGAACAGAAAAACACATTAGGTAAAAACTAAAGAAAGCTGAATAAAATAAACTTTAGTTAATAATAATTTATTAATATTGGTTCATTAATTATGACAAATGTACTATACTAACGTAAGCTCTTAATAATCAGGGAAACTGAATGTGGAGTATATGTGAATTCTCTTCACTGTCTTTTCAACTTTTCTGTAAATCTAAAACTATTCCAAAATTTTAATTTAAAAAATAGCAGAATTAGAGCAAAATGTGGTCAAAATGGATTCAAAGTGACTGGTATCCTTAAAAGAAGAGATAAACAGCATGTGAAGACAGACACACACTTGGAGAACACCAGGTGGTAACAGAGGAAGAGATGGAGCCATGCAGATGCAAGCCAAGCAACACCAAGGATTACCAGCTATGATCAAAAGCTAGGAAGAGACAAGGAAATAATCTACCTGGAGTTTCAAAAGGAACATGACCCTATGACATCTTGATATTGGACTGAAAGCCCCTAAGACAGTGAGACAACAAATTTCTATTGTTTTAAGCCACCCAATTTATGGTACTTTGCTTTGGTACCCTAGGAAACTAACACAAATGCTTAGCTTATCATGACAATGTGAACCTTTGTTCACTGCAGAACTCAGCAGTGATTCTCCCTATAATAACGATGGACAATATT
The DNA here is from genome assembly GCF_000956105.1 of Propithecus coquereli. Lineage (NCBI taxonomy): Eukaryota > Metazoa > Chordata > Mammalia > Primates > Indriidae > Propithecus > Propithecus coquereli. Next base: position 2,274,725 of record NW_012148620.1, read on the forward strand.
TTCACTTTCATAATTTTTATACACGTTCCTTCCTGAATGTAACCCCACATGATCTATTCCTTTAAGTCCTCATTGGAAACCTGTTTTCCAGAAGTTTCCACCCCCTTGCTTCAATCTGGACGGTTTGCTCTCTGTACCTTCTCTGTAATTGTCCCCCTAGAACTTAGTTTCAGTGATTTTTTGGGGTGAAATCATTATTTTCTGTGTTCTATGTCTTCCTTTATTTTTGTTTTTCTCCCTCATTTTGCTGGTGCATGTGTTTCAAAAATTTCCTAATCAAGAGTAATGAAAGATAAAAGAATTTTGAAGGCATTTCTCCGTAGGTATTGCTGGTGAGAAGACTGTTGGCTTTCTGTTTCTTTGCATATGTCCTTCTTCTTTTCTTTTATAAGAAAATAAACAGTGCTCTTGCTTTGGTATTATGTTAAAACCAGGTACTGTGATTGCTCACTTGATTTTTTGCTTCTTATGAAGGTGTTTTCTTGCATGGATAGCTGTTCAATTTGATGTTCCTGTGGGGTGGACAATTGCTGGAGTATCCTATTAGGCCATGTTGCTCTGCCTTCATCCTATGTCTTGTTTTTATTCTTTCATGTTTAACATCTTCCCATTATTCCTGGCATACTGAAGTACTGTGATAGTGTGCCTTGCTGTTTTTTTCCCCCATTCGTGTGCTGTGTTTTTCAAGGGTTCTTTCGTCTGGAGATCAGTGTCCTTTAATTCTGGGTCCCACTGGTTTCTTATACCACTAATATTCGTGTGGGTAGGACCCTTGTCCACTGTATCTTCTGTGCCTAGCACAGAACCTTCAACATACTCAGCATTCAATTATTAATAAATAATTATTGAATGAAGAAAGAAATCAAGGAAAGAAGGTATGTAGTGGGCTTTGGACTGGTCCTTCCAATATCTTTAAAAGTTTTGATGCTGACAAATATACAAAAACAAATAGCAAAGCCAAGGCTTAGAAAAAGTGACCAAGTCAGTATTCATATTACAATAATGGGAGAAGTGGAAGGAAGACTCGCACAAACTTAGGTAAGGTAGTTCCAAAAAAAGAAAGGAAAAATTTACTTCCACTGGAAGGGAAAAGAGCTGACTTACTGATCACCTTCTTTTAAAATGGGTACCATTATTCCATGTTACAGTTGATGAAATTGGGATCAGAATATTCAAATAACAACTAGGAAATGTCAGAGTTGGGATTTGAGCCCAGGTGTTTGTGTCTGTTTATTTATTTAATAAATATTTATGGAGGCTCCATTCAGTGCCAGTCAGTGTGATAAGGCTATTTTAACTCCCAAACTAATGCCTTTTCCTCTATCTCTATTGCTGCTAAGCAGTGCAAGCAGCGGGAAACTGGTCATCTTAGCTGCCTGAAATAATACAGCACTGGGTACCCATCAACAGAAAAAACTAAAATTTAACGTTGGCATTTATTGCAAAATTTAAGAGAAATAATAGAAGTGAAATGCAGTGACAGTGGGAGAAATAGAAAGGGTGGATGGAGAAGTCTGGCCTTTGTCGTTAGGGTCTTAGCTAAAACCTGCTGCATTCATTCTTCTCCCTCATCCATCCATCCTTCCCTTTGCATTCAACAATGCACTCAACAGTGTCGGGGAGGGTATTGAAGATGCTGAGAAGCACTTAAGAAATGGAAATTGTATAAATGTTTTTTAACCCCATATTTCTCAAGTTTATTTTCTCACAGAAGTCTTCACCATTTTTATAGATCATAATTTATATTTCACTGCAAGCTTGTTTTGCAGAACACACACTGGAAAGTATTATTTAACCAAAGGGTCACCTAATGTGGCCTACTTGTAAGCTTGTGAGAGCAGAACTGGGCTTCCACTGGCCAGCACATGCCCTGTGCATAATCAATGCTCAGACACTAGTGAAGAAATGAATGAATGAATGAATATGAGAATTGTAAGCAGGTTGGTAGAGCTAATGGATATAAGGGTTTTGTTTGGGTTTCTTTGTTTGCTTATTTTAAAGGGGAGGGAGCTCTCACTGAGACCTCTGAATGACAACAATTAGGCAGTTGCTTACTTTTCCTAGTGCTAGTACTCAGGGAACATGAGATGAAATACTCCTTTGTTTGGTAACTTTTCTCTCGGGCCTCAGAGATGATTTCAATTACCAAAATAAATAGGGGTTTCTCTTTCTATTTAACCCAAAAGATATTATGGGTTATCTCATTCTTAAAACACTGCTTTTAAAAGTAGCTTTCCCAAATGGATTGAATTTGGAAGGTGTTTTGTTTATCTGGTACATGGATCAGTGGCAGTCAGCAAAACCCACATGAAAGTAGATGAGGATCCCTTATCTGGATGGAATTTAATTAAAAATAAACAAGAAGATGGCTACTATTTTAGGATAGCATAACCTCTTACTTCAATGTAATTTCCTTTCAAGAAAAGATGATATAAAACCGTTTCAGATTCCAATGTATTAAGGCATATTTTACATCACATTATTATTCCCATGGGTGTTTTCCCCACCCTCTTGACCTTCAACTCTTTTTTGTCAAGTAATTTTTCTTCAACACATGAGTTCCATTAACTGATTCAGTTATATCCTGCCCAGTATCTTTATGTAGTTAATTTTGACAACACCAAGAGCTGGAACTCTAAACCAACAATTCCAAAAATAGTTTCTTTGAAAACAAAGATGCAATCGCAAATAGATTGGATTGAAAAGTTCTCTGGATAATGTCTTGTAGGGTTTCTTTAAAAAAAAAGCAAATGTAATAAGCCAACTCATCATACCAGAGGTCTCAAGAAGTAAACCACAAAAATGCATTTATCTCTTTTGTTGTAGTTAATGTAAATTCTTAGCATGGAGACTTCATTTGGGTCTGTCTTTGTCGTGCATCTTTCCTGTCTTGGTAACATTGGACTCACATGGCAGGCGTCCAAAGGACACTTTTCTCATTTCATGTCACCATACGGGTGATAACTAACAGCATTCTTTGAGATGGACCTTTCAATTAGAGGAGGTTCTGTATGAATTTGAGAAAAGATATAGATTATTTGTGGTCATTTTAAAGGCATCTTGAGGCACTCCTTTGTTCATTCCTTCTGGGCAGCAATGGCAGACATTTACACATATGTGGAGCTTTTGCTATGTGACAGGTATTATGCTATGCATCCAATTTGTAGTACATCATTTAGTCTGATTATAATCCTATGAGGTGTACTATTGTTTTCACTATTTTAAAAAATATGGAAATGGGCCAGGCGTGGTGGCTCACGCCTGTAATCCTAGCACTCTGGGAGGCTGAGGCGGGCGGATCGTTTGAGCTCAGGAGTTCGAACCAGCCTGAGCAAGAGCGAGACCCCGTCTCTACTAAAAAAATAGAAAGAAATTAACTGGACAACTGAAAAAATATATATATATAAAACGATTAGCCGGGCATGGTGGCGTGTGCCTGTAGTCCCAGCTACTTAGGAGGCTGAGGCAGAAGGATTGCTTGAGCCCAGGAGTTTGAGGTTGCTGTGAGCTAGGCTGACGCCATGGCACTCACTCTAGCCCGGGCAAAAGAGTGAGACACTGTCTAAAAAAAAAAAAAAACAAAAAATATGGAAATGGCAGTATAGAAGGGTTATTGCCCAAAGTCATGAAGTTAAGGTAGGGAGTACTAGTGCCAGGATTAAACCAAGAATGAAAACCACCAAATAAAATAGTTTGACTCCAGAACTCATGCCCCTAACAGTATGCACAATCATGCTTTTCAACCCAATATGTCTGAAATATTCTTCTAAATCTCACCTCCAGTGTTTTGGGGAAAATTTCTTTTCTCATACTCCCTAATTTTTCCTTTTTGATCCACATCCTTCATTATTCACACCTTCCTCCATCCCTCAATGAATCCTTATTGTAGAAAATGAGATTCTTCAATATCAAACCAAACAAAAGCCACAAATTAGATGTCATTTTAAAATATGTGCCACTAATCTTAGACCACAAAAACACATATTTTTTATATATGGTCTTTCATTTCATTATAACCCCCTATAGTAAATACCATTGGGTGCTTACACGGTAACTATTTTCTAACCCAATTTTTACTTGCCAATGGAACCCCAAATTTGGAGAGAAAATGTGCCCACATCCAGATCACCAATTCTCTGAGCCATCATAAAGACTGAGTCAATTTCTTTCTTTCCTAGTCTCCCATCTAGCCAGAGATGGCTCTGAAGTCAGTTCTGGCTGAGAAGACAAGAGCAGAAATCTGTTAAGCATTTCTAGAAAACGTTTTGATTTGTTGATGAAAGGGAACAGACACATCTGTTGCCTCCCCTTTCCATTTTTGTTGCCTTGGATAGGCTGTGACATCCGAAATTGTATTCACCATTTTGCAATGTGAGACAACATCATTAAAAAAAAGATCAAAATAACTTCAGAGATGTCAACTATCATGCCCTTGAATTTTTGCTCATAGTACCTCTAGACTCAGTTATATTTGAGGTACTTCTTTAAATTAAGATCATTCACATTTTATATTACTTGCAGCTGAACACACTCCCCACTAATTCAGCTTGTAAGATAAATGGCACTATCCCCTTTCACTGAGGGGAAAACAGGGGCTCAGAGAATGTGACATAATAATAAATTTGCTGAGCTTTTTTCTTTTTTTGCATTTAGGATATAGACTTATGCACCTGCTATATTGTTGACGTTGTGCTAATTGCTAGATATAAATAAGACACAATCCCTGTAGTCATGGCTTGCAAAATACAGGTTTAGCATATGGTTTTATCATAAACAAACAAAAAAATTATTTTAAATTTGATTTTCCCCATTCTTCACATCTTGTAAATCTAAAAAATACCAGAATGGTCATTTCAGTTCAATTTTAGAGGAGTATAATCTTTGAATGAAGAGAAATTTTAAGTGTTTCTAAATGTAGGTAGAGCCTAGTCAGAAAACAAAGCCATGCAAGTGTATTTAGATAAGCTTAATAACTTCATCAGTGATACATAGTCTAACCAGAATTAATGAGAGCAGTGGAGTTCTTTGACTTCAGTGAGTACATACCTGAATCACAGAGATAAACTTGCTTCAATCCTGTGTGATATGTTTTTCTAAGCATTTGTGCCAACAATGATAGCTCATACTTCAGTCTCAATTTCAAAGCTTTCCTTTCCTGAATAGGAGGTAAACTGTCACATTAATTTTTAGCAAATTAAAATCAGTTAAGAGCTCTTGGCCTCAATGCAGAGAAAACGGTTTGCATAACAACCGCCTATTTCCCATTTTAAAAGGTAAACTTCTGCCTGAATGCTTCTATAACCTTAAAAGAAAATGGGAGTTTTCAAATCTCAAGCTTATAGCTTTGCAGCTGGCACTTGAGGCTGGGGACACTCAGAGCTGGCTAATGTCAGCAGCCATAGGGTTGTCAGGAAAAGTAGGCTGAAGGGACACCGTTTTATTGTAAGTAGACTTGCAAGTCATTCCAACTTTCAGCTGCTCAACCCAACGGATCAAACACCTCGGACTGCCTCGAATGTGGCCTTGCTGAATGCTTCCATACTTAGGGGTTGTTAGAAAGGATTGAAGCAAGTGACCTATAACGAGGAAGGAACCAGGGCAGGCTCTGAACCTCCTCAGAGGTACTGTAATGAACTGGCCTAGGAAGGTCTTTGATGCCGCCTTTGCATACTGTATATGAGCTTTCCGCTCAGTCATTTCCTCTGCACTTTGGTAGCACAGCATGAAGCCTGCTATTAGAAAAAAGGTTTATTGCTACCTTGCAAACATTTATTGGGTAATATCTAAAACATGGTGTCAAGTTATAGTAATGTGCTGTTCCGGGAACCTTTTTGAGAATTTTAGTGTTTCAGATAATGGTCCTTTGAGAATTCTTCTGTTTCAGAAATGAAAAGTAGTAGATATATATGTGTGTGTGAGTGTGCGTGTGTGTGTGTGTGCGCATGTGTGTGCAACATGTTCATGTATCCTTGGATTACTCGCTAGAGATTTACCATTTTTTTTTTCATGGGAAACATCTATTCCTAAGATAGATCATTCTTGGAATTTTCAAGGGGTGTGCCTCAAAGAGCAAATATTCAGATTTACCATTTGCCTGCAGGTATTATTTGCCTGTGTTTGTGCTAGGTCACTGACATGACACACATTTTAATCCCCAAAGGAATGTATTTGGTGTTGCTGTCTATTCGACCAAGCTCATGTTTCTCTAGTTCAGAAAAAATAGTCCAATATGAACTACATACAGACTTCTTTTTTTTAATGTGGCTAGGAGGGAAGAAAGATCACCTTTAATTGTTATGATGAAAATGTATATAGTGGCACCTACCTGTGGCTGTGCAAGTCCTCTTGCCTTCCTCCATAGCATCTGGAGGATACCTTATGTAGGGAGGTGCTCAGGAAATGTTTGTTGATAGATGATGATTAAACAGATCAATAAAAGGTGAAAATTGCTATCTGTGAATTTTTTGTTTGATATTCAAAGACTTTACCAATGGACAGGGACCTGGTTTTCATAAACAATTTCATAAACAATCGCTGGTTTTCATAAACAATCACTAAATGAAGTGATGAAAAAGATATGGTAGCAGGTAGGTCTCAATTGAATTGGGGTAAAAGATGAACACATAAATAAAGTGAATGCCATCCTGGTCCCTTTAGGATCTGCTCGCCCTTCCTTGACATTTCAGTCAGATCGATCACAGCTTCTCTATTGAAAACCGCCTCCCAGTCCTATTGCTCTGTTTGCTCTTCCCAAGTTGCACCATCCTTGCCCTCACCCTCAGGCTATATGTAGCCCCATCTGCCTCTTCTCTCCTCTTCCTTTTTTCCTCTTCTTTTTTACTTTCCTAATTCCAGATCCTCAATTTTCCTTTATTGGTACATGATTGTACATATTTGTGGGGCTATACGTGATATTTTGATATGTACATAGAAAGTGTAATGATCAAATCAGGGTCATTGGGATATCCGTTGCCTCAAACCCTTATCATTTCTTTGTGTTGGGAGCATTCCAAATCTTCTCTTACAGCTATTTTGAAATGTACAATAAATTATCGTTAACTATATTCATCCTACTGTGCTATCGAACACTAGAACTTATTCCTTCTATCTGGCTGTATTTTTGTACCCATTAACCAACCTCCCCTCACCCCCCAGATTTGGCTTTAGTGTTTCCAAGTGTCCTATAATTATCTTTATTCAGTATCAACACATTGCAAAACTACAGGGGAGTTTGCTATTATGCACATTTTTACTCTATATTCTTTTACCCTGAAAAAAACAAGTGGCCATCTGAAGAGACCATCTTCCAGCACCAAAATATTTAAAGATGATTAGGAATAAGACAATGGTCTCCTTATTGACAAAATGACATAGTCAAAAGGCCTACATTACTTGCAACTCCCCACCAAAAGGATTATTTATACAACTAGTGTCTCAACTAAAGGGCTATGCACTGAATTGTGTCCCTCTCCTGCCTCCCCAAATTCATGTGTTGAAGCTTGACCCCTCAATATGAAGGTATGTGGAGAAGGGGCTTTTGAGAGACAATTAGGTTTAGATGAGGTTATGGGGATGGGGCTTTTATGACAGGATTAGTATCTTTATAAAAAGAGACGCCAAGGATCGATCTCTCTCTCTCTCTCTCTGTCTCTCTCTGTCTCTCTCTCTCTTCTTCATATGAGGACACATACAGAAGGCAGCCATCTGCAAGCCAGGAAGACAGCCCTCACCAGAAACCAACAATACTGGCACCTTGACTTAGACTTTTAGTCTCCAGAACAGTGAGAATATAAATTTCTACTGTTTAAGCCTACCCATACATCTAAACGAAATCCATTAAAAGTAGTTTCTGAATGGCAGAAAGGTTGTTTGCCCAAATGGGCCATTGAAAGCTCTTACCTCATGGGTAAGAAATCCTAGATTGAGGGCCTTAAATTTCAGATAATAGAAATAAAGGAATTAATTCAACAGTCTCCTAACATCTTTCTGCCTCCAATCTTCTCCCTTTAACTCTTCTCTGTACACTGCATCTGGTGGTGGTTTTTTGAAAGAAAAATTTGAATTATGTATTCTATTTTTAAATATATATCTCAGAATCCCCTTCTGGCACTCTATTGTCCTGAAGCATAGACTGCCGTTGCAGTAAATTCATCTGCAATAATCTCTCTTCCTACTGGGCCTTTGCACAGGTTTTTCACTCCTATTGTAATCCCAACTTTCTGCTGCTCTCTCTCCTCCACACTTTATAATAACTAAATTCTACTCAACTTTTAGAATTCAATCAGGATATCACATATTCTTTGGGAAGCCTTTCCTGGTTTTCTCAAAGCTGGAAAGGTGTCTGTCCTCTGTGATCCTACCACTTTCTAGACATCTCCTTTAGGTCCCTATGTTGTAAGTGACTGCTTTCTTGTCTGTCTCTGGCACTATATTGTAAACTCTTAGAAGACAAGGACTATTTCCTCTCTTCATTGTATATCTAGAACTTAACCCAATGACTGTCATATGTGCGCACTCAAGTTTTCATTGAGTAGATAATTGCATAAATCACTTACTTTCTGAGTCTTTCTGACAACTAAGACTGCTATGACTCATATTCACAGCCCAAAATTGGTTTCTACACCTGCGGATTGTATCTCTCTGGTTTGCATGACCCCTAGATTTCAATCCCTCTTTATTCTCTCCTGGTCCTTGAGTTTCAGATATAAGCACAGTGTGAGCTTTTCATTCTTGACATAGAAATTTCAGGCAGGAGAGAAATAGATTTTAGGGAATGTCTCTAGTTCCTGTGAACCTATTCTTCACTCCCAGAGCATGATAACACTTTTCTTACATTTTATTCTCTCTCTCTCTTTTTACGTCTTTCCTCTTGTCTCAATTAGATGAGACTAATATGAATTAACTACCTGCCTAGATTAATATGAATTCAGACTGCATTAATATGAATTCAGATGACAGAAAACATCTTTTCCAGTACCGCTTAATCTTATGAAATAATACATACTATACAATAAAAAATTGCAGATACTTCTGTTAGCCTTTTTATTGCTTCCTAGTAGAGTTTTCCTTCAGATGGTATCGTGGAAGTTAAGATTATCCACCTATTTTAAAAACCGTATTACTAGAAACTCACCAGAAGGCAAACTCCCCTACTGGTCCGAGATTGATCGACTGGTTGACTTTAATGTTTTATGAAACTTTGTAATGTTACCTTTTGATGTGAAGGCTTATTATAGGAAAAAAATACACTTTTCAGAAAAACGATCATGTTTAAACTGATTCTAGTTTCAATTATGGTACTAAAAAAGAAATAAAACACTCAATTTTTATTTAAGATGGTGGGCAATTTGCTTTTTTTTGGTTAGAATCTGATTCAAGTGCCTCAATTCAGCTTATTGCAGAAATAAACTAAAACTAAAAGGAAAAATTTTAAAAATGATTTTTATAGCAATGACATCATTATATCAAATTTTGGCATTTCATATTTTCCAAACAGAAACTTGGAAATAACAGAATACAAGTTAAATAAAAAAGTTGAAACTAATCCAATTCTCTATTTTTCTTTCCATTTTTTTTAACCAAGCTTTTTATTGCCAGCTTTTACTTTGCATAATAATATATGATGAATTGTCCAAGAAAGACCCAGTGGGTACATTTCTCTTAGAAATAAGCCCCTCTCTAAGTTCTAGGGCAACATGCTTATATAATCATGCAAGATTTTCCTTATTGCCAAACAATTGACCATCCTGGGCATTTGTCAAATATGTAAATATATGAAGGTCACTGGTCAACAGAGGATTGAAAACACAAATCACTCTTTTAAAATCCATCTCTATTTCTAGAAAAACAATATCAAGTCAAAGAATATATCCTTCTAACAATAGTATTAGCAATATTATCTTGATATACCAAAGTTATATATTACGCATTTTACTACTTATTTGTTTAATTACTTTGAATCATTATACACATGGACTACAACTGCAAACTTTAAGATATTTTGCTGGCATACCTT
>NW_012148620.1:2285304-2313222 GCF_000956105.1 Propithecus coquereli
TGATTTTAAAGAAATAATTATGAAACTTTTTATCTCCTCCTTAAAATCATGCAAAATATGCAACTGAGATATAGACTGAGACACAAGAGAGTTGAGAATATTCATCAAGTTCTTTCTTTTTGTTAGGAATGGAGAAAATGAAGAGAGGGTGTGTTCTGTAGTAGAATGGAATTTTCCCGTATGCTTTTTATGAATCTTCAATGTTTTAATCCTTAGATAGACAGATAGATAGATAGACAGACAGACAGATGAATGGGTAGGTAGATGGATGGGTGGGTGAATGGATGAAATGATGGATGGATAGATGAATGAAAGAAATGCTGGATGGATGCATAGATAGGTAGATAGATGCATAGATGGATGGGTGCATAGATAGATACATAGATGGATGGATAGATGGATACATAGAGACACAGAGCCTTGCCTTGAGTTTGTTGCCTGGATGAAATAAAGCACTGGAGGCTTTGATATTTCTTATTTCTTATTGATAATATTTGTTTTGCTTCCACAGATTTATCCCTTTGGGTGATGAATTCTTTGACAATACTTGTGGTATGGAAGAGGGAGGTCTTTAAACAAAAATTAACATTTTTGCGATCCTAGTATAACTTTACAAATATTCTGAATTCGGAATATTTCAACAAGAGCTCAAATAACACCAATTTTAAAGCACAGGCTTTGTCCTTTGCAGAAATATATTTCAGACAAGGAAAGAGATGAACCTCTAATGTGAGTTAATGGTGTGTCAGTAAAGGAGGCTCGTCAAACAAAAACATTCCATAACGTCCTTTATTTCCTACTCCGAAGAATTTTACAACCCAGTATAGTGCACCAAAATATGATTCAAGATGGATGAGAATTAGGCTTTTCTTTGGTACGTAGGAAAAAGAATAATTCTGTAAACGGACCTGGGAATAAAATAATCTGCCTGATGTTGTCAACACAGGCAAATTGTAAGACAAATCAGTTTTAAGAAAGAGTAAACAAAGAGAATTTGGGATCCAGAAATTGTCTCCCTTCACCCATCCATCACTGTACTTCAATGGAAAGTCTCTCTAGACCCCCAGGGGTATAAATAGAATTTATTGGTTCATATAGCTTGGAAGTTTAGAGGCAGAGCAGGGATCAGGCCTGGTTTGATTTAATGCCAATGGAGGAACTTGCAAATCCCTCGTATTCCGCGGATCCAATGAACTTTAGGGTACTGCCAATCCTTCCTACAAGTGCCAGCCCTCAACCCTCCCCAAGCTGGATAAAATTAATCCATTTGAGAGAGTGAGTGCCTTGAGGTTGTTCTAACCCCTTTCATCTCCCATCAAGGGAGAATAGAAAAGATCACAAAAATCTTCCAGGAAATCATGTAGCAGGAGGATAAAGAGATAACTCACTTTAAAAAAAAAATAGACCACCTTGTTACAGTAAGAATTTCATTTTTACAATTTTCCCATCATTATTAAGTTGTAGACCCCCTCAAGTCCTTGTCCAAAGAGCCATTACCTCTCATACATCTTTTCCTGAATACTGTGGAGTCAGCCTTCCTAACACCCCTGGTGACAAAGAGGACCCACTTGTCCCCAGGGATGCTTATTCTCACTAGAGCTGGCCCCCATCTTGTGTCAACACCATACTACAATGGAATATCAGCAGCAGCACCTTAGATGAAGTATAGCAAAATAAATGACAAGATAAAAACAAAACAACAAAAAAACAAACCTCCAAGCATACAGAATATCCCAGAGTAGGTAAAGAGAAGTTGTTTGGAAAGATAAAATAGCTATGAATGGGTTATTTTTTATGAATAAAAGCCCTCAGGTTTTCATTTTGTCAACTTATCTTTTGTTATAAAGGTGTCAGCCTTGACTCTTTATAATGGGAATAAAAGCAGTGATCTTCTTTCCACTTCTGCAGTGGGATACAGGAAGTTTAAATGGCTATGAAGTTTTTCGTCTGTTATATTCACCCTTTATATTTATATTTGATGCCGGTTATTGTGTTATCCAAAAGTACAGTACAGCTGAAAACACCCAGGTGTAACCCACTGTTCTTTTCACACTCTGTGCCAGACCCCTGGATATGATCCAGTGACTACTCCTCAAAGAGGCTTTAATTGTCGTACACAAGCAATTCTCTCACGTTGGTCTCTCAGAGTGCTAGGATTACAGGCGTGAGCCACCGCGCCCGGCCGACAAGTTTTAAATTTAATATTTATTAGTATCTAGGTGGTACTTGAAGTAATAGATATACTTGAGATTTCTTACGATTGTATAAAATCAGAAAAAAAGGGGTCCCGAGATGGAGTCCCAGCTTGATCTAAAACATAAAGGTCCAGCGTGGGAGGAAGATTACAGAGCAGCCTAAAAAGAAACAACCTGAAAGGGGAAAGAGCCCCTGGGAGAACTCCGGTTATATGGACACAAATATTTGGTGGTGGGGGGGGGAAATATTTTTAAACAATTTCTAGCAATTTTTGAGGAATCTCCAATTCCTTTTCAAATTACAGGGAAATCAGCCAGCAGTAAGTCAGACAGCTAACTTTGTGGCAGAATTGTGCTAGAATACGGGTCAGTTTTCTTTTAGTTTAGAACTGTTTCTTCTTTACAATAATCGAATGACAACTCTTTAGTGGCTCTACCCAAAGATTTGTCAGAAAGTCAGTGACACTTTGGAATAATAGAAATGCTAAATGACAATTGACAGGGGAGGTAAGCTTCGAGGTTCCAATTGTATGTGAGCTATAGAAGGGTACCCAGGAAGCTCTGTGGTCACCCTTCTATTGCCCCATGATGATGTGAGAAAATTGAATTATTCACTCTTCTAGGCAGAGTTCAGGAAATTCCATGCTTGGAGTCCCCCTGTCCACTAGAGCTGTGGTCCCCAACCCCCAGGTCGGTAGACAAGTACCAGTCCGTGGCCTGTTAGGAACCAGGCCACACAGCAGGAGGTGAGTGGTGGGTGAATGAGCAAAGCTTCATCTATATTTGCAGGTGCTCCCCATTGCTCGCATCACCACATAAGCTCCGCCTCTTGTCAGATCAGCAGTGGCATTAGATTCTTATAGGAGCACGAACCCTACTGTAAACTGTGCATGCGAGGAATCTAGGTTGCACACTTCTGATGAGAATCTAATGCCTGAGGGTCTGAGGTGGAGCTGAGGCAGTGATGCTAGGTAGTGCTGGGGAGCGACTGCAAATACAGATTATCATTAGCATTAGCAGGGAGGTTTGACTGCATAGAGACCATAATAAATCAACTGCTTGCAGACTCATATCAAAACCCTATCAATGACAATATAATAATAATAAAAATAAAGTGCACATACATGTAATGCACTTGAATCATCCTGAAACTATGCCCCATCCCTGACCCTGGGTTCGTGGAAAAATTATCTTCCAGGAAACTGGTCCCTGGTGCTGAAAAGGTTGGGGACCACTGGTTAGAGGGCTCCAACCACACAGGTGATCTTTTGTTTAGAGTTTCCATGGCCTACAACAATGTGTTTCAAAGGATATCTGTGAAACTAATGTATTTTTGTACAACTCAGTCATACAATAGAGTTAGTGTTAGAAACACTGATGAAGAAAAAGTAGATGAAGCGATTATATTTCTCTCTGCTTGGAAGTCTTTTCCCAACTGTATATAATTTACACAGGTTGGCAACCTATAAAATTCTTTGTTAGCAAATTATAGTGTACAATTACCTCTTAACTGTGTTTATCTTTGTTTCTTTACCCTCTTGCTCTTCGAATAATTTCTTCCTTTTTTTTTTCTTTCTTTGTGAAGCTTGCAAAGAGAAAAAAGAAATTAAACTAAAGCAGAATATGGGAAGCTCTCCTTTTCCCTACCCTTCCCCTAGTGGTCTACCACAAACACTTTTTCCTAGATGCTTCTCAACACATACAGACATAATGTGAAGTTGTTTTCAGAGTTCAAAATCAGGACTCATGTTGTAACAATGGAATACTACTTTTAAATGTGAGATATATTGTCACCACATATTTCTCCCCAATTCCTCAAAGATAGGCCAACTATTTGTGAATGCACTGGGTTTGGAACCCATCCATTGTAAGTTTTTGAACAATTGTTTGAATGGCCTTGGGACTCCAATTCAGGTATGGGGCTGGAGAAACTATAAGAGGCAGTCTGAGAGTTTAACCTTTCCACCCCATCTCTGAGCTTTATCTACTGGAATGATGTCATGGGATCTCTGGGTATAGAAGTTTGATCCTGGCAGGGTTTTCCTCTTTGGTCTAAGAAAGGTTCTAAGGTGGGTTCTCCAGACAGAGAGTACTTTCCTTTCAAAATGAGTTGATTCTACTTTGGATCTGGAATGTTTAAAATCCCCAGTGGATCTCTAGAGGATGTATTTACTGCCAACCCACAGCTTCACTGACCCCTCTACGTTCAAAACATTACTGGGAGAACAAGCCTGCCATTCAAGTAGGCAGTCAAGTCATATAGCCTGGACAGTCAAAGGTAAGTAGAGTGTCACTTGGACCTGTTGTATAACCAAAAGCATGTAGGAGTAGAGAGTTATTGTGTAGTCTCTGTCCTCGTCTGCTCACAATGGAACAGAATCAGACTAATTACATCAGAATGCTATCTAGTCACTGGATGAGCTATATATTTCTTTTTGTTTCGTTTATTTATTATTTCAGCATATTACGGGGGTATAAATGTTTAGGTTACATATAATATCTTTGCCCCACCTGACTCAGAGCTTCCAGTGTGTCCATCCCCCAGATGGTGTACACCTAACCCAATAGGTGTGAATATACCCAGCCCCTCCTCCCCACTCCTACCTGCCCAACACCCGATGAATGTTGCTACCATACGTGCACATAAATGTTGATCAGTTAATACCAATTTGATGGTGAGTACATGTGGTGCTTGTTTTTCCATTCTTGTGATACTTCACTTAGTAGAATGGGCTCAAGCTCTACCCAGGATAATACAAGAGGTGCTAGCTCACCATTGCTTTTTGTGGCTGAGCAGAACTCCATGGTATACATAGACCACATTTTATTAATCCACTCATGTATTGATGGGCACTCAGGCTGTTTCCACATCTTTGCAATTGTCAATTGTGCTGCTATAAACATTCTAGTGCAGATGTCTTTTTTATGGAATGTCTTTTTTTCCTTTGGGTAGATGCCCAGTAATAGGATTGCTAGATCAAATGATAGTTTTACTTGTGAGCTATATATTTCTATCTGATAGATTCCTCCTTATTTCAATGCCAGGTCATTTAGAAATGTGACTTCCATATATGTTTTACGTACTAAAACAGATTAGAAAATACAAATGAATATTGTAGATTTCGACTGATCCGTATTTATTAAACTCCTTACTACATGTGGTATTATACTATACTTTACACAGTTTAAGAAATTCAGAAAATGTGTTTCAAATACTTTTTTGACCAAAGATCACAATCAGACATCTGACCTAATTTGTGGATTTTTTCTGTACATTTTTATTTAATCGGTTGACATCACCTTTGATCTGAGAAGATTCTGAAATAAACTAGAGTATATAAACAGAAGAATCAAATATCTTCTCTTAAAAGCCACTGCTGGGATGCCTCCCAGATGCTTCCTGGTTGCCAGCAGAAGTATTATTAAAATATAGCTTGAGGGACATGACAGAGAAGAGTATTATGTATAATCGAAACAACAGGTGACAGTCCCTTGTTAATTATAGTATAAAGGTAAAATTTTAAAAACTGGTAAGAGCTTCATCTCTCAACAGTTCCCTCTACCCATTCAAGTCTTTGCCATTGGAATAATGAGTGTCAAAGGAAGATTTCTCTGGTCTGCTCTGCCCTATCTGTTCCACTTCCTCCCCATTTCCACAAATTAATCACAAAAAAAGTTTTTGAATCTCTGGTCAAGATGAAGATGGATGTTCCCATTTGTCACTCTGGTCTTACTTTTTAACAGAGTTTTTGTTAGTTTTTAAGAGAAACTTGTTCATGTGAGACGTGCGGGCTGTGAGGGGAGGAAAGCAGAAGGCGGGAAAGAGGTGGGGAGTGGTGAGACACCATCCCAGGAAGCTTTTCTGCTTGAAGAAAATGCTGTAGTCCTAACAGAAAATGAATTACATGTAAACAGAAATGACATCATAAATCAATTCTCTTTTTACAAACGTCCAAAACCACAGAGTCTGTCTGCTGCTCTGTCTATTCTGTAATAAACAAGGCTCACGTGGAATATTCCACTGGCTGTGGTGCCAAAGAGTAAGAGAGAAATGATTTGGTGAGTGGAATCTATGCTACTATTTAATGCAAAAATTGAGACAGTTTGAGCAGCAATAAACTCTGGAGTGATGCCATTTATAATTCTTTGTGTTTCTATTAAATATTATCCCTGGGTTCTTAGGTTAGCTTCAATGTAATGTTATGGTGAACCACCGACTGAATGTATCTGTTTGCTGTGCTGGTTATAGGCATCTGTTGAATATCAGGGAATATAATCAAGTGATTTGCCAAGAACTCCATAAGAGACGTGTCCTGTGCATTTTTCTGAGTTGAGAAAACCACCTGAAGTATATTGACCTACAGTAACGCAGTGGCACATCTGAACTGGTGAACACAATGACCAGCCCAAGTGGTTAAAGTGTTACATGTACGCAGCTACGTTTCTCATTTATCGCAATTCCAATACAATTTCTTATGTTCCACTTTCAGAACTCTAAAATCCCAACTCAAACTACCTGTGAATTTTATTCTTTTCTTATCTTAGGGTCCAAGGAACTGGCTTGAGTTTTGGGTTGAATATAAAATGAGAAATTATATGTTCTTCAAGGACAAGTGAATCTACTTTAGTGGGAATAATCTGTAATTCAAAAGTTTCCTAGACTAGAAATCAATAATATGATATTGAGACTCAGTCTACATAAAACTAAGTATTGAGTTTTTTTTAAATTTCTTCAATAGTCCAGATAGTCATTCTAGATACAAAATTTAAGAAGTCTATATATAATTTATTATTTTCATCAATATTTTCATAATACTATGAGATAGATGCAACCACAATCTGATATGGACAGCAAAAATACTGCACTGAATTAGGTGGACATTTTTGTGCCATCTTTGTTTAGATTTGGCCACTTTTTAAAAAATGTCTATTTTTTTGCATGTATATACTTTCTATTTCTTTAATTTGGAGCTAGGTATAAATATCTGTTATAAAATCATGTTTTAAAAATGAAATTTAATTGCCTACATAGTTTTGTGCTTGGTTGATTTATTTAAGCATTATGTATTAATAGAATGAGATGGCGGGTAGTTTTAAGTATATGTTTTCTTCTTTTAATATATGGCAACTTGGAATACAGTTTAAAGTGAGGAAGAGCTTTCCTTCATCATAACTCTGAGCCTCGCTGCCATGAGGAGTGGCCACAGACTGAGATTTTTCCATTCTTTTCCTGGCCCTATAGAACCTTGCCTGCCTTCTGAAGGGAATGCATTCCATGTAGAGTCAGATTTTTCATCCAGAGAGGACAACCTTATACAAAATCGTGAAGCAGGCCACGTTTATTCAGTTTGCCCTCCTCTTTTTCCTGGGCTTCTTTTGCGCATCAACACCCACTGGACAACAGTCTCCTCAGGTGCCAATGAAGTTTGCTTGCCAGAAAGGAAGGGTGATCTAAAAACCCACTGCTAGCTACAACGGTGGAGGCTAGAGCTGCTTACCTTGTCCCAGGGGAGAAGGATGGGGGCTGACTGGGAGAAGGCAATCCATATGGGTCCATATAGACCACGTGCTCTCCTATATCACAGCTCCTAGGGTACTGAATTGTCTCTTTCCCCAGTGGACTGTGACCTCTGCCTGGGTGAAATCCATGATGTAGTCTGTTTTTGCATCTTTAGCATCAGCATAGGGTCAAGATTAAAGTGGGGCTTCATGAGTATTTGAATGAGGGAATGAATGAATGATATCTAATGCTAACTTCAAATAGAAATCCTCTAGTCCTCCTCAAGTGCCTTCATAAAGGTGCTCTCTTATTTTGTGTTCTACATCTACCCCTCCTAGCCACTCTAGCGTGAGCACTCAGCAGGGTCATTATCACTCAGTCATCTATGGCCCACTCTGGCTGTTTTCCTGGCCTAGGGAAAGAATGTGTCAACAAGGGGAAGAAACTATTTCCTGTTTTGTCCTATATCCTAGTTTCCTCTTGGATAGGCTATTGAGACTGTACATGAGTCTATATGGCAGCCAAAAATTATTGTGAAGAAAATGAGCTGATGTATCTGATGATGGGCCCTCATATCTTAATCCTTTACAGTTTACTACTCTTTTTTTTCTCTTTTATTTGACTTTTATTTCTTGTCACATAGAACAGGGTTGGCAAACTATGGCCCCTGGGCCAAATCTAGCCTAGTATGTGCTTTTGTCAATAAAATTTTATTAGAACGCAATCATTCCCATTGTTTTCTCACTACAATAGCAAGTCTCAGGAGTTGTGACAGACACCCTCTATGCCTGCAAAGCATAAAATATTTACTTTGTGGACTTTTATATGAAAAGTTTGCAACCCCCAATATATAGCAAATACAACATATTTATATTGCTTTTTTGACTTCTTTAACCTTTTCAGGGAAGGTTCCAGTCCAATGCTTATGGAGTGAAGGCTCACACAGTCCATGATCAAATCCTGGTTCCACTTCTTGTAATTGATATGACCTCAGACAACTTACTATGGCATCTGTGGGGATGTCTGCTCAGGCCTCCTCAAAGAGAACCTGCCACAGGGACATAGTTGGCTGACACCTTCACAGCCAGCACCATGCTGAGGTCAAGGTTGTGCTTCCCTTGGGATGCCCCCCCCCCCCCGACTACACCTGACAGGACTAATGATGCCACCCCACCTTATCCTACCCAGGACTCATCCAATGAGTGCATTTCTTTGGGGACTCCCATTGGCCTGGCTAAAGCTATGCCAACTGTGCTGCATTCTGAGGCTCTTCCCACTCAATCTTTCCTTCCCTGTCACCTTTTACAGCGTCCAACCTGTACCATGGTCTGAAGTAGGCTCTCCCTGCCTACACTTGATCCTTTGTTTTCATTTTTCACAAGCGTTTTTCCAATAAATCTCCTGCCCATCTAAAGCTTTCTCAGCTTAAGGTTCTCAGAAGAGCCAAACTGATACCTTATTTGAGTCCTCTGGGCTTTAATTTCTTCGTTTATAAAGGATGTTAAAAAAATGCTAAAGACATCGCAGGTTTCTGTAAGGATTAAGTAAACGATACAGGTAACATTTTTGGGCATCATTTTGGTGCAGTTCTTGGCACACGCCCACATATCCCCTTTATGGCCATGGCCTTTGGGATGGCCACCAGCCAGCTCCTGCCCAGTGGGCCTCTTCTCTGCCTCTTCTTCACCACATTGTGACTGCTCCCTGAACCTTGTGGGCCTGGGCATTTTTTCCTCTCTTCCAAGCTCTTTTCAAAATTAACAACAGGTCTTTTCAGTGAGTGATTACAGCAACATCCTGAAATAAATGACATGCATGAAGTATTTTCTAACTTACATGGCATGCACCTGAATTAACTTAGTCTCAAATCATTATCCGTCTAAACAAACAATGAATAGAAATTGGGACTTCTCATCCCACCCACCAATATCTTTTTTTGTTTTCTTTTTAAGTCATAGAAATCACAGCATTGAGGGCAAATGAATTTAGGACCAAAAATCCAGTCCTGCCCTGTAACTCCTGAGAGTAGCTTTGATGACACATTTCCTGAGACTCGGCAGAGGCCCTCCTAAGCCTATCAGGAATGTCCTTAAGCTTGTAGTTTCAAAGCAGTAAAACCCTTTGCTCCCTTTGTTTATTTATTATTATTTTTAAAATTTTTTATTTTTAATTATTACAGGTACATAATAATTGTATATATATATAGTGTATATATATATACACACCCTATAAATATATATATATATTTATAGGATATATATAGGGTATATATATAGGGTATATATATATATTTATAGGGTGTATATATATATATATATACAGGGTCCATGTAATGTTTTGATACAGGCATTTGATTTGTGTATTAATCAAATAAGGGTAATTAGGTATCCATCATCTCAAGTATTTATCATTTCTTTGTATTAGAAACATTCCAATTTAACTGTTTTAGTTATTTGAAAGTGTACACTAAGGTATTGTTGATTATAGTCACTTTGTTATACTATCAAATATTGCTCATTCTATCTGATTATTTAAGTATATTTTTGCACCCTTTAATCACCCCACTTTATCTCCCCCTCCCTACTACCCTTCCCTGCCTCTGGTAACCATCCTTCTATTCCCTGTCCCTGTGAGATCAATGTTTTTAATATTTACCTATGTTCCCTTTAGAATTAATCACAGCAAAAACTGCTTGAAGCCTCGCCAAAGCGGATTGAATACCTTAAGCAAGTGAAGAGTCAGTTTGCTTCCCCCACACTGGGACAGCATACATCTAGTCTGAGGTGGCAATAGCAGTGCTGTTCCAGTCTCTGCTCCACCCTCCCTCCCTCCGCCAGCCTGAGGTTGGAAGATTATTTTTGGGTTATGCCTTGCCGTCCTACCCGATGCCTAAGGCAGCTCAGCAACCAAGTTGGAGCAATGGCATTGCTGACAGTTGGTCAAAAGTTTGCAAAATAGTGAATTAGAGGTTAAAAGAAGTCACCAAAATGCCTCTCAGGACATGTGTTGAAGAAGTGCTTATGATTTATTGGCAAATATTATGGTCAGGCTTAAATTATAGGATAGAGGTACATACTATGTATACTGGGATATTAAAATGAAATGTATTCTGTGCTGCCAGTTGGCCTCCAAGCAAAAATGGAAATGGTTTGAATTAAGAATTTGTGTTTCCCTTTTAACAGATCAGTGTTTAATGGTGGACAAACTTTCCTCCTTGGTAAGGTGATTACTGGCCATTGATTTGTCAAAACTATTTATTGCATGAATTCAAAATCCAAGATTTCTATTAAAGTTTTAATTCAAGACATATCGTCTAGCTTTACCATCCCCCATCTCCCTCAACCTTTATATCCTCTGGGTCTTCCTTAACCAAAATGCCCTTGGGCATACTCTTAAATATTCAGGCTCCAAGGCTTCACCTCTCATTATGCCCTCAGTTACCCCAGGAGCAGCAGTAGGCTTCATTAATCACTCTGGGCACCATTTATCCTCTGAATCTCCGAATGTGCAGGTTTCTCTGTGGGAGGACCCTCTCTCTCCCCCATTCTCACCCCACCCACCTCCACTACTTTTGCCTAAATAACGTTTCCTTATTTCCTTGTCCTTCCTGACTCCACTCAGCTATCACTTTTCTTGGGCAGTTTTTTGGACGCTTCTAGAGTGACTCAGAACCTTATTTGGTATATACCAAGGGTCAGCAACCTACGGCCAAATTCTGCTCACCACCTGTTTTTGAAAGTAAAGTTTTGTTGGAACATAGTCATTTCTGTTAGTTTATGTATTGTCTATTTCTGCTTTCTCCCTATAATGGTGGAGTTGAGTAGTTGAGACAGGGACCATATGGTCAGCAAAGCTGAAATATTTACTTTCTGGCCCTTCATAGAAAATGTCTGCCAATCTGAGATCCATACCTTTTTGGAAGCTGGGTGTCTTTGAATTTGGAACTACATGTGCAAAAATACAGTCTGTATAAATCTGTAATAAAGACCAAGAGGTAAAGAATTTGGGAGATTAACATTTTTACTTTGGAGTTTCCTAAAATAAAAAGAAAAATTACTACTTTAAAAATATGATTTATATGAATTTGATTTACAATTAATATTTTAGGGAAGTATCCATCATATAGATCACCTATATACTAATTAAAGAAGAGGCAGTTTCTAGCTTTTATTTCTACAGGCAACTCTGTCTTTTTTATTAAATTGGGGATCTCTGGGGCATTTAAAAATGCTCAAATATACTTTTTTATTGTGGTAAAATATATATAACATAACATAAAATTTACCATTTTAACCATTTCGAGTGTATAGTTCAGTGGCGTTAAGTCATTCACATGCTGTACAACCATCACCACCAACCATCTCCAGATTTTTATCTTCATCTTCCCAAACCGAAATTTTGTGTCAATTAAACAGTAACTCCCCATTTCGCACTCTCTCAAGCCCCTAGCAACTACTATTTTATTTTCTGTCTCATGAATTTGACTACTCTAGGTACTTCATATAAGTGAAATCATACAGTATTTGTCCATTTGTAATTGGCTTATTTCACTTAGCACAATGACTTCAAGATTCTTCCATGTTGTATCATGTGTTAGAACTTCCTTTTTTTCAAAAGGCTGAATAATGTCCCATTTCATTTATATACCACATTTTGTTTATTCATTCATCTGTCCTTGGACACTTTGTGTCGCTTTCACTTACTAGCTATTACGGATAATGGTGCTATGAACATGGGAATACAAATATTTCTTTGAGATTCTGCTTTCAATTCTCTTAAGTATATACCCAGAAGTGGAAGTGCTGGGTCAGAGGTAATTTTATGTTTAATTTTTTTGAGGAATCACCATACTGTTTTCCATAGCAGCTGACCATTTGACATTTGCACCAGCAGTGCACAAAGGTTACAATTTCTCCACATCCTTGCCAACATTCGTTATTATCTGTGAGTGTGTGTGCATGTGTGGGTGTTTGCTAATGGCCGTTCTAATGATTGTGAAGTAGTATATCATTTTGGTTTTGATTTTTGTATTTCCATAATGATTAGCAATGTTGAGCACATTTTCATGTGCTTATTAACCATTTGCATACAGTTTTTTGGAGAAATGTCTATTCAAGCCCTTTGACCATTTTTAAATAAGCTCGTTTGGTTTTTTGTTGGTGAGTTGTAGGAGTTCTTTATATTTTATGGATACTAGTCCCTTGATCAAACATGATTTGCAAATATTTTCTGCCATTCCATGGGTTGCTTTTTCACTCTGTTGATAGTAACCTTTGATGCACAAAAAGGTTTTTAAAAGTAGTTCAATTACCTTTTTTTTTTTGGTTTCCTGTACTTTTGATGTCATATTCAGGAAATCATTGCCAAATTTAATGTCATAAAACTTTCCCCTATGTTTTCTTCTAAGAGTTTTATAGATTTTTCTTTTATATTTATGTCTTTAATCCATCTTGAATTAATTTTTGTATGTGGTGTAAAGTAAGGGTGCAACCTCATTCTTTTGCAATTGGATATCCAGTTTTCCAAACACTATTTGTTGAAGAGACTGTCCTTTCTCCCATTAAATGATCTTAGCACGCTTCTCAAAAAATATTTGAACGTATATGTGAGGGTTTATTTCTGGGCTCTCTATTGCATCAGTTTATATGTCTGCCTTTATGCTGTACTACACTGTTTTGATTCCCATAGCTTTGTAATAAGTTTAGAAATCAGGAAGCGTGAGACCTCCACGTTGGTTTTTCTTTTTCAAGATTGTTTTGGTCATTTGGTGTCCTTTACATTCCATGTGAATTTTGGGATGGATTTTTCTGTATCTGTAAAAAATGTTGTTGTGTCAAATATACTTTTTTGAGAGAACATCTACTACATAAACCCAAACCAAAACTCTCTTGTCTTTCTCACTGTTGTGACCTGAGCATTTCCTTTTGTTTGCTCTTCTCTTGTCCTACCAGAGGAATGATTTTTTAATTGGCCTGCTATATTCCCTGTGCTTTTCCTCTTCCTTGTGCTGTATCACCAGCAATTAGGCTGACATCACTTTCCTTGGGCAGCTACTTTACAGTAGGGTTGATATCACTTTTGGAAATTTTTGACTTCTTTCTGTTCAGGGAGATCATAGGCCTTAGGCACCCAACATCTCTGTGTGCTGCTGGGATGGGTCATGAGAAAGTCTCACCCACGGCTGATGTACACACAGTCATATGGTTAATAATGCTTGTGTGTAGCTGGTAAGAACACAGCTGGAGAACATAAAGACTCAGCCTTTCTCTGCCAACTGGATTTTAATGACCAAACCACAAAGGTTTGGATTATTTAAATAAAATAGGACAAATGGAAGAAAAATTCAATATCCCTACCAAAAAAAAAAAAAAAAAAAATGAAGAAGAAAACCCCAAACCATGTGATTTGTAATCTGCAGGGCTATAAAATCAATGTTATATTTGAAAGGAAAAAAGTGGAAACATTTCTTGGATATGCACAGCAGACACTATTTAGAGTTTCAGTATTTGACCCAATAAACTGTATTATTAAAAATTTGCAGGCAGAAATCTCTTCCTTTTTCCTTTTGGAGGTTTGGTTTGGTTTTATTTTTTTAGCTGTCTTCCAAAAGGAATTCCAAAGTTTTTTGACAATTTTATCATTTCTGACTTAAGCCTGTTGCAAATCTCTTTGAAACAACTAGGCCCAAGGGTGGCTCAGGCAGCTGCCTGAATTCCACACAAATGTAAAAAGTCTCTTCCATTTTGAGTGCTATACTTTGCTGTAATAGAATCCAGATGCTTAAACCATTCAAAGATTACCTTTTACAGTGTGAACAGAAGCATGAATGTAAGTGTTATGGTAAAATGCAGTTAGATTCCAATTGTTCCTAAGCTTTTTGAGTGTAACTTCTGAAGAAGAGTTGAGGCAGAGAAGCCCAGGGCAAAGAGAACTTACAAAAAATGAGCCTGGGAATGTGATCATGCAATCACTGGAGAGAGTCATAATTAGATTAAGCTGCTACAGGGTATTCATAATTAACAGCAAAACAGACCAGGAGACTCCTTTTGAGAGCGGTGTAATAACTCAACAAGCAGGAGCCAGGTTTCTCCTCCATGTAATCCTATTATATGCAAAACTGAGCCCCCACAACTCAATACTCTGTCAGCTACCACAAGGAATTTTACTTCCCAACAGAGTGATGGGGGAGGCTTCCTATTATGTCTTACATGTGTGTTTAGTGCAGGTGAGTTCTCAAAGACTTGTTTCACACCGTTTAATTTATTGTGGAAAACGCCGCACATCCCTTGGTTTCATATCCATGTTCAGTTAATAGCAATATGCACCAACACTCAATTCTTATGTTGGAATTAATGACTCACTTTTCCAGCCGTCAGAATGCCTGGTGGTTAAACAATAGACTAATCTAATATTTGCATGGAACAAACAGCCCAATCCCAATTATTTTTGCCTTTAGGACAATGTGAGGGCACTACTTGCAAATTCTTAGTGATCAGTCTGCGAATGATTGAGCCAATTGCTTTCCTAAGGGGGAAACGTGTAGAACAATTTTTATCATTTTATATTTTCAGGCATCATCAAAGGACATTTATTGCACATCCAAACTGTGTGTGAAATTGCTTTGAATATCTCAGAATTGGGAGTTCATATTAGAGACCAAAGGTGAAAAGTCCTACTAAAGGTCAAAAAAGAGGGCCTTCTGAGTTGAAAGATTTCTGCTGAGATTCCAGTTACTTTGCCTGGGGATCTTGGTTTCCTCATTCAGAAAATGAGAAAATTGGAAGAGATTTTTAAGTTCTCTGATTCTAACATCTTAGGGTTTTAAAATCCTCAAAACGAGGCTGATGCATAGGAAGAGAAGTGAGTTTTGTTTGTTTGTTTGTTTTTAATAAATAGGATTGCAAAGCTTCCCTGTCCCAGGAGTACCTTAAAATTATTATTATTATTGAGATGTATTTCATGAGTTTAATAGTGTCCATGCAAAGGCACCAAAAATTACTGACAGAATGTTGTTTTGCTCACAGTGAGAGAAGAAATTTATATTCCTGATGCTTACAGGAAAGCAGAACTGCCTTTGGTATGATTATTTCTGCACTATCTGATGAAGTGTGTTTTCTCCTAAGGTACACCTAAAACTAGTGCTTAGTGGGGATCAGAACATAGCGGGAGGAGCAAACAATTGGGATTCATGCATTCTGCCTTTTTATTGCCTTTGAGCTGTGACTCCCGTGCATACCCATAAACGTTAATACTGGAAGGACGGTAGAGTTAGGATACTAGTATTTGACCATGAATATTTTTCTGCCAAGGACTATTCTGGGTGTTTTCCTTATAGGCATTGAAGGTCCAGAGGAATTAAATAATATGATTAGGATGGGATAGCCAGAAACTGATAGAACCAAGAGTCAACCAAGTCATCTACTTACACCTGTAAAAGTGAGGATCATATGGGAAACAATTATCCTATACTTCTTCTCATTGACAGAAGCCTGAGAGGCCAGGAGATGGAGTTTTCTCTCAGTGAAACCTCATTTACTGGCCCTTTGCTATCTTGAGGGTCAGTATGGCAGATGCTGGCGAGGACTTCGTTAGTGCACAGTCCCATCTTTTGTGGGTAGTTTTGTCCTATGAAGAGGCCCAGAAAGACTGCCAGGGGGTCAGAAACTATTGCTTTCCTGAATTCCGAATAGCCATGCCATTCCTTCTCTAAAACACAGATCTGAGAGGCCGTTCACTTTCTTGGAAATGTGGTACCAGCTTTAGACTCGAGGCTTTTCACTAGCTGGCCCTAAACCAATTGCTAAATCTCGCCCTCAGCCTTCCTTCTTTCCCTATCGTTTGATGCTGCCTGCAGTTGGCACGTTCATGCTTCCTTATGGGCCAACAGGTTTAATCTGTGAGTCCCCAGCCTTACTGCAGAGAGGAGACTCAATATCTCTTCCTTCCTCCAATTCTGGCGGAGCATTCTCTTTCTGGAACTGGGGAATGCAGAATTGAGATATAGGGCAAGAAACAAGTGCATCAGAGTGGAAAAAAAAGAAAGATGAAGATAAAGATCTGAGTCACCTGAATCACGTCCCCGGAGTAAAGGATCCACAGCTGAAGAGGGTCAACATACACAGGGCGTGGAGAGAGAGGGCGTGGAGAAAACGGAACGGGGAGAACAGGGTAAAAGGGATGAGGGGGACAGAATTCTTCTCAGATAGGAGAATGAGAGTTTCCCAGGTTGTAGGGAAGGTAGAAAACTGGTCATCCCCGGGGGATTTTAACAAGAGTTGCTGGGGACGGTGCACTTCGCTCTCCTTCAATGTTCTTGAAGAGGTGCAAGTCGAAAAGGCAATTTCTGCTCCTGTCACGCTCCTCTGACTGTGACTCTTCTCCGGACCAACCCACGGAGTCACGGCTCTAATGGAGCCACACTTGCCGTTGCTTATGCTTTAGCTCTACCTGAAACACCTTTCTTTTTCTCTGCTAGGCAATAGTTTGCTTTCCCTCCAAAGACACGTTCAAATATTATTTCCTTGGAGAAGTTCGCATAGCACCACCCTACCTCGGTAGGGTCTAAAGCAATCAGTCCTCCCTAAGCACTCCAGAAGTCCTTTTGAAATTACCTCAATACTAGTTCTTATTACAGTCCAGCACATTATATATGAGTATACATTTATCTTCCTTGTATGCTTTAGCTTGGTCATGTTTTTATCTCTAGCACCTAGCAAGGTGCCTTGCACGTTGCAAATGATCTGAACATATTGCACGTAATTGAATAAATCCAGATTCAGTCTAGTCCCAATCAATCCAATATTCAAGTTTGTAGTGTACACTGGTCTTGACTCATTAACATTCACATACAAGCCTTAAAATATTTTATGCAACTAGAATAAAATGTTAGTAGAATTCTGCTTTTCTTTTTTCTTCATTTTATACACAAGAAGACAAATGCTGATGTGACAATTTACAAGTCTGAAGTAGTCTTTTTTATTGTCTCTGGTCTGTTTCCTGCATGTCTGAGCCTGTTATTTTGGGAAGGTTATAGAAGAGAAACAGAAAGAATATTTAAAAAATATTGCCTCATTTTATTTGGTTTCATTATTAAGGAGATTTGTATGCCTACCGTTATTCAAAGTTAAATGAGCCTGCTCAAATCCTTTCGGGGCTTAAGTGGAATATAAAGAAAGAAAGAAG
Organism: Propithecus coquereli; assembly: GCF_000956105.1. Lineage (NCBI taxonomy): Eukaryota > Metazoa > Chordata > Mammalia > Primates > Indriidae > Propithecus > Propithecus coquereli. The sequence continues at coordinate 2,303,182 of NW_012148620.1, forward strand.
GAACACTCTCTGTTCTTGCTGGGACAAATATTTTTGTGGTGCCAGGTTTGTGAGAACAAAATAAAGTGATTTATCGGGTCATTATAGTCACTGCTACCCAAACTCTGATTTTGCTTTAATGATGTAGATAGCTTAGAATTGTTACAGTTTAAGTGATACATATGATTGCTTCAATTCTACTCTGTATTTGGATGATTGAAAACCTTGCCTTTGATACCAGAGCAGGCACTGTTGGTGGCCCAGCCAATTGCCTTATCCGCATTTTTTTTTTCTTGCTGACAGAGCCCTCCGAGCCATGGTTTTACCTGGGAATCCACCTTTCTCCCATGAGACTCAGAAAGCAGAGACTGTCTCTGGGTCGAGGAGTAAATCCAAATTGCATATGCTGGTGATTATTGGCTGCAGCATAGGTCAGAGATGTAATTCTGGCCAAGGAGATACAAGGGGCAGTCTACTGAGGGGTATCTGGGAAAGGTTTCCTTTATTCCTAAGTGAAGATTTAAAAAAATGATGAAAAGAAGAAACTGTATCTACACCTTATAGTGCCTGCTTGTAGTTATGATTTTTGGAACTACCAAGGAATAAAGCTGACATGCTGAGGATGAAGGAACAGAAAGGTGGGAAGAACCTGCATCCTTGACATTGTCTTTGGGCCCCTGAATTATGCAGTCTTGGAGTCACTCTTCCTTAGTACTAAATGCTGGGTGAGATAAAGAACATCCTCTCTTAAAAACTGATGAGATGGATTTTTGGTTTTTGCTATTTGCTGCTAAAGGTATGATAACTGATCTAGAAAAAGAAGGATATAAAAGAAGTAGAAATATATAGTTCTTACCTCAGCTTATAATTTAATTAAAGAGAGCATATCCATGCAGGAAAGAAAAATTATAAAGCCACCGAGCAACTGGAGGTTCTTAATGATTTTGGTACAATGGAATGCATTGCAAATCTGGCGCAGTTGATGGCTTCCTTCTCAGACAAATATTTTTAAATGAATAAAAGTAAAATATAAAGGATCACGAAGAAAACCAATTATATTTTTTAAAGTCCTCAGGTTAAGGACCCTAAAAGTCAGCATAATTAAATATAATGCTTAGCATTCTTTTTCATAGCATGACGCTCTCAGAGTCAACATGACTTATGTATTCGAGCCCAGTGCCAACTTGCTCAATGGCTAAAAAGTGAAGAGTTCAGTCAAACCAATCAGCTTGTATTTCAGACACTGTTATAATAAATTTAACTTAAAAAAGAACCTGAATTTAATCAAGTTTTTTTCCTACACAAGTACTACCAAAGTCGTCACCAAGTTATAGGAAATAGTTCTTTTATTTTTGCCACTTTCTGGAAGTAAAGACATTTGCAAACAAAGGAAGGGACATGAGACTGTACTACTCTTCACTTTAACTGAAGGAGCTGTGTAGTAGAGCGTATAATTGGTTCTAAGTAAATACTCTCTCTCTCCCTTCATTCATGAGGTCCTTCCATGTAGTTTCCTCCCTGGTGTTGTCTCTATGGTAAGATTATATGTCCTACTCCAGTGACATCAAGGTTGGCCATGTGACTTGATTTGGCCCCAATGTGAATAGAAGTGATATATAACATTTCCCAGTTGAAGCTTTAGAATAAGCATGGAAGTTCCACCATCATTCTTTTCCCGTTGACATGAGAATGTCATGTACAAAATAGGCATCACTCCTTCAGCCTGGATCCCAGAATGATGAAGACACATGGAACAGAAATTAGTCCACAGATAACAGGTCACACAAGCAAGAAATATATCTTTGTCATTGCAAGTTACTTAGATTTTGAGGTTGTTTATTACTAAAACATAACAGTGAAAAGTAATAAATACAAGTTGATATTTATGGGAAATCTTTCTGATTTCTTCACAATTGTCCTTGTTTCTGTTATTATGGAATTTTTGTCATATTTCTAACTCCTTTTAAATATCAGACTTTTTGCTTCTCTCAAAATTCATAAATATGCATTATAATTTGCAATGTTTTTTGGTAAAATTTTCTTTCTTTTGGGAGCAGGTTAGTGATTTGTACAGCTATGATCTTTATCACGCACGGTATGAGTGAGTAGAAAATTGGTTACATGGTCAGATAGATCACTCCCACTCTTGCAACATGATATAGACTCAGCCTGAAGCCAAAATGTCTAGATGAAGCCTCTTCAACTGGAGAATTAACTAGCCAGAATTGAGATAAAAGCCTGACACACAAAAATCAAACATCTGGATTAAAATTTAAAATGTAGTTAATCATCTTGATTTTTTTATTGTCAACACACCCAACCTCCAGATATTAAAGTTTAAAGTTATCATCATGGATTGTCTTAGCCATGTTGACTGAAAGTTTATGGCTTCACTAAATTACAGCTGAAGCTCCCAGAGAAGCCATCAAGACAAAGCTAACAATTTTCTAAGAGTAGGGAGAAGTTTTTAACTCAAAATTTCAGTGCTGTCCTGGGAGGTGTTGGCCCTGATTCCCATTTATCATGGTCACATCTGTGCTTCTGACTTGTTTGAGAGTCCTTCTTTTATGACTAAACATGAAAGGAATTTTGGTTTTGTGGAATACTTTCAAGAAAAGAGAAGAGGGGGTCTAGTCTGGCACCATTCCCAGGTCTAAATTTTGTGAAGGTATCCAGACAAGAGCTGTTATTAATTGCCATTGACAGTCAAATGAAATAGGTCAACTCCTGGTGATCCAAGCCTGTATATTCAAGTTCCAGAAAACTCAGGTTCTCCTCTTTCTCTTGCTGAAAGCCTTCCCTTGAGTTGTTTTTGTCTTTACAAACACTTCTACCAGAAAAGCAGAAAGTCCATTCCCAACTTTGTTAAGTAGATAGAAAATAAATCAGCATAGAGGATACTAAGCCACTGAGATTTGAGGGTTATAAATTAACTTCATGCATGAAAGTGTGCAGATCATTAAGTATTGGCTGAAAATCATTTAAATGGTGATCCAGCAGACCTTCTTCCATCTTGTCCAACTGATAATCACTTACTGATACTTTAAGATAAGATTCCAGCATCACCTCCTCGTGTATTCTTCCCAAACCCTCTTTGTCCGTTGATTTATCTCTCTTCTGGACTATTTTAGCATCCTGTACATACCTTCATCATACTCCTCCTCCTCCTCCATAACACTGTTGTGTTTTGCTGCCTTGCTTTCAAATATAAAATATATCAATAGTGTGACAAAATAATTAAAAAATCAGATATCTGATGGAACTATTAGATTTTCCATCAGACATGTGGAAAAGAATCCAAATAGGTTGTTGAAATACTTTTTGAGTGAAGAAACACAGTTTAACTGAATTTTTAATCTTCTAACCTGTCAATTGATTGTAGTGGTTTCATGTAAAGGTAGCTTCAATAGGCAGGCAACTTGACTCTTGATGAAATGCATAAAACTGATACCTTGATTATCTAAGAAAGTCTAAAATTAAAGGCTCAATATACTTCATATGATTCCAATACAAATTCACATCTGAATAAATCCAAATAGAGACTACTTGATTGTATTTTTCCCTGAAGGAAAGAGTGATTGTCCGCATAAGTGATATAATTTCTGTCTTCTGTTTAAATCCCAGTCTGCTTGTTTATTGTTCAGCAAATGTTTATTGATTCTCTCCTCTGTGCCCTTCATATTAAGGGGTGCACATTCTATTGATGGAAAACAAACTAAAGAGTAATCACAAAATCAAGGTCAGAGAGTGATGAAGTCTCTGAAGACAATACAGAAGATGGGATAAAGAATGACAAGGGAATAGTGATTACTGTAGACAGATTAGTCAAGAACGGCATATCCTGGAACAATATAAAGGAGCCAGCTATGGAAAGTCAAGATCAGAGGCTACAGTGCCAAGGCCAAAATGTGGGAAACAGAATGCATAAGAGACATGGAAAGTAGGTGGATTATGGGACTTAAGATGAATTTGTCTGCAAGTAACAGTGTACTCAACTCAAATAGATTTAAACACTAAGGAATATATGTTACTATACTTAAGAAAATAGAGCTAGAATTGAGTTATTCAGGTGTTTGATGACATTCTGAAGAACCTAGATCTTTGCAATATTCTGCTTTCCATATTCGGCCTGCCATCTTTATCCTTTGGCTATGTCCCCTCAAGGTCACAAGATGAATCCATAGTTCCAGCTAGACAGCACATGTAGACACAGCAATGTTTCATTAAAGAAGACATGATTTGCCATGGACAGTCAAATGTTTGATTATTTTTTAGAGGAAGCTTTTTTTGAGAAGCTTCCAGCAGACTTCCCTGTGGCTCATCAGATGTAATCATACGAAATTTTGAGGTCTAAGCAAATGACTGTCCTGGAGTCTGGAATTGCCGTGATGAGTTTGGACCAGTCAGAACTTTTAGGCCCTGAAAATAAGAATAAGTTTTACTCACTCTAAATGAAATGGGAAACCACTGAATGACAATAACATGATCAAGTTTACATTTTTAAAAGTTCCTCTGTAGCTCAGCATTGTTTAATATAATGTTAATATAATGGGAGCCACATAGGTTATTTTCAATTTTTTTTTCTTGTTTTTGAGACAGAGCCTCGCTCTTTTGCCCTGGCTAGAGTGCACTGGTGTCATCATAGCTCACTGCAACCTCAAACTCCTGGGCTCAAGTGATCCTCTTGCCTCAGCCTCCCCAGTAGCTTAGACTACAGGCTCTTGCCATCATGCCTGGCTAATTTTTTTTCTATTTTTTGTAGAGATGGGTTCTCGCTCTTGCTCAGGGTGATCTTGAAATCCTGGCCTCAAGCAATCCTCTTGCCTTGGCCTTCCAGAGTGCTAGGATTATAGGTATGAACCACTGTGTCTGGCCAATTTTCATTTTTTCATTAATAATATCTACATCAAAAAAAGTAAAAGGAAAAGGTGAAAATAATTTTAATATGTTTTATTTAACCCATAGAGCCAAAAGTGTTGTCATTTTAATATGTAATCAATATAAAAAATTACCTAAGAAATATTTTACATGCTTCTTTGGGTATTAACTCTTCAAAATCTAGTGTGCATTGGGCACATTTCAAATGCTCAATAGTGCCTCCATATTAGACAGTGCAGAAGTAGATAATGGATTAGGGAGTTGTAACAGAGGAAGCAGGGAGTAGATTATTCCTGGGAACAGTCCTGGTAAGAATCGGTGGTGTCTGGGATTATGCGGTGTCAGTGAATATAAAGTGAAGTCAGTGACTTTGAGTATATACATTTTGGACATAAAGACAATTAGGTTTGCTATGAATTCTGCCAATTACTAGTTCTATGATCTCAGACAAATAACCTCTAGAAGACCAGCTTGCTCCCTTGTCCAAGAGGAATAATATAATACTCCTCTCCTCCAAGTGACAGAATGGAATGAGATGATCAATGGGAAGCATTTATCAAAGTTCCTGGAACAGATTAAGTAAGCCCTTTAAAACATGTGAAAGTGGTGTAAATGAGGAACTCAGATTTCAGAGGAGGTAGAGGGTATTTCCTACGGGAGTAATAAAAGAAAGTCACTTTTAAACAGAGCCTTAAAGGATAAGTAGATTTGCCACAGGAAGACACATAAAAGCAGATACCACAGAAGGAGGCATGGAAGTTGCAAATCTCAAGGTACAATGCAGGAAATGACAAGTAGTTAGATTTGGACCCAACGAGGGTTGAGTACAGGGAACAATGGAAGATATGGTTGATAGTGATATGGCATAAGAGATTTGGAGTCTTGGCTAAAAAGTCAAATTTTATCTTACAGGTAGCGAGAAGTTTTGTTCCATTTTAATCAGAGGAGTGACATCAAAGTGATATTTCAAGATCAACCAGTTCAGTCATGCTCAGGACAGATTAGAGGAAGAAGACATTGGACTCAGGAGAATTATTCAACAGGCTGTTGTGACTGTCCAGGTATGAGGTTAAAAAAATGGGAACCAAGGGCAACACACGTAACCTAAACATCTGTACCCCATAATATGCTGAAATAAAAAAAATGGGATAGATAGATGAATGCAAAAAATATTTCAACGAAACTTTTTTTCCTTTTTCTAAAATTATTTGTAGAACTCCAATTCTGCCTACATAGCACCAAATTCTTCATTGTTTTTTTCAAACATTAAAGACGGTATGATCTAACAAAACAAACACACCTAATGTAAGTATTAAATATATTGGAAAAAAGATTTACAAATTACATTTATCCATCACTGTTGGGAAGTGAATTATCCATGCAAGTTAATTTTCCAGATCACTGAAACTTTCCTTTTGAACATCATATACTTTACAAATTTTATTTATTTTAGTTATCCACATGTCTAATTTAGTATATTGTATAGCAATTGGCTATTAAGTGAGTTGCACGGAAAACTCCGTGTGTGTGTGGTTTATTTTAATGGAAATAGCAATGGGCTTGGAGTAGAGGTATTTCCTTTCAGTGTGACCCTGGACAAGTTGTTTCACATTTCTAGGTGTCAGAATGAGGAGATTTAAGTAAAAGATCTCAGAATCCTCCTCCTAATATGACATTCTATTAATCTATCAAAACAGAGCAGAGAAAGAACTTTCAAGGGATTAACATTTCATTTTGGTATCCCCCAGTATGTTACTGGCTTGAGAAAACTGGCCAAAACAGAGGGACAAAGCATGCATGCTTATCCTTCTAAATGAAGCAGAGATTAAATGTTGTAGGAGAGTATAATCTTACTTCTCAGAAATATAAAAATTGACACCAAAAGACTGTATTTGCCAAAATAGGATGTTTTTAAAATCAGAAATTCTTGCCAAGCTCAATCCCTCTAAGATTCGAATTCTCTTTCCCTTCACTGTTGTCATAAATAATGTGAATAATAATTTTCTCTTAATAACACCTTTCTTCTGGAGGTCATTGTGTGTTACCATTGGAAAAGCAACCTTTTCTATTTCTAAGAAATCAGGTTTTACTGAGAAAGCTCCTTGGACTTCTTGGACATCAAACCAAACTGTCTTGTGTATGTATTTTAAAAATATGTTGCTAAGTTGAGTGTGAAGGAGCCCAAAGGCTGCATTTAAAAGCTGAGGAGAGGTTTACGTTTAGCTCTTTGAGGAACCTCCATACTGTTTTCCATAGAGGTGCACATGGGCACAAGAAGACCTAAAGGACATTGGAAACTAAGAAGGGGGGAGGGTAGCAGGAGGTGAGAGATGAAAACTTATCTATTGGGTATAGTGAACACTGTCCTGGTGTCGGGCACACTGAAAGCCCTGACTTCAGCCTTATAGAGTGTATCCATGTAACAAAATCTTTTGTACCCCCTTAATATTTTGAAATTAAAAAAAAATCAGAGGAGAAAGTGCATGGTAATGCACATTCTTGCATTCTCTGAGCTCTCAATACTAAGAAATAGCTTGAGATATGCAGCCAATTTCAAGATGCACACATTCCCCCCAAAATAAAACTATTTTGATAGGTGATTTGAAGGAAAGGTTAGCCTTAAAATTTCTTCCCAGTTGGGTCTTCGCAGTGAAAGGAAAAGCATCTAACAGATAAATCATACTATACTACCAGAGACCTGGAAGAGGTCTGAAAGAATCAGCTAATCCATTCTGTCCCCTCTGTTCCAATCTCTATAATTCTGGTATAAAAGAAGATGGGGCATTTGTAGCCTACCTGCCTGTTTCCTAACTGAGAGATTGGAGAGCTAGTGGCTGTTAGTTAACCTGTGCAAAATGGACCCTTTACTAATTTACATCTGTATTAGGAATCAAATTATACACTCTTGCATGCACTTGAACATATGTACACTTTGTACCCATCCCATGTTAAGCTGTTGTTATGAGAGAAACATGTTCTTTTTTTTGAGTATTTTGTTGCCTGTGAGAAGAGAGATAAAATTTGGATTTTAGCATTACGGAGTCTTCTTGACTAGAACATTTCCCTTCTCTTTTATTGTGAATACTCATTTTGTATTTCCATCATCTTTTGCTTTTTTTCTATCCACAAGGCAGAAAGAACCAGGTAAGAAGAAGCTCATCTCCGGTAGAGAAGTCCACCTAGACATTGGCAATGGTGTGTTCCTTCTCCAAGCAAGTCCTCTCCTCTGGCCATCATGGGACATATTCTTGAAAACAGGCTCTTTATGTCTTTATGTGAGGATAAGAGGCCCATGTATCTGATTTTATTAAAAGTGGTATGAATCTGAGCAGAAAATGTCCTCTGGCATCTCCCTTTCTGACCTTGACCTGTACATTTGTGAGCACGTGTGCATATGCACATATACACAACTTCACATGCACGCACAAATCCTTTTCATTCCAGCACCCTGATTTGCTCAACAAACATAACTGAGAGTTTACTCTCTGCCAGGAACTTTGCTGAAAACTGGACTATTAGGAAGAATAAAAGTAATTGATGTCTTATCTCTCATGGAACTTATAGTTTCATATGGGGGGTAGATCTTTGTCACATGACTACACTGATGCTTGTGAGTGCAAATTTCAATAACGATTTTGAAGGCCAGCCTCGGAGTGCTGTGAATCCAGAGAGAAGAATGACAACTTCTAAGAAGAGATGGTCTCATTCATAAATTCTGGACTAATAATAAACAGGGATACCTAAAATGTATCACCAAGAAAGTCCCACAAGGCAAGGCTTCTGGCTCCATTCTAAAAGCTCACTAACGTTGGAAGGATTTTAGATAAACTTTCAAGACTTTAAACTTGAACCTGATGTGGTTTGCAGTTCCCCTGTTGCTAGCTACAGATCCTCCTGGCTAAAGTCTATTCTGAACAATGCTCTCTTGGAATTTCTTGGACGTGGAGAAACAGATTGAAAATTCTGACCGAATTTTCCAAAGTTATTGATTTGTACTGTTTTGGACGCTGTGAAAGTTCGGATTGAGACTTACAAGAATTTGGGCAAACAGGGATGGCTGACCATTGGAGGGAGGAAATTTTGATGCAGCTGCTCTGTATAGATACCTACATCCTTTTCCATACATTATAGAACATGACCAGTCCCAGTCTTGTGGACTTTTCATAACCAGTCTTTTTATGTGTTGTGCGTAAAGTTTGAAATAAAGCCGCCTTTGACTACCATGCCATAGAAATGATGGTTCCAATTCCAGGTGTGTCAAGTAATAGAAAATTTTGGACTTGCATTTTTTCTTTACAATCAGTTTATATCCCTTCAGTGACATTTTCATTACTTTTGTGTGTCTGTTTGTAGATTTTTTTTTCTCTACATAAGTACACAGATGTTATTTGCTATACACTCCATGTTTATTTTAAGGATTGGATCATTAAATCCACATCCCATGTTTTAGCAAATGACCTTCAAATATAAAATGAGGTGAGGGCTGTTATTTTTAAGAAGAAAGGAAAGCTTTGTGAAAGACCAAACTGGGAGAATTTTGCAGAATCTGCTTCTGTTTTCTCCATTGTTCCCAAGAAAACCGCTTGTCTGATCTCCAAAGTAATGCTTGTTTTATGCTCTAAAAGAGCTCAAGCCCCCCAAATAATGAGGCTGATGTAACACTGAGAATAGTCAAAAGGGGATAAATCCCTCATGTAAGAAAACACAGTTCACTTTGTATGTCCTTTAAGAGTTTAACACTGCAGTGATCCTGGAGGTATTTGCTGCACTGCTGAGGTAGGCACAATGCTTTAAAGTGATCTGTGACACCCACGGCGTGATTAGCAATTAGCAAGAAATGTAAATGGTAGCTCAGCAAATCTCTTTATTATATCGAGTGAGTCTACTTGCCAGAAGTTTATTTGCTTTTTGCACTTTCTTAAGTATGATGTGAGATTTCTCTAGCAGGAAAAAAATTCTTATTTTCTGACTTAAAGTTTCTAATGCTGTCTGAGCTTTCAATTTTGCTTCCTAGTGAAGTTTCATGCCACTGGTAAACTGTCTTAATCAATAAAATCCTCATCTTATAACTACTGGGAAGGTTTAGACCTGCTGCTGAGTCTTGTTGAGATGTTCAGTAAGTGATCACTTCTCTGTCAACCAGGGTCTGAAATAAGATGGACCAGATCACCAGCCATATATTAT
>NW_012148620.1:2313307-2327329 GCF_000956105.1 Propithecus coquereli
TTTCACATGAACGGTACACATGTATAGTAGTTTCAGAATTGTTAACTAGTACCCTCATGGAAAACAATTTTGTCAACTAGAGCAGCAGTCCCCAACCTTTTTGGCACCAGGGACCAGTTTCATGGTAGACAATTCCACAGACCAGCGTCAGGGGCTCGAGGGCAGAGCTCAGGTGGTGATACGAGCGATGGGGAGTGTCTGTAGATATAGATGAAGCTTTGCTCACTCACCTGTCGCTCACCTCCTGCTGTGCGGCCAGGTTCCTGACAGGCCACAGACCAGTACCGGTCCATGGCCTGGGTCTTGGGGACCAGAGAACTGTTGTACAGTGCTTGTGTATGGTTTCTTTTGACTTTAGTCTTACAGACTTTACTCATTTCCAAAGTTACTTAAGTCAGCACCTTTTCCTTCTTACACCCTTTAGGGAGGTTGTTTCATATATTTATAACAGTTAATTGCTTTTGTAACATTCTACATTCCATCCTGGGATCTCCCAACCTCCTGAATGATTTTTTTTTAATTTCCATACATTAAAGTCCACTCTTGGTGCTGTAAAGTTCCATGGATTTTGAAAAAAGCATAGTATCATGTATTCACCATTACAGTATGATACAGGTTAGTTCTACTACCCTAAAAAGTCCCCTGTTCTAACCCCTGGCAACCACTGATCTGCTTACTGCCTCCATAGTTTTGCCTTTACCAGAATGCTGTATGAATAGAAACATACAACATGCATGCACTTGGCATTATGCATTTAAGATCTATCCATGTCTTTGTTTGGCTTGATAGCTCATTTCTTTTATCAGTAGTCCATTTTATAGCTGTACTAAGGTTTGTTTATGCATCTATCAAAGGACATCTTGGTCACTTCCATGTTTTGCCAATTATAAATAAAGCTGTTATAAATATTCACATGCAGCTTCTTGTTTAAACACAAATTTTTTCAAATCGATTTGGTAAATACCAAGCATTGTGATTGCTGAATTGTATGGTGAAACTATGTTCAGTTTTGCAGGAAACTGCCAAACTCTCTCCCAAAATGATTCCTTTGTCCCACCATTGGTGGGAATGAAGGTTCCACTTTTCATTTCCATCAACAAAGAATGAGAGTTTCTGCTGTTCTACAGAGTTGTCAGCAATTGATAATTAGCCATTCTAATAGTGGGTAGTGGCAGCACATGATATTTTAATTTCCTAAATGACATCCATGGAGCATATTTTCATGTGCTTATTTGCCATCTGTGTATCTTCTTTGGTCAGTTAAAATCCTTTGCCCTTTTTTTAGATGGGGTTGCTTGTTTTCTTATTGTTGAGTTCATAGCTTTGTATCATTCTTTATGGTGAAACAGGAAGCATACATTAAACACTGCTGCAACATATTGAAGTACAATGCTCTTAAAGAAAAGCACTGTGCGATTGAGTTGCAAGCTGAACTAGCTACATTTTTTCAGAGAACACTAGTTTTACTTGGGAGGGGGGAACCCTGATGAAAAAATTTGAATATTTGGCCATCATATTCTCAAAAGTTAATGAAAAGGACCCATAACTTCAAGAAATCAACTGCCATTTTTTTTGTTGCCAATGATAACATTTGAAATTTCAAGTGAAAATTAGAATTTTGGAAAACTTTATCTGCCACAGTCAGCTTGAAATCTCACTTCTTCAAGACTTTTCTGATGACATTGATGGTGATATGAACAAATGTAATTATAATATAATGTGTCAACATTCAGAATTGCTGCTTAATAAAATGAACCAAAATTTTCCAAATGATGAATGTATGATCTTAAAAAATCACGTATGAGTAAAAGGTTCATTCAAAACACAAAATAGATTAATGAATTTTAATGCAATTTGTTTAAGAAAAGTTCATTGATATGGCCTCAGTTTTCACATTGTAACTAATCTTTAGAACAACTACTATTTTTCAAATTCTGACATAGCGGCAAAGAAAACTATCTTCAATTATATGTAAAGGCTATTAAAATATCCTGCTCTTTTTTAACTATAAGTCTCTGTATGATGCTGGATTTTCTTCATATACCTCAACCAAAATAACATAAGACAACAGATTGAATACAGAAACAAATATGAGAATTAAGTTGTCTTCTAATGAGCAAAATATCAAAGGGATTTGTAAAAAGTAAGACAATGTCCTTCTCACGAATTTTTTTGGAAGATAGAGGTATCTTTTTAAAAACATGTCAGTTATGGTGCTGGGCAATGGATTTATTATTTTATTTTTAAATGGATTAAACTATTTTTTAAATTCTTAGTTTTATAGGGTAAATATGATAGATATGTACATAAACAAAAGTCTGTTATAGTTATCAAGAATTTTAAATTGTGTAAAGGAATCTTGAGATGACAAAGTTTGAGAACCATTATTGTAAGCTCTACTTCAGCATCATCCCATACATTCATTTTCATTCAATTCAAAATGCTTTTTAATTTTCTTTCTGATTTGTTTTTTGTCCTATGGTTATTTAGAAGTATGCAGTTTAACTTCCAAATATCTAGGGATTTTCCAGGTATCTTTCTGGTTTTGATTTCTAATTTAATATCATTGTGGTCAGAAAACATACTCTGGTTTCAATCCTTTTAAATTTATTGAGACATATTTTACAGCTCACCAGATGACTATCTTGGTGAATTTTCCATGTGCTCTTGTAAGAAGGTATATTCTGCAGTTTTGTGTGTAGAGTTCTGTACAAGTCCACGTGATTGACCCTTTTGTTATTATTTAATGTCCTTCTTTATCTCTGATAATATTCCGTGCTGTGATGTCAACTTCCAATGTAGCCAGTTCAGCCAGGTCTTTTTCGTTTTTTGTGTGTGTGTTTTTGGGGTTTTTTTTTTTTTTTGCTCTAACAATTTCTGCCTTTTAATGGAGTGTCCAATCCATTTATATTTAAATAATTGTTGGTGTGATTTGGTTTATTTGCTTTCTGTTTATCCCTCTGTTCAATGTTCCCCTTTTATTCTTTTTTTTCTCTCGTTTGGGATTACTTGGTTATTTTTGGTATTCCCTTTTATCTCCTTTACTGGTTTATTAGCTAATATATCTTTGTATGCTGTCAATTTTATTTTGTTTAGAGTGGTTACTATAGACTGTGCTGTCCAATGCAGCAGCGTCTAGCCATATGTGGCTCAGTTCCTTACTTCAATGCCTTAGTCAGATGGGCCATATTTCAAGTGCTCGTTAGCCTGGTGTGGCAAAGGACTACCATTTTGGATGGTAAACATTTCCATCATTGCAGAAAGTTTTATTAGATAGCTCTGCTCCAGGGCTCACAGTGTACATCTTAAGCTTATCACAGTCTGCATTCAAATAACATTATATCATTTCATCTTTAATGTAAGAACCTTAAAACAATATTCATCCAATTTCCCACTCTTATCCTTTGTGTTCTTGTCATACATTTTACTTCCGTTTATGTTTTAATCCCCCAAATAATTAGGTCAAATATCTTCTTTAAAAACTAATAAATGAAAAAAAGTCTTTTATGTTTAATCTACACATGTACTTTATCTAGCACACTTCATTTCTCTTTGTAAGTTTGAAATCTATATGTAATTTGTTTCCTCACCTTGAAGACCACCCTTTAACAATTCTTCTAGTCTATGTCTACTGACCACAAATAACACCAACTTTGGTTTGTCAGAAGAACGTGTTATTGTCTTTGTTTCTATTGGGTACATACTGTGTTGTTTACCACTAGCTACTTTTTATATTCTTTCTTTGTTATTTGCTTTTTGTCATTTGATTATGATGTGCATTGGTGTCGTTTGCTTTGGTTATACCCTGCTTTGGTTTCATTAATCTTGGATCTGTGGCTTATTGCTTTAATCAATTTGAACTTTTTTGCCATGATTTCTTCAAATATGTCTCCCTCCATTTCTCTGCTTCTAAGACTGTATGATAGACTTCTCGATATTATCCCTTGGGTCACAGATGCTCCATTCATTTCTTTTCAGTCTTTTTACTCTGTGTACTTGAGTTTGGACTGCTTCTACTTCCCCATTTACAAGTTCATTGATCTTTTCTTCTTTGGGGTCTAATCTGCTATTATATCCATACAGTGATTTCTTTTCTTTCAAACAGTGTCTATTTCAGTTCTAGAGATTTTTATAATTTTCATTTTCTGTTTATTACATTTATGTTTTCCTTTAAAATCTTAAACATATTTATAATACTGATTTTAAGGTTTTTGTTTGTTAATTTCATTTTCTATGACATATCTTGGTGTGTTTCTATTGAGTAAAGTTTCTCCTGTTTCTTTACATGTCTCAAGATGTTTGATTAGATGTTAGCCATAGTGATTTTTGTGTTGTTCAGTGTCTGGATTCTGTTTTCTTTCTTTAAAGAGGGTTGAATTTTATTTTAGTAGGCACTGAAGTCACTTGAGGGTATCCGCTGCTTTATCCTTTTTATGCTTATGTTAAACTTCATTTGTGTGTTTAGTATAGCTTTTACTCTAGAGCTAGTTTAGCTTACTCCTGAGGAATGACCTTTCTGGGGTTCTTACCAAATGTCTTTGGTATTCAACAAGGTGTCTGCATTCTGGTTGGGCAGAACAAAGATGTTTCTCAACACTGACACCATTAGAAATCACTGAAGTCCCCAACAGTTTCTCTTCTCCAGTAGTCGTTCTTTACCAAGACTCCTGGAGTCTGACCCCTTGCATAGTATTCAAAGTTAGTATTCAAATACTTAAAGAACCCCTGTACAGGTATTTGGAGCTCTATATATCTTTGCATAGTTACCTCCCATCTGGGACTCTGTTCCACAAACTCCAGTGGCTTCAGCCTCTCTGAATACCCAGCTCTGTTTCCTTAGCTCAGCAAGACCAACATGATCTGCTTTGATTTTCCCTTCCTGTGCCAGGATCTAGAAAATGCCTTCAGGCACAAAGCTGGGCTGATAGAAGGGCTTACATCTTTTGTTTTACTTCTCTTAAACAGAATATTCTTGTGCTGACAGCTTTTCAATGTCTTAAAACTGTTGTCTCATATATTTAGTCCAGTTTTCTAGTTGCTTAGAGCAGGAGAGCTAGTTGGTACCAATTATTCATCATGGTGGGAATCAGAAGTCAACATTTAGTTTGATACTGCCTCCTAAATATTGTATTTGAGAAGGATCAGTATTGAGAAAGACAGACGGATTATATGATAGACAAATTCAGATAAGAAAAACCATCTAGGGAGTGGTAAGCCAAACGTAGGATGAATAGAGTCTAACCTGGGCTAATCGTGACGACAATGAACATGTAGCTACAGAGGTGAAAATTTGTCTCTAGGGTTATCGTTCAGTAGGAAGTATGTCTGTTAAAATGTTCCTGGAAGGACACTTAAAGAAAGAGAGGGTACTAGTAAGTGGTAACCTTTACTGAATGCCTACTATATTCTTAATGCTTTTCATATTTTATTTTATTTATTCTTCAAAATAACCCTGCGGATATTATTATCTCCAATTTATAGGTGAAGAGACTGAGGCTCAAAGAGGGTGAGTAACTGGGCCGAGTCAAATCAGCTGGAAATGACAGAGTCAGTCTTCAACCTCAGATCTGGTTATCTGCAGACCTCAAGTTCTTTCTTCTCTCATATTTCCTCTATAGAGTGAAGATGTAGCTCTCAGAAGCCATATTTATAGCAATGGAGAAATATTAGCATCATTAGAATTAAAGTTTACAAAAATATAACATGTTCTACCTAAGCAGAATTATTAGAAGTTATAAAACCCTGAACTCTCGGACCAAGCTCCACCCAAGCGGAATCTGAAAGTGACTCCTTGCCATCTATATGAGAGAATGGTTGATTATAAATATAATAGGTTAACTCCAACTACCAGATAATTTCCCATTGCCAATAGCACATTCATAGGCAATGTGTCAAAGGTTTATTCATTCAATTCCCTAATTAACTGTCTGTTTAATCAGCTTGATCTTCTGTGCTTTTACTAAGAGTTCTTAGTACATCAAAAACATCTTCTGTTTTGCTTTAAAAACCCTCAGAATGACTTTGGGAATAAAAGAGAAAATATAGGCATGATTTGCTACTTTTCCATACTCAGCAACAACTTTTTTATGAGTCTATATTTCCCTTACAAGAACATTGGCCATCAATGAGATGGATAAGCTGGGGATAAAGTGGCCAATGTGTGCATTCTCTGTGAAGCAATTGGTTATTATCAGGCATAAACCAGTGGCACATGTGACACAGACCTTGCTATTTTAATGCTGGCCTTGTAATGAGATGATACCCAAGACAGTGGCTTAGTGACATTATGTATAGACTTCCCTGACTATATACCCTCAATGACTCCTTGATGTCTCTTCTCTATTATTCTTTTTCCTTTTTTCTATGCCACTTGTACTGCTGGGTCAGAATGAACCTTCTCATTCCAGCAATGAGGTAGCAGTTCTTTCAACAACAAGGTGTCTGCAAATGAGAAGGTCCTGAGAGAAACTGTGTATGTGTGTAAGTCTGAGAATTAGTATGTCTTGTCTAATCTAGTAACTGTGAAATATGTTCTGTCAGAAAGGTATTAACCAGAGGTATTTGGTAAATATTAGATAACAATACAAATCAGTGGCAATGATATTATAGAATCTGCACTAACAAATACAAGAGGGAGCTCTCCAGGGCTGTAGGTAATCATAGTAGAGGTTGCATGAGGCTCCTAGTCTCTTTGTTTTCTATCTATGATTTGTTGTGATGTTTCATAGCAAGATGAACAACTACTTCATAAAATGGCCCCTGACCCACTGGGCTCTTCACCGTCTTGCAGAAGCCCTGCCAGGAATCAGTTTCCGCAGCAAATGCCAGAAGATGGGTCGGGCTCATCCCTTTCACCCCACTTAGCTGAGCTACAGATGTTATTCATATTCATCACAGTGTCCAGCCCTTTGACAAAAAGTACAGATTTCCTTGGCTCAATAAAAATCATGTGTCATCGAGTTCTCTGGGTTAAGTGCATGCTACTTAGAAAAGCATTTCCCTTTGTCCATTTGTTTGATGAGATGTTTGGAGACCTCCAACATCTGTATATCAGTTGCAGCCTCCACTATTGCCAAATGCCCTCCTCTTGCCTGTACTTCATTCTCCAAGGTGCACACGCGCTCTGCTCAACTCTACGCTGTGCTATCTTTTGGCAACTCCTGATGTTTCCTTGAGCCCGGTGAAATGTAGATACTCTCTACCCAAAGTGCAGAATGCTGGGAGGAGAAGGAGGAGGCAGTGTAGCTTCACACAGTTTTATTATTTCCTGCCCTTGGTCTCGATTCCAAAAGCTGAAGATTATTTCCAAATGTGCCCTGCAGCCAATCCCATCATTACACGGATATTAGGTCCTACAACCCAGCATTGTGGCTTAGGCATCTCCGTGCCTAGTGAGTACGTGTGTGGGTTAAGTTTTGACATTGAAAAAAAAAAAAAACAGCCTTGTAGAACTGATTGAAAACATACAGTGTGGCAGGGCAAGCATGTGGATCTGAGCCTGTGGCTTCATCGATTTGAACATGAAACATTAGCATCTGGTGCTATAAAAAAAATCACTTAAAAAATAGACACCTTTTACAATTCCTCTACAGGAGCATGTAGAAGCTGCCTCTACTGACATAAATTAGTTTGAAGGATCGTCAGCATTTACATGTAAAACTTATGCTATGGAAAACTATTTGTTTTTGATATGCAACGGAACCTCACTCGAATCTTGGCAGCTTGCAATGACATCGAAGGCATCAGTGAATAATATAATGGCTTGTTTTATTCTTCTCCAAGAAAATCCAATTGTTAAGTGAACAGAGTGGAGGTAAAGGCATTTCTAAGATCATGTTACTATTTTTTCCCTGTTATTTTACAGCTTAGAGCAAAAACACACCACTGACAGGTTTTTTTTTTTTTTTTTTTCCTCATCTGTAAACAAGGTAAAGAACAATACCTATCTTATAGGATGGTTCATGAGATCTGAATGAGGTATTGCATTTTAAGAACTTAGTCTGTGTTACTCCTCCGGTCTCATCTGCTCCTCCTCTTCCAGACACACCTCCTCCTCGTCTTCTGGTCTCGTCTGCCCCTCCTCTCCCGGACTCCTCTCCTCTTCCTCTTCTGGTCTCGTCTGCTCCTCCTCTACCAGACCTGTCTCCTCTTCCGGTCTCATCTCTTCTTCCAATCTCATCTCCTCTTCCGGTCTGATGTCCTCTTCCGGTCTTGTCTGCTCCTCCTCTGCCAGACTCATCTCCTCTTCCTCTCTTCCGGTCTCGTCTCGTCTCCCGGTCTCGTCTCCTTCTCCTTTTCCGGTCTTGTTTCCGCCTCGTCTTCCGGTCTGGTCTCCTGGCCTCGTCTCCTCTTCCTCTTCTGGTCTCATCTCCGCCTGCTCTTTGGTCTCGTCCACTGAGAGGTTGAAATGAAAGAAACAGGCAGAGTAAGTTCATGTCTGGAGGCTTTTCTTAATCTAGGTTTAAAAGGTGCTACTCTAAGTTTGTCTGAGGTATCATATTTTTTCATGACTCTGTGCCGTTCCCAAAGTGGTTCCTGTTCTCTCCACTTTGTTGTCACGCTGCCCTCTTGATCACCACGTACATGCACACACAGGCACATATCCACACACATGTACATATACACGCATGCACACACATCTACACATGTACATACATGTGCACATACACACAGGCACATACACTCATGTGCGTGCATGGGTACCCACAGAGACATACACACATGCACACACGCACACACGCACACACACACTCTTTTCTTCTTTGCTGATGCTATCATGGCTGAGAGGCTTTCCCTGACTATCACAGGATAGGCTTACCTGCTTCACTAACATTTTGTTCACACCTGTCCCACAGCATCCACCCCATTGCATTGCCTATGCCTCTCTTCTCTCCCTGTGTGAAAAGTTTTGTGAATCCAGGGACCACATTGTACTGTGTTATCAACTCCTAGCTCAGCTCCTAACATACAGTGGATTTTCAGTAAATGCTGAACTGAATGAACTATAAATCTACAACCATTCTAGAAAAAACTTCTCTGGGAACACTTGCAAGAGAACTACACAAAAAGCATCAAAACTGGGGCACTATCTAGGTCAGCGATTTTTGTGTAGTGAGTCCAATAGCTAGGAGCCAGCCTCTGAAATCGGCAGAACCATTTCCACCTTTGTACAGTCCTGTTACTTATCCTCTATAAAGCTCAGTTTTCTCAGTTATAGAACACAAATAATGATGTTATCTACCAAATAAATTGTTGGGAGGTTAAAAGGAAATAATTCCTATCAAGTCCAGCAGCATTTGATGATAGCTGAATCACTGATAGTAGAGACTGCCTTTACGTTTAGAGATGATGTTTTCACTCCATCACCAGGATTTGTCAGTTCCATGAAGTGGGGATTTTTGTCTTTTTTCATTCTTTGCCTAGGAAATGCCTGTATATAGCGGGCACTCAATCAACATTTGTTGAATAAATATGTAACTATGGGTTGCTTTCCCAGGAGTGGCAATAGATCATACAGCTTCCCGCACATTCTCTGGCTCTGATGAACATTTGTAAGACAGCTGGCTGGATATTTACTACAGACTATACAATCATCCAAAACCTGATGATTTTATTCCTTAAAATTTTGCCTTATTGGCCTGATTAGTAGAGTATATCAATACTCATAATGAATGAAATGGAAAATTTAGGAGATAAAAAAAAAGGCTAAAGGCATGTTCTTTCTTGAAAATCTATCAGACCTGGAAGGAAAACTAGGTGTTGAAGTGACCTGGAGGAAGCTGAGGATACACTGCATGACCTACAGAGGTTCCTTTCAGCACTAGTGATCCGTGAAGGAGATTTACAGACCCACACGAATTGACCCTAACCAAGCCTAGGCTTGCTGTGATCCTCCCGCTTCGGCCAATGTTCTCACTTCATTCACTGTGGCAGCTCCTTCCAAACCTGCTCTGCCCTCATGCCTCTGCTGCTGGAAGTTACCCCTGGCCTGTGGCCTAGAGGCGTGGCCTGGAGGGGGCTTTGCCTGATTGCACATAAAGGCAGCAGCTGGGCAATGCACACAATGTGAGCAGAGGCATCATTGCTTTATGGACAGGCCTCCATGTGCAACTGGACTTTTCTCTGTTTGTTGACTTGGCCAGATTAACAGTGGTCACCCCTGGATCACAGGAAGCATGTATTTGCTACAAAGTCTCTTTGGAGACCCGTGTGGCCCTAAAAATGAGCAATAATCCAGATTTCTTATTTTATTTTATTTTATTTTCCATGGGAATAAGAGTGCTTCTCTGCCAAAGAACATATTTTAGGCTTTTTAAAAAAAATTTTTTCTTGCTCCCAGAGGGGCAAGTTTAAGGGCCTGGTGATTTTCTTTTTTTTCCTTTTTTGCTATGCACCAAGAGGAATCTGGATCCTTTTGTTAAAAAAAAAGGGGGGGGGAGGGACTATGCCTCATGCACCCAACTGACCTCTCTCACCCAGTGAGTGAGGCTTTTTGGGCAAAGTTGAATCCATGAATTTCTTGGTGGGGGTGCTAGGACATGTGAGAAGAGAGGGTAATGGGTTTTTTGAATCATTTTAGCCACACCTCCTATTAAGAAAAACTAAATTATGATGTGCAAATATTTTGTAGATCACAGCATCTATTGGCAGCCAGACTCGATTTTTCCTTGTGAATAAAAGGGAAAACAAAACAGAGAATCCTGGAGGTAGTGGGTATTATTTTAACTCTGCTGAGAAACAAAGCCTGAACATCCTTCATTGGCTCAGGACAGGGCCCAGTGACTGTGGAGACATCAGGAAGCATTCTCACATCTTTATAAAAGCAAAAGGAAGGGATTTTAAGGATGCAGACTTGAGCTGTACCTGTACAGAGTCCGCCTTTAAAGAATTTGGCATGTTCTTTGTTAATTAGCGCATGGATCAAGGGAGGGCACTGATACATTCAGAGGACAAAAGTCAGAACTAACAAAAAAAAAAAAACCTAAACAAATGTCCAAAAAGTGAATTAATTAAAAGCCTGGGCATAGCAGCTTGTCCAGAAATAGGGATAAAAGAAATGAAAAGGTCAAGTGATGATAATGTCAAAAATGAAGAAATATTTATGAAAAATCATGGTTGATACGAGCAAAAGTATTCTCAGTTTAAGAGAAATATGAATTAAAAATAGAAAAGAGCCTAGAAGAGAGGAAAATTAACAGGAAGCAAAATTAAAGTACTGTCTGAGGTGTTTTTTTGTGGTTTAAAAACACACCTTAGCTGAAATAAGCAAAGTTTGTCAAACCCCAAATTAAAAAAAAGGGGAGGGGCTGTGGTGTTCATTAAAATATGTTTGAAACTGCCTTCAGCAGGTGAACCTTCCTTTCTCTCTGCCCAGGTTTCAGAGCGGCAGGGGGCTCTCTTCCTGGTCTCTTTTGGTGACCTTTCTGGTCACGTGCTTCCACCTGGGTCTCCAGCTTCTAGTTAATCTTTATTTCCTAATTTAACACTTTTCTTTTTTTCTGGCTTCCCACTTAGATGACTACCAGCCTAGGTGTGCAAATACGGCCACGTGTACGTCAAGCTCTGTGTTCCTCCACCACCTGCCTTCACCGGGTCTCCTGGGGACGTCCTGGGGAGTTGGTCCGACTTGGTGTGCTTCTCCCCTAACAGCCACCTTATCGTTTCTTATTCACCTCCTGTGCACTTGCGTGTGTGTCAAGTGGCTGATCGACACCAAAGACTTTCTGAAGCCCCTCCTGTGGCTTTTCTTAGGAGGCAGCATTGTCATGAATAGACGAAATTTGTCTTTGAGTCAAACCTGCTATGGCCATGATCTTTCCATGTTCTCATCCTTGCACTTTCCTCCCTTTTTTCAAAAGTCCTCCTATGAACAGCAGTGACCTTCCTATGTGTTTGGAGGAAGCAGAAGGGAACGTGAAGGGAAATGAATGATGAATGGGGTTGCCCGCCACCCCATCCCTCTCCTCAACTAATTAGGGCCCACCTAATGCAGCACAATGCACTGAAACCTCTGTTTGTGTTCTCAGCTGAACTTACCTTAGAAATCTATTTCCAGTGGCATGCATATACATAATTTATCTTGATATTTAATTATAATTTAGAGTTCCTTAATTGTATTTTAGAATGAGAGTTAATTCATGAATTAGAAATAAAAGAACACAACCCCAAAAGCTATTCATCATGGGCAGCAGAGGTTTTCTGGGTAAAGGAGAAGGGAAAATAGAGTTGGCTTCATGCTACCTTCTTCTCTGGTGCCTGCTCAGGAACACTGCAATTTTATTCATTTATTTACACATTCAGTTACTCTTTGAGGATGTCTACTCTGTGGAAGGTGCTATGCGGGTACCATGGAGAGAATGTATATAAGATACCAATCCTCATGAGAGTTTACCTTCTAACAGAGGTGATTAAGTATGTGTATAAATATATAATATAACTATAAATAAGTAAGGGTTACTGATATATGTAAAGACATTTTCTAATCTATAGTACTATAAATACAAAAGGAAATATTCCTATTTATTAATTGAAGTTTGAGCTTTACAGATTAAGTGTTGTAAAGAAGATTATCAGTTCTGACTATTCTGATTAGGAAAAATACTGTGGAAAGAAATGATATGTAAGTAGAGCTTTGAATCACATACAGGATAAACATGGGTAGGATTTTAATGTGCAGAAGATGTTAAGGAGATATCTCAGGAAAAAGCCTCAGAAATAAAAGACATCGAAGCGGTATGCCGGTGGGAGGTTTAATGCATGTATGGGATACAGTGGGTTTGGACAGAAAGGAAAGATCTTTAGAAACATGTCAAGTGAAGGACTGACTGGATTTATTAATTGACTAGTTCGAGCAGGTTAAACAGAAGGAGTCAAGGAGGACTCCAAGAATTTTATTCCAGAAACTATGGTGCCATTAGGAAGTCTGGGGATGACAAAGGGATAGTTGGCTCAGAGGAGAAATACGACGAACTTGGTCCTAGATATATAGAGATATATAGAGATGGAGATTAGAATGGGACAATAATATTCAGGAGATAATGGAATATCAAGCAGGAAGTTACCTATGCTATGGACTTACTTAAAACCATAAGAGGAAGAATTCTGATAAAGTACATTTGAAATAGATGCAAAGACAAAACCTGGGGGAAGGCTCCTAGTTGGAGAATGGGAGAAGGACAATCAGCTAGCACAGGAGAGAGCAGAGAGGTTGTAAACAGAAGGGGAGCAGGAACAGCACAATGCTCCAGAAGTCAAAGGTGGAGCCATGTTTAGAAAGGGAGATAGTTTACAGTGTCAAATGTTGTAAAGAATCAAAACCGGATGTGGTTCAAGAAAGCAACTAGGGGTTCACTGGTTACCTTTGTGTGAACAGCCTCAAGCAAATGGCAGAGAGGAAGACCAACTATAGTGGGTTAACCAATGAGCAAGGAAGTGTCACACCAAGATGGAGCCTATTCCGTCAGAAGTTTGATAATTAGGAGAAAGACAAAGATGGGTGTGTATTTTGAGGGAACAACAGATCTCAGAAAAACTGCTTTTGACCAGGAATGACTTGAGCAAATCTTAAGTAGAGGGAAGCTTTCTTCAGGAAGAGAGAATTTAACGTTGGTATAGAATTTATAGGGAATTGGTGATAAAGCAAAATCAGAGAAAGGCAAGTGTGAATACAAGTAGGATTACAGATGGAGACACCACTTTTAAAAAAAGAAGAGTGACTTGTTTTTCCCTGCATGCATGGAAGGAAGAAGGAGGCTGAACAACGGGTAACTATGCTGAGGCAAAGGCCAGAAAGAAGGAAGATGAGGGAGCTCTATGAATAGAAGGTGAAATCACCAGATGAAAACAGTAAAACAAGATGCAAAATTATAACATGATATCAGTGCCAGAGTGAAATAAGCCACAGTGAAATAAGCCCATCTAAGTTTGCATTCTTAGTGAAAAGTGTTCTTGGTTTGTTCCATTCTGATCCTAGAATTTTGAGCCATGAAGATTTGCCAATCACAAATCTCTATTTAGAATAGT
>NW_012148620.1:2339444-2340303 GCF_000956105.1 Propithecus coquereli
CGAGACCAGCCTGAGCAAGAGTGAGACCCCGTCTCTACTAAAAATAGAAAAATTAGCTGGGCATTGTGACATGCACCTGTAGTTCCAGCTACTCAGGAAGCTGAGGCAAGAGGATGGATTGAGTGCAGGAGTTTAAGGTTGTTGTGAGCTAGGCTGATGCCGCGGCACTCTAGCCCAGGCAATAGAGCAAGTCTCTTGTCTCAAAAAAAAATTAGTTATCACAAAAATTATTGAGGGAGATACTTTTACTCTAATTTTTAAAGATGAAGAAACTGAGGCTTTTAGCAAGTTTAGGTATTATATCAGAAAGGACTCTATTAGTTGCAAGTGACAAAAACAAAACCAGAATCTTTCGATGCATGTAACTGAGAACTCCATTGGTAAGGCTGGCTTCGTGTGTGGTTTCATCCAGGGTCACAAATAATGTTATCAGACCTGAGATTTTTTTTCCCCATATTTCTTATTTCCTCTATTGTTGGCTTCATTTCCAACTTTTATAAGGAGTTAAACAGTAACCAGTAGCTTGAGATCTTTTCTTGCCTGAATGGTATGCATCTGCCTCTGGTTGACATTAGTCCATGTTGGATCAAGTATTTCTCTCTGACAAAATTCCTAAATGAGCCCTCTGGTCTAGTTTGCATGCTTGTGCTTGAAACCTGGGATGGGGTAAGTTCCATCCAAACCATGTAGAAGGAGAATGAGGAAGGAGTGGTTTACCTAAGACAATTTAGGTGGACTATTACCAAAATAAAGACAAACGGACAGTTGGAGACCCAATAACCAAAAATGCCCACTGCAAGTAACACACCCATGGTCAAACAGCTGGAGTGTGGCAGAACTGGAACTCACACTCATGTCT
>NW_012148620.1:2340353-2341927 GCF_000956105.1 Propithecus coquereli
GGGAGGGGGTGAGCGAAAACCTACCTAACAGGCACAATGAACACTATCTGGGTGATGGGCACACTTACAGCCCTGACTCAAGCATTACAAAAGCAATCCATGTAACCAAGAAATATTTGTCCTCCTGTAATATTTTGAAATAAGAAAAATTAAATTAAATTTTTAAAAGCTGAAAAAAAAGTAATGGAATCTGGGAATGTGTATTCAAATTATTAACTGTACACACTCCATGAAGTATTGGAGGTTTTTGAACAAGCATATATCAGACAAGTTGGTTATTATTAACATATCAAAAACACGAGTAATAAAAAATCTATATGTTGAATGCGTTCAATTTACGTCACATGTGTGTGGGTTTGGGATTGCATACACTGTTTCTGTTTTTGGAATATTTGATTTCGATGGGTAGATTAGACAGATACAAATACACTCGCATGGAATATTAGTGAATAGCATTCTACACATTAAGATAAATGCTGAATGAGTTCAGACAAGTGCTATTGCAGTTTAGGGGAAGCACTGGGATTTGGAGGGGCTAGAAAAAGCATTAACAGATAGAAGGTCAGATGAATAACTCATTGCCCTGTCCTGTTACAAAACAAAAAGTTTTATAAATGAAGGAGAAGGCAGAAAGACCTAAGTTCAAGTTGTACTTTCACTGATAATTTTCAGACCAGTAATAAATGATGATCCTCTTTATATTTTCATCTCAACTTAATCATCTCTGTCTCATGAAGTTACTCTTAGTATAAGTGAGAAACTCATTAGAGTTACTGAAAGGAACAGATTTTTAAAAAATGGCCATTGATTCAACTTCTTCAAGAGCAAGGAAGAATCTGTTTAGAATTTGGATACAAGGAAGAAATTCTAAAACTAATTGGGAAGAACAGTAAGAAGGAATTGCAATAAACATGAGCGAAACCCCCCTACTCACACACCCATTGGTATCCCACCCTTTTAATTGGTTGACTGTGTTCACTAATTCCATTGTATGTGAACAGTTAGGGAAATTTTTATTGACTCTTGTATAATAATAGAGGGGAGATCTAGGTAGCTTAAAGTGATTTGAGTCTTGGGTTAAATCCGGAAGAGACTCTGGCACCTAGAATATTGTACTGACCTACTTCTGCAACTTTCAAATAAGAGTGGAGCTACTAAAGCTGCCACAGAGAGCCTTAGCTAAACTGAACACTGCAACTACTTTCCATCGCTTTCTTGATACCCAAAACTACAGTTATTAGTTATAGGATATTCTGTACAAATTGTAACCTATACGTTTGGTTCAATAAATGATATCAATTTGTACTGTAAGATAAATATTTACATAATGTATATTTTTTTCATTGACACATAATATTCATAATAGGTGGATTAGGTTTTCCATGTATACTCTTTTGAGAGTCTTAGAATCCTGGAAAATAAATATTATATTACAAATTCCTTCATTAGAAGGGAGAAGTTGGTTAACAATACCAAAAGTCAATGAAGAGGAAGTTCAAGTCCCTGCCAATATGTAGTGCAAAAATGTAGTGGAGTTTTGGGTTAGTCAAGCTTCCCAAGCTAGCCTTTACATA
>NW_012148620.1:2344067-2345886 GCF_000956105.1 Propithecus coquereli
GTTGGAGACCCAATAACCAAAAATGCCCACTGCAAGTAACACACCCATGGTCAAACAGCTGGAGTGTGGCAGAACTGGAACTCACACTCATGTCTTACCAATTTCGAAGTCCATTCTCTAACCTAGAGGTTAATGATATTTTTTTTTCTGTGAACAGTGAGTTAGTAAATATTTTAGATTTTGCAGGCCATAAGGTGTGTGTTGCAGCTACTCAACTTGGTTATTGTCTAGCAACGGCAGCCGTAGACAAGACAGAAACAATGGGCATGGCTGTATTCTAATAAAACTTCAGTTTTGAAAACAAGTGAGGAGCCAGATTTTGTGTGTGTGCTGTAGTTTGCTGATCCCTGCACCCCACTTTTTATGTCTGTGATCAGCCACAGTCCCACATACAGAACAGAACTGGAACAGCCTGTTTGGTGTGAGCAGGTGAAAGATACTGCCTAGGTGAAGGTACACCGGCCACGCAGTTAACCTCAGGTGAGTACAGTCTACTCCCTGGCAAATCTCTCATATATTCTTGTTTGAATCAGATGAAATTCAAGAAACAGAACACATTTAGAGAGAATATTTGTTTGTTTTATGGGTTAGACAATGTTCTGTACTCAGTAGATACGTTCTTTATCACAATCTTACTACAAGTTTTCTTTGAATTTTCTTATTCCCTGTATAATTTGACATCATTTCTGAAAATCTTTACGCTAGACAAAATAATACCCTGCCCTCAAAGATGTCTATGTCCTAATCCACAGAACCTCTGAATAAGTTACCTTAGATGGTAAAAGGGACTTTGTAAATATGATTAAATCAAGGATCTTAAAACGGGGGGATTATCTTGGATTATCCAAGTGGACCCAATGGCCAGTGTTATCACAAGAGACCTTGGAAGAGAAAGACAGAATAGTCAAGGGTTAGGAAGAAGAAACCAATGAGATGATGTAAGCAGAGAATGGAGTGATGCAGTCGCAAGCCAAGGAATGCTGGCCCCCTCTAGAAGCTGAGAGAGGTAAGGAAGAGACTTTCCCCTGGGGCCTCCAGAAAAAACCAGCCCCGCCAAAAACTTAATTCCAGCCCTGTAATACTAATTTTAGACTTCTGACCTCCAGAACTGTAAGAGAACAAATTTGTTTTGTCATAAAGCTACTAAATGTGTGGTAATTTTTTACAGCAGGCCTAGGAAAATAATACAATCTAATATCTAAAGATAATATTTTGGCAGATTTCTCCCCTACTCTACTGGATTCAGGAGTAAAAGCACAGTTAAATGAGCTAAAAAAAAAAAGAAACATTGCTCCAAATTTCCCAAATTGATTAGTTATAGATAGATTGTGTGTTGCAATGAGAAAAGAGCATTTGTGGACACTTTGCTATCACTACCTCCAATAATGAGACAATGGCAATAATAGTTGTAGGAAAAATAATAGAAAAGGCAAATAAAGTAGCTAATACGTGTAAAGGACTTAGTATTTTGCTGACCCATGGAACTCAAAAAATAGTAGCTATTGTTATGATCAATAGTTGTAGTATTGATAATAGTGATAGTATTGGCATTGATGCCAGTACTAGTAATAAAATTCACAATTTTTTGAGTGCATACCATGTGTTAGGTACTGTCTTTTTTTTTTTTTTAAGAGATGGGGTCTCAGGTTGCAGTACAGAGGCATAATCACAGCTCACTGCAACCTTGAACTTCTAGGTAGTAGAAGTTCTCCTGAGTAGCTGGGACTACACATTCAGCTAATCTTTAAATATTTTTGTAGAGACTAGGTCTCACTATGATGCCCAGACTGCTCTCAAATTCCTGGCCTCTAGTAATTCT
>NW_012148620.1:2348320-2359329 GCF_000956105.1 Propithecus coquereli
AATACAGTTGAGAAACATTGCATTCTGTCAATCTTCCTCAAGTCAAGCTCATGGTTTCATAATTAGATTGTGAGGAAATTAGTTAAGAGTAATGTCATAAACGGAAAGAGAACTAGTTGGCAGCTGTCTCCTGGGCGAGGTGCTAGCTCGTGACCTAGGAGAAAGGCTGACAGAGAAGGATAGCTTAGTGAATAGAGCTAGAATCCATTCCGGAGGCTGTAAGAGGAATAGCTAGGCATGAGAATGAACTGAAGGATCAATGTAGACACCCAGAGGCTTTGCCTTGCTAAATAATCTGTCCTAAAACTTTTTCTTTCTGTAATTTTTAAAGCCTTTATTCCTGATATAAACATTTAAGAACTTCAATTGTCTATTTATGTCTAAGAGAACATCTTCTCTTTGGGTTAATAGAGAGAGGAGATGGAAAAAGAAGATCTGTTCTGGAATGAGAAGACTGTAGTGATTTGCCAGTTTGAGACTGGGAGGATCACTGGCACAGAAATGGAGCCCCAGACATGTGACCTTCCTTACCTCTTTTCTAATATGACTCTAAGGGCTGCCACTTACGACTACACAGGCTACCACTGCACAACTCCTGAGAGTGCTATTTACATAAACTATGATGTGATCGGGGCTTTTTGGAATGACCAATGCAGAAGCCTTGCTGTGATAGACAGAATAGTGTACCCCCCCTCAAAAGACACCAATGTCTTAGTCCCTGGAATATGGGACTATGTTTTGTTGTATGGCAAAGGAGAATTGAAGTTACAGATGAAATTAAGGTTGCTAATTAGCTGACCTTGAAATAGAGAGATTACCTGGATGGACCTAATCTAATCACATTCGTTCTGAAAAGCAGAAGAGAGAGACTGGAGCGGGTTGTAAAACAAGACAGGAATAGAGGAAGGATCAGTTTGAAGTGTAAGAGGGAAATGACCAGCCATTGTTGGCTTTGAAGATGGAGGAAGAGGGTCACTAGCCAAGAAATTCAAATGACTTCTAGAAGCTGGGAACAGATCTTAGTTTACAGCTAGCACAAAAACTGGGCCCTAGGTCTTGCAACCACAAGGTACTGAGTTCTGCCAATGGCTGAATGAGCCAAATAGATTCTCCCCTACCTCAAGTAGGTGGTAATCCTTCCATCTGGTTTAAATTATTTTTGGCAGAAAACCAGCTAATACATTAATTTATTGAACCCCTTCTTTTTAGGTAATCTGTCTGTAAGTTTTATGCTTCAGAATTAAATAACATTTAGTTGCAAAAGAACTAACTAGCTCTTTCTTCTCCAAATTCATGCAATAACAGAAAATGAGCCTCCTCTCTTTATCATTATCACTGATTGTTCTCTGCAATAAAAATACCATGTTCCCCAGCAAGAATGGCCCAAAATGGCAAAATGATAAAGGCCAAATAGGAATTCCACCTTTTGGAGAAATTTCCATGAGAGCCACTTTTTCAATTATCTATTGCTGCATATCAAACTACCCAACAATTTCATGATTTCTCAGAATTCCATGGATCAAGAATTAATATGCAGCACAGCAGGAATGACTCGTCTCTGCTTCATCTCTGATGGGGTGGGAATAGCCAAGATGGTCTCTTCACTCATATATGTGGCAACTCAGCTAGGATGGTTTGAACAGCTGCAGGCTGATTGTAACAACTCAACTATGGTTATAGGTCTGGGGTCCAGGATCTTAATGTTATCTGGGCTCCTTAATTATCCTCCCTCATTCCACAGCCCTCCCCGACCCTTGTCTTTCCATACAGCGTCTCCAGCTTGAATGGTAGGTGGGTTATTAGAATGAGGGAGCGGAAGCCACCAATTTTCTTGACATCTAGCTCTGAACTGGCAGGGCTTCACTTCTGCTTCTGTCTTTTCCTTAAAGAAATTTACAAATTTCTGCAAAATTCTTTCTTTTCTATAATAGTCAACCTAAGGTTAGAGATACCACTGATAGTAACCATCAGCATTCTATGTGACCTTGCATTAATTAAGAGAAGATTAGAATTCCACTGTGGAATCCCTCAGTAAGCCTCCAGAGACTGTGAGACTTGGACATGATAGCAGGGTGAAGGTAAAATTCAAGTGAAAGATGAGGCGTGACCTTCTTCATTGCTGGCAGAATTGTGCTTCTCAAATGTGCCACAATTAATTCTTTGAATTATGGCTACAGACTGACTAAATGCCCCATTTAACATTGGACAGCATAATAGATTGAATTGTTGGCCCAACACCTAACACCTCTCTGTGTCCAGCCTTTTGCCATATGGCTTTGTAGCTCCCCCCTCTAGAAGCAGAGTGTTCCTTCCCAGTCCTTGAGCTCAACCGAATGTCTTGTTTTGGCTGATGGCACATGCACATAATTGGCAGTTGCCAGTTCTGAGACTAGGCCAGGCCTTCAGGGACATTGTGTGTTTCCATTTTCCCCTCTCTTATGCCTCTGCCTCTGCCATGAGATAAACGCATCCTGGCTAGTCCACTAGTCCAAAGAAGATGACAAACATATGGAAAAGACACAGATCCAACCTCAAAACGGGAGCCTTGCCTAGTGGAGACCAACCTGGATCAAGCCGACGCCCAGCTAATCTGCAGATGTGTGAGTGAGAGTCGTTTTAAGCCACTGAGTTTGGTGTGACTTACTACGTAGCATTTTGTGGGGGGTAATAATTGGCTAATACACACAGCAAGATTAAATCACAAGAGGAAAGTTTTCCCATGGCTTCAAGCAATGGTTGTCACTATGAAATTTGGAAATCATAAGTCAAAGAGATCTAACTACCAAGCGAATGCCTGAGACTTCTGTATTATCAAGTGGTCTCCAAATTCTGCCAGACTCAATGAATTCCCCGCTTTATGGTATACTTGAAAGGGCACAAATTTCAAGCCAGCAGGATGAAAAGAACCCTTAATGGATGTGCTGATGTGTATCTTTAGATGATAGAAACTAGCTGAGAAGCCTTTACAATAGCAGTAATATTAGCCAGGCTTCTGCCAATTGCTAATATGTGACTTTGAGTGGCTTTGGAAACCAGGATGTAGAAACAGAAACTGTGCATTATATAAACAAGGCCTTTGCTTCAGATCAAAAGAGAGCCTTGGTCAAACAATAGTCTTCTCAGCAGACGGATCATGAATCCATAGTGACAGATACTCATGTAAAGTATGGGGACATACAGATATTATGGGACACACAGGCATATTAGTGGCTGAGTCAACAATCTCCCTCCTCCACAACTGATGAGTAAGTGAAAACATTTTGTTTTGTATAAAAGCAATTATTTTGTTGAATGTATTTAGAAGTTTGTGTTTATAGCTTAGCATTCCACTGAATCACATAGTAGTTGATATTTTTAATATATCAATCACATGAAAGCATTGCTATTTACATGGAAGACAAAATCAAAAATACGTTAAAGTGTATCTTACGTTCAACACAAGAGCCACGAAAAGAGCTCACAATTTGATTTAAACTTTTGCTCTAGAAGCAATCAGCATTTAGACCATGGATGTGAAAATTACAGTTTCATTCTTTGTTGCACAGAACAGGATTATTATATAAAGCTGGCTCTCTGTTCAGGTTTAAAATATTTTGTGTTGGTATAGAAGCATTAAGTATATTGTCTGCAGCATCTCACCCTTACTCTATAGGTTATGTCAACATGAAATTCCTGAAAGTAATGTCAATGAAACATGAAATTAATTTTGTGTGGCTTACTAGCTTTTGCCAAAACGGCAGTCATGTCTTTTAAGTGGTTACTTAAAATGCAGCTATGTCTGTCTATGGAAAGTTTAATTTTTCTCTTAGGACGTGGTCCTTTTATTATACCTCCTCACATGACTAAAGGATATCAAAACCCACATGCTTTTGTGGCATTTTGTGCCCGAGAGATCTGTAAGTCCATTCCTAAGTGAGGACCTGCAGTAAATTTTAACATTTATCTGCTGGCCTCGATTATATAAATGGCAACTTAGTGCTTTTTATGAAGAGAGAAAGAAGGTTAAAAGATATAGCAATAAATCAGAGGGGGTGGGGTGAGGAGGAGGTTACTGGAATACTTTCTGGGGAGATAGTTAACCCATTTGAACACCACGGGATCTATAGTTTCCTGTGGCAATCAAAACCTTTGAAACTCAAGTTGTTAGTATATGCGTCCTAGTTGACTGAGAGGGAGAAAAGTGGACATTGGGTTTCCTCTTGACACCAGTCCCTCCTCCCACTCCCATTAAGCACTATCAGAGTTGGCTGGAGAAAAATGGGTGTCATCCTAGCTTCAGCAACGAAGGCTGACTGAGCACCCCAGAGAAAACCAAGTTGTGCCCTTGTGGAAATACATACTAAAAAGATAAAATAAAGGTGGCTATTCAGAATGCTTCATCTACTCAAGAAGAAAAGGATTTGTCCCCCATCTAAAATTTTTTACGTATGGATTTGATTGATGACATCACAGTTGGAGCCCTGGGGAAATGTTTCAGCCAGAGAGAAGAGCTTTCCTGGAAATCTTACTGTGAAAATTCTGCCTTGTCATTGCTACGTGCTGGACAAATATTCGGCCAGGATGGTGACAATCATGTTTTACAATTCATGAATCTAAAGAGCATTTGCTGAGGATATAGTGTGACTCAGGTATCATGCTAGGCCCTTTCATTTTTAGGATTTTGTTTATTTGTCACATTGTCCTCATTGTAAGGACAGTCCCCTTTTCAGCAAGTAGTGTTAAGAAATATTCTGGGGTTATAGCTGCTAAGTGTGAAACCAAGATAAGGATGTTGACTTTTTACTCCAATTACAGGTTATGGTGATGGTCAGATCAGGGAAAAAAGACTGATAAAGAAAATGATGAATCACAGAAAGGGAGGAAGAACAAAGGAAAAGAGAATAAAAGAATATTTATATGAATAAATTTACGAAATAAATTTTGCCTTGTTCCAAAAAGGATTGAAGATAACTTACCGAAAACTCAAATAGTATAAGAAATAAAATAAATTTATTAGTAGCAAAAAAGGTAAATGAGGATAGAAAAGAAAATGCTTATTCATAAATGAAAACATTAAACAGAACTAGTTTTGCAATTTCAGTCAATCCTAGGTACTCAAATTGGGGATGGCAGAAAGAAGGAAATAGAAGCAACAGAATACTTTTGTGTTGGCAAATGATGACATTAGCGCCAGCAGCACAAGTGGGGTATAATTTTGATGGAGATTTCTTTATTTACTCAGGAATCAAAGTATGATTTAATATGAGAAATTCTGTCAAACAAAAAGAAACAAGCTTAGCCTGAAATATAAGGTATTTTTTGTGAAGACTTTCCCTGGGGGTAATAGCTTAGTTTACCTATAGGAAATAAATTTCAGCTTTGACAATATGCCGCAGAGCTTCTTCGTGGACAGTGCCCTTCTTCTACCCCTTAGATTGCTTACGAGTGTTTTGGGGTTTTTTTTTTGCCAATTAATGAACACCTTGTCCTGAAGTCATGAAAACTTCCAATTCTGGTCCCTGAATGCTTGTCCTCTGGTTCTATGTCCCAGTTTCAGCCTCTGTAACTCCTTGGATCTCTGAAAATATGCAAACAGAACAAAAGCTTCTAAGGTACTATTTTTAAATTTTATTTTTTATTGATACATGATAGATGGACATATTTTCAGGATACATGCAATAATTTAATTTTGATTGAAGTTTCTTAATGAGACGTATTTCCATAGGAATTGTGCCCCATATTAAGGGTGGTTCCATTTCTGAGGATATGTATATTATATCATAATTTATGTCCTTATCAAGTATAAAAGAAACTGTTTGAGATGTCAGTTATGGTCTCAATGATGACTCTATCAGGCAAGAGAATGAAAGAAACCAGACAGTGTTGAGGAAGGAAAAAATCACAATTCTAGTATGTTCAAAAGGGTAAGGATAATGACAGGCACAAATGGAAAAGGATGCCTTGAAATCTCAGAATCAGAATATGGGAGGACTAGGTCCAGATTGAAGGACTACCACCAGCTAGAAAGAAAATCTTTCACCAGAGGCAGGTAGACTAGCAAGGCATGATAACTGAGACAACAGCTTAGGCAAATTTTTCTAGGTGGACAAAAAGTGCCTACAGGAAGATTGGCTAGATCAGATAGATGTCCATGAATGAGAAACCAGAAGTATTGCCCGCCCAGATGTCAGGAGTTGGAACTCAGTTTGGATGTATGAAAGAAATCAAGGAGAGGTATAATGCCTCATCTGACTAAGGAAATATACAGAAAGAGTTCAAGCTGGTCTGGATTGGAGAAGTGAGAACAGGCATATGGGGCAAAATGTGGCATGTGTAAGCAAGACCTTTAATACACCAATCTATAGGTAAATACGGACAGGAGGAAGTATGGAAAAAAGATACTAGCCTTGAAAGCACTGTTTTTAGATTAAAAACCAATTTCCCTGTCCCTAGGGGAATGGGTATGGAGGTCAACACAACAGTCTCTTGGTTTGGCCCATTTGTCCCATCAAGTCTGGTAAAATTGTTGAGCAGATGGAATCCACTGTGAGTACCTCCTTCCCCTCCAAGCCCCCAGTGCACCAGGTTGCCTTCTGATGATCTGAGCTTCTCCCTCAGCTTCATGCGCCTCATTTCTTCAGGACCTCAATGGCCTCACAATTTCAAATCCTTCTTGTTTCAACTTACCTACTCAGTGTTCCTCAATTCACTTGTAGCCTTGCTGACTGCTTGGGCTAGTAGAATAAACTAGCGATAATAGCAAGTTGCATTGCATTCTCCAGCACCTGGGGCTGGCGAAAGGTTTTCCACACAAGAACCCCATTCCACTGAGGCCGGAGGAGGAGAAGCAATGATACGGGTCAAGGCAAAGCCAGCACATCAATAGAAGGTGCTGGATTATGAAAAGTTTGTGGTGGTGTTTAGGATGCTTTCTTGGATGGGGACCTCTCAGCAATTTCCTTTTTTGGTCTTGGTTATTTATTTATTTATTTTTTACACATTCTGCACTGATTTTCTATTTTTCTTCTTCTTCTTCCCTATAAGGCTGATGGCAATCCTTTGGGGGATTCTGAGTGGTATCCAGAGGAAAACAGATGTGGAATAGAAGATTTGGGGGAGACAGGGGACACAGACACTCTTTCCTGTTGGTATTTTTTAAAAGGCCCATCCTTTTGCTTTGTCTCACTTCAAGATCTAAGTCATGAGGACCCAGGCTAAAGGAAAGGGTCCAAGGAGGCTACTTCATCTGCTTTAAATATAATAGACACAAGAAATTTTCCTGCTAACACAGGGCATTGGGTCACCATCTTCAGTCAACAATCTCAGAAAGGAATTGAGGACCATGTCCTATAGTAATAACCACTACTGGAATTAGAATAGCCAACTGATTTAGAATTTGAAATTTCAGGATTCCAGCCATCTCTCTACCTCTTCCCTGGAGGCACAACGAATACATCACTAATCTCTGTCGATATTGGTATTTTAACTGGGGAGTTTTCATTTTAACCTAAAGAAAAATTCATGTGGCTATATCTATCTTTAATAATGGCCTTTTTATGTTAACTGCCCACCCCCGCCAAAAAAGAAAACCCATGGAATAACAAAGTGGCGATTTCAGGTTAGTAGGATTGAGATTTGGGAGTCAAAAGCATTTAAAACTCCCATAACGTCATTGAGGTTCTTCTTATTGTATCTGCAAATAAAACCAATCCTGGATGAACATATCTTTAAGATTGCATCACTCCCTTCACTTCCCCCAAATTCTACAATCTCAAACTTCACACAGGATTAGTCAAAAGAGATGGCAACAATTACCACTAAGAGCCCACACCTCTGCTAAAACTGAGTGGAGTAACGATATGTGCTAAGTGAGCCGAGGAGATGGCTGATTTAACTCATTCAGAATTAAACCAGAATTCCTTCTATTTCTCATAGGGTAAAGTGAGGTGAGAAGTGAAGTGATGAAAGGAAAAAAATACGTATGTGGTTGCTTAATTGACTTATACTCATTTGCAAGGTCCAACCCATTATCTTTATTCTTTTCATATGTTCTTAAACTCTTGGAGATCCTCAGAGGGACAAAATCATGTAGGTGTAAAACCATGATGATACAGTATTGCTATTTCCACTACTCTTAAGCCTGCTATGATGGTCTTCATGAGTCAAGAGAAGATGGTGCCATTCTTCTTTGCATGGAAATCTTCAAAACAGTAGGAAGGGGGTGGTTTAGACAATGTCTCACAATTTCTTTTTCAGGAGCTCTGACTTAACAATATTGTAGCAAAGAACAAAAAAGAAGGGGTGGGGATAAGGGGGTGAGTGAATCTATATGACAAATCTTGTAGTACAAGTGTTTGTGGTTAACCGAGAAACACGTTATGAGTCAAGCCTTTGGAAAGAGGTGAGTAATTAAAGACAAATGCTATGACATAATCATTTACACGCAGCAGAAAGATTTTAGATTAAATCTGGCCTGACCCACTGCTCGACAAGTGTTATCATGGATTCTTGAGAAGTATTCATTTATTTACTTTCTAATTTGGCCCATATGTTTTTTTGAAAACAAAAAAATTTTGTATTTCCCGTAGGAAATAGCCTGAGTCCAGAGATGGTTAACAGTGGGTATATTTGGGAACAGATCTCCTGTGCACACCAACAAATCCAATGAATAACATGTCAGCTCAAAAACACTTCCTTTAAAAAAAGTCAGGGAGCTTTGCTACAAGAACTTTTACTGGGATGAATTCCCCCATATTTAGGGAGGTTATGATGTGTACATTTAGATAACCTGGTAAAACTCAAATAAATTAGTAACTTTGCCATGATAACAAAAATCATATTTACTGAGTTTTTTACTTTACAACTCTTCAACCTGCCCCCAACACACACACTCACACATGTCTGCGTGTGCACGGACACAAGCACACACACACACTCCCTTTTTGGCCTCATCCTGGATTTCAGTCGCCATCCACATCAACCTGATGTCAAGAAACCAGTTTTTGAAGCAAGAGGCAGATTCTAGCCTCCTTCCTTTCTTAATCCTAGCACTATAATATAAAACATGCCATGTAACTCCAGGAGATGGCTTCATGGTTTTCCAAATGCTATTAAATTGTAGCTGCTGCCTTTATTAAATGCAGGAAACAGGAGCATGGAGGGGGAAGGGATGACAGAGAGGCCCCGAGTTACTACCTTTTGTTCTTTGCATCTGGGTAGATGTGGAGCTGTTAAGGGAAGGCAGATTTTCTGCAGAATGGAGTAATACCGGATGCTGTGTGGGGAACTGACCCAGTTCCTCTAGGCATTTCAGAACATTCTATCAAAGATCCACATGCTTGTCCTCTGGGGAAAAGGAGAAACCGTGGTCACATTCATCCCTCCAAGAAAGAATGAGGCTTAGAATTCAGGGCCTTTAACCCATAAGTTACAGAGTTAGAATTAAAAATTAGAAATCAGCATCTACTTTCCTTACAGAATAATTCTTTCCTGGTAACAATCATCTGGCCATATTCTGTTCTCTTGCAGGGTAAAGAATGAGTGTGTATTCCAGAAGAAAAGAAGCCTTAGATGGGCGAGAAAGAACCAGCATTTGGTTCTCAAAGTGAACAGCACGTGAGAGAAACACACATTTAGACTTGGTAGTAAAGAGAGCACCAGTTACATGTTCCTGGGAGCTTTGCTGATTGCCAAATCAGGAGAGATGTTTAGAAAGGTGAGGGGGCTCGAGTCAAAGCCTTTTAAAAATCATCATATGGATCATATGTAGGTGTGTTTTTGTGTGTACACATGTGTGTGTATATTTGGCCCCCAAAGTTGAAACCATATTTCCATAAATATTGTCATATTGGGGAGATAAAAGCAATTGCAGGAAACCACTGTCTTTTTTCCTAGAGTTTTTATTATTGTCTTTGCCTTTGCTCTCATCCCTTCTAAATTGCCTTGGTTATGATTAAGGCTTACTCTATACATTGTTGAACAAATGCCAACCCTATAGAAACCACAGTTCTCCCTGTCCGTGGGTCACTTTGGTACATGTTTTGTTTGGAGCCAGCAGTAACAGAGCCCAGATTCAAGGGTAAGAACTCACCACAGAGGTGGGCAGGAATTCATTACACCATGTGTGATAGATGGGCTGCTTTACCCGTTTCAACCATCATCAACCGCTTGGAGCACAGACAGATGGAGGGGGGTTCTCTACTGCCTGCCCCTCTAGTTGGCTCAGTCCCTTCCTCCCTAACCTCTCCTTAAACCACCTATGTGGTCGAAGGTAATGAGGCTTCCCTTAGAAAGCAGGACCATTGTCAGAAAATTTATACAAGGGTCTCTGAGTCCCACTCATCTCTTTCTTATTTTCCTTTCTCCCCACAAAGTCTCCACTCCTAGTTCATTCTGGGCTATTTTATCAGCACACCTCCGACTCCATACCTGACCTAACCTTATCCATGTGGTTTCTCCTGCAGATTTTGATAGTGCACATTGTGACTTTTCTCTGAATGTTGCCACGTGTTGCCACATCTCAGAAAAGGACAATCAGTTCCCATGGTCATCCCTCTGTTTATACATTAAACAGTCAAACTAGGTCTTGGATTGTTTAGCTAAATAGTTGTGCTCACTTGTAGGACTTAATGAACAAAACAAGGGCTGGATTTTACAAGTATCTTTGAACTTCAAGTCTTGCATTTCACACCAGGAAACCAATTTCATGGAGAACTTTCCTATTTTAACACCTCGGATCAAAGGAAAAAAGCATTACTTAAACAAACCAGCATTTAGAATGCAGTGTTAAAATCTATAACTGAGGCTAATTTTGGATTTTTCCATTTTTCCTTTGCTGCATTTGAGCATTTGATTTTTAATTTGAACGCACATCAACGGTCATAAAAGATCAGAAACAACAGAGTTCAGAATAATTGGGACAGAAATCAGGCAAGTGAGGAAGAGAACCCTGACCCTCCTGATTTGTTTTTTCTCAGAATCATACAATTTCAGCTTGGAGATGACCTGTGTAAGTTCTCACCTGCTTTATT
>NW_012148620.1:2361334-2377453 GCF_000956105.1 Propithecus coquereli
GTGCATCTTATTAGAGAATAGCATGTGGATTTTCTGGCTTTATGAAGGTTCAAATATATGAAGAAGGGGGTATGTCAGTGTGAGTAAACAAAGGGTGAACTGTTCTGCTTATTGCACTCCTGCATCCTGCTCCGATGCACCATTCTCTGCTCTGCTCTGTGACTTCGGGACTGGAACTGTGCAAAACACATTTCTCCTTTGTAAGTTGGCTTCTGCCCATGCGGGGTACCAGAGACAGACTGGGAGGGGGAAAAGGTTTGCTCACTCTTGTTTCTGCTGCATCCCCCAGAACTGGCTCTTTGTCCCCAGGCAGCACAGGTGGTTGAAGTCTCCAATTTCCTTTAGCATTCCCAAAAGCAGTCCAGGTGCAGCCAGGAAGCACCCCCATCCCCATGTCACAGGTCTGAGTTCCAGCTCCATGGGGACACTTCCCCAGGCACCAGATGAGTGGCACTCCCTCTTTAGGAGTCCAAGGCTCAGCTACATGAGATCTTTCCTCTGAGTTTCTGAAGAGTCTACACAGAAGTCCAAGTCCAGCTTTCCTGGGAGGTGCTCTGAGCTTGACTACTAACCTGTTCCTCTGCCCTCCAGGCCCTCCTTTCCGCAACTACCATTTCTGGGTTACCTCCGTGTTTCCCTTTTGCTTTTGAATTCTCCAACACCTGTTTAAACAATTCCCTGTGTTGTATTCTCTCTGTCGAAATATGGTTTCTTTTTTTCCTGATTGGACTCTGCCTGAAAAAAAAAAAGATAACTATTATACAGTCTTTCATTTGAAAAAAGACGAATGGGAAGCAACCCCAAGGGGCCGGTGATCCAAAGCACACACCGTATTCCTCTAGAAAGGAAAACAGGTCCTTTACACTGGCAGTGGAATCAGTTCCTTGGCCAACCTGTCAGCCTCCAACTTTGACCTCTGGAATATTTCCCATTTTCCTCGGGAAGAATTACGGCTTCTTTCTTCCTCTTGGTGAGTGTTTGAGGACATGGTGATTTCATCAGGGAAGGAGCAATTGCAGGACGTCATCATCAGCCTTTGTCTTTCTCTAAACACAAAATTCCCTAATGACCATGATTAAATTGTGATCTCTTTTATTCAGTTAATTCCAAGGACTAGTGAGCAAAGCTACAGCTATTGTGGGTCATAGTCTTTGAGCCTAGAATCTGATGTGAACATTTCTCTTTGCTAACCAACCTTGGTTCTCTAATCATTAGCAAGTATGTATTAAGCATATCCTGGGTAGTAGAAATACAACAGTGAATAAGCATACAATCTTTGTTGTATACAGCCTTACAGATGAGTGGAGGGAGAAAGTTGGGTATTTTAATCCAGGTGGTTCAAGTTGCAATGTGAAGAAAAGCCCACAGTTTGGTGGGGATGAGGTCTGGCGGGTAACACTGATGTCTGCATGGGGTGCCAAGGGGACACTTTAGTCTCAGTGAGATGGGGAAGACATCTTAGCAGAGTAACACTTGAGCTGACAGTAAGACAAGGGGGACGAGGAACACTCCAGGTGATGGGAAGTCAGAGAAACATGACAGGTAACAATTGACCCACAAACCTGGTCAAAGGGAAGAGTATACTTTTTTTTTTTTTTAACCCAAAAGAAAACTAGCTCAAGTTTATACACATCAGATAAGACAAACATTTAGTATCTCCCACTTGCAGTTCCTCACTTTTCTGAGTTTCCTAAAACTCCAAAGGCTTGCACAGTCCAACACGAGGTCATCGCTCTGACTTGAACACCCAGAAGTGAAGAGCCTGGGGTCTGATCAGTTTGCCATTGCTTTTGCTTCGTGCTACCACTTGGTGACACTGTTGACAACTGGACCTTCACAGTCCACACAAGGTGCCGATGGACCAGAGACCTGCTGCTATGGATCTTAAAGGTTGCAAGATCCACATCCTTAGAACCAGCCTCAGTGGAGTGAGGGGTGCCTAGGTTCGATGCATGGGCCTTTGGGGCCCATACGAAGTCATTCTCTGAGATGACAGTTCCTGAAGGAACGTGGTATCAAGATTAAACCAAGCATTTATACTTTGTAGCCCTGGAATTTTTCATCTCTTTTCCTCCTTAAGAACTTATACCACCAGGCGTCAGGCAGCTTTTCTTTTTCAATCCTAGAAATAGATGGGTTCTTTTTACCCATCCTTTTCCTGGACAATCAGGATAGCTGCATACTTCCTTATGACCACCTCATCTCCAGAGTGTGTATACATAACTATCTATCTATCTAGATACATATATATATATATATATATATATATATATATATATATATATATATATATATATATATATATATATATATATATACACGGAGAGAGAGAGAGAGAAAGAGAGAGAATGTATGTGTGTGTATGTGTGTGTGTGTGTGTGTGTGTGTGTATACTCTCTTTGGATTGGGAACACTGTTCAATGCCTAAAGATTATTTACTCTTCTAAAGATGATCAAAGTGACTTCCCAATACCTCTTTCAAAAGAGAAAAAAAAGAATTGAAAATCCACGTTAAATCTTCAGCAGGACATTCACTACAGAAATATTGTAGGGGTTGAAAATAATTCCTGTGAATGGAATATAGTTATTTTGGGGGGAGAGTAAAACATGAGATGGTGAAAAACGTGGCAGCAGAGGTACACAGGAAGAACCTGCTGCCATGTTAAGGGTTTGGACTTGCTCCGGAAGCAGTGGAGAACCCATGAAAGATTTAAAGGAAGTGACATGTAATATTTGGATGTTAGACAGGCCCTTTCTGGCACTGGTGAGGAAATTGATTGAACAACAAATTGACGCGTGACCTCAAGTCTTTTTCCTCAATTTTTTTACTGTGATAAAATACACACAACATACAATTTACCATCTTACCTATTTTTAAATTTACAGTTTGGTGGTATTAAATACAATAATAATGTGCATACATCATCATCATCCATTTCTATAACTTTTTTTATCTTGTAAAACTGAAAATCTATAGCCATAAAACAATGTCCCCCAATTTCCTCCTCCTCCCAGCCCCTGGTGACTACCATTCTACTCTGTCTCTATGATTTTGAAAACTCTAAGTACCTCATCTAGGTGGGAATTATACAGTATTTGTCTTTTTGTGACTGTTTTATTTCATTTAGTATAATGTCCTCAAGCTTCATTTATGTTGTGGCATGTGACAGAATTTCCTTTTTTAAAGCTGAATAATATTCCATTGTATGTACATACCACATTTTTGCCTATCCATGTGTCCATCAATGGACATATGGGTTGCTTCCACATTTTAGCTAATGTAAACAATACTTCTGTGAACAAAAAAATCTCGTGTTAGAGAAAAGCCCTGGACCTGACGGCTTCACTTAAAAAAATCACTTAAAAAGGATCAATACCAATTCTTTCAAACTTTCCCAAAAAATTTAAGAGAGAACACTTCCCAACTCACTTTGTGAGGACAGCATTACCCTGATACCAAATCCAGAAAGACACTTCAAGAAAACTACAAATCAATATCTATTATGAACATTGATACAAAAATCCTTAACAAAATATTAGCAAACCCAAAGTCAGCAGCATATTGAAAGAATTATGCACTATGACCAAGTGGGACTTAGGAGGAATGCAAGGATGGTTCAACATACAAAAATTGATCAATGTAATATACCACATTAACAGAATGAAGATGAAAAAAAAAACCCATGGTCACTTCAATTAATTCAGAAAAAGCATTTGGCAAAATTTAGTACTCTTTTGTGATAAAAACCATGATGTTAATTTTTGTTAGTGCCAAGATTGATTAATTGGTCCAACTAGTTATGATCAAAATTTGTAAGAGCATCTGTCCCTAAAGAATGATATTATTGGATCTTTAAGATAACTCTATCCTAATAGGTGCATGTAGCTTAGATTGTCACTAATTTTTTTCTTGCAATGGGTCATTATTTTTTTTTTCATTTTATTATGATCAGAAGTTTTCTTAAAAGATTTATCCATCCATATTTTTCATTAGATATTTTGTTTTGAAATATAACAAGGAATTTAAATTATTTTATCAGTGATTAGGGCATAAGATAATCCATCCCTAAGTTTTTGAAGACAGAAACTCTAACTCTTAATTTGCTTATTTCTAAAGTTTTACTCTTCCGTCATTTATCTCTGACATTTTGCCAATATCTGCTAATATTTTTGTAATATTTGTAATCACCATAACTCTCAATAGTTCATAGCTTGAAACTAAAGATGGGTCAAACCAGCTGTATTGGGGGTTTGGTGGACATCTTGAACTATTTTTCAAATTGTGTTTTGGGTTCAAGGAAAACCAAAACATATTTTCACATT
Source organism: Propithecus coquereli (assembly GCF_000956105.1). Taxonomy (NCBI): domain Eukaryota; kingdom Metazoa; phylum Chordata; class Mammalia; order Primates; family Indriidae; genus Propithecus; species Propithecus coquereli. The sequence continues at coordinate 2,365,658 of NW_012148620.1, forward strand.
TTACCAAGGACTTCTTTTCTCCTTAATTTTAAAGTGATGTCTATTTTAAGGGAAATTTAATCCATATGTTGTTAAATTTTTTACACTTACCTCATCAAAATTTGGTTCTATAAGAGCTAGCTGATGTACAAAAAGACTTGGGAGTTATTTTATGAGAGTTTTTTAAGAGGAGTTTTTTTTCTTTCTTAGAAACAGGAAGTCAAATTTGCTAGGTGAAGATTGACTCAGCTATACCTTTTGCCAACTATAAATAGCCTAATCAACCACAAGGCCTGAATTTCACACAAAAAAAATGTGACTTGTCAAAATTTATATAAATCCTGGTGAGGTTAACAATATCTTTTGCTCGTGCACTTTGTCTTAACTATTCTTGCAAGGCACTATTTCTATAATAATACCGTCACACTTTTTAAAGAGAAAAATCATTTTCAGTTTTAAGCTAAATTTGATATTCCCAGTAATATTTAAAATTTCTATTATATTTTCATTTTTGCTAAGATCTACTTATGTTACCAACAGTAAAACTTATAGAATCAACTCCTCCTCAAAACACACATACAAACATACACGCACATGTGCACACAAACACACAGATATCAGAATTTTAATAATCATTCTTTCTATTATTCAGATATTTCTTTTAAGGCACTGTTTTCCAAAGAATTTTCAGTGAATCACTTACATCAGAATTACCTACAGTATTTGTTAAAAATGAGGATTTCAAGACCTCTCTCCAGGCCTACTGAGTCAAAATCTCTGCATTAAGGGATTAATACAGATACACTAGGCCAAGATTGACAATATATCACCAAATAAAATTATGTATGTGAAAAGTATCTGAAAACCATAAGATGTTACAAAAATCTAATTTTTGAATATTTATTTTTTTTTGATTTTTCAGCTTTATTGAGGTATAATTGGCAAAATTGTATATATTCAAGGCGTACAACATGTGATGTTTTGACATACACATAATATGTGAAATGATTTCCACAATCAAGCTAATTAACATAACCATATACTTAAAATTCACTTTTAGTGAATTTCATGTATATAATACATTACTATTAAGTACAATCACCATGCTGTACATTAGGTCTCAGAATGTATTCATCTTATAATTGCAATTTTTTACTCTTTGACCAATATATCCTCATTTTCCCCAATCCACTGACCCCTGGTAATTACCCTTCTACTCTCTACTTCTCTCTATTTCTTTTTCAACTTTTTTAGATTCTATGTATAGTGAGATCATGCAGCATTTGTCTTTCTCTGTCAGTCTTATTTCATTTAGCATAACATCCTCCAGGTTCATCCATGTTGGCACAGATGGAGGACTTCCTTCTTTTGTAAAGCTGAATAATATTCTGTGTGTATGTGCGTGCATGTGTGTGTGTGTGTGTGTGTGTGTGTACAAATTTCTTTAACCATTCATCCATTGATGGACATTTAGGTTGTTTCCGTATCTTGGCTATTGTGAATAACACTACAATAAACACAGAGTGCAAATATCTCTTGAGATAGTGATTTTATTTCCTTTGGATACATCTGCAGAAGTAAATTGCTGGATCACATGGTAGTTCTATCTTTAGTGTTTTGAGTAACCTCCATACTGTTTTTCCATAATGGCTGTACCAATTTACATTCACGCCAACATTGTTTAATTCTTCCCTTTTCTTCCACATCCTTGCCAATGCTCATCTTTTAACTTTGTGATAATAGCCATCTTAAGTGGTATGAGGTGATATCTTATTGTGGTTTTAATTTGCATTTTGCTGATGATTAGTGCTGTTGAGTACATTTGCATGTGTCTGTTGGCCATTTATATTTCTTCCTTGGAAAAAATGTCTCTTCAGGTCCTTTGCCCATTTCTTAACAAGATTATTTGTTTTTTTGCTACTGAGTTGGATGAGTTCCTTATATATTTTGAATATTAACCCCTTATTAGGTACATGGTTTGCAAATATTTTCTCCCATTCCATTGGTTGCCTTTTCTTTTGTTGGTATGTAGGAACTTTTTAGATTGATGGGGTTCCACTTGTTTTTGTTTTTTTGTTTTTTTTTGCTTTTCTTGCCTATGTTTTTGGCATCATATCCAAAAAATCATTCCTCAGAAAAATGTCATGAGATTTTTCCCCTATGTTTTCTTCCAGGAGTTATATAACTTCAGATCTTACATTTAATTCTTTAATCCATTTTGAGTTTATTTTTGTGTATGATGTAAGAAAAGGATCCAATTTCTTTTCTTTTTTTTTTTTTTTTACATGTGAATATCTAGTTTTCCCAACACCATGTATTGAGGAGATTATCCTTTCTCTACTGTGTATTCTTAGCACCTTTGTCAAAGTTTAGTTAACTATATATGAATGGGCTTATTTCTGGGTTTTCTATTCTCTTCCATTTGTCTATTTATCTGTTATTATTCCAGTACCATACTGTTCTGATTACTATATCTTTGTAATATAATTTGAAATCAGAAAGTATGATGCCTCCAGCATTGTTATTTTTGCTCAAGATTGTTTTAGCTATTTGGGGTCTTTGGTGATTCCATATAAATTTTAGAATTTTCTTTCTATTTATGTGAAAAGTGCCACTGGAATTGTAATACAGATTGAATTGAATCTATAGTATAGGTAGTGCAGATATCTTGGCAATCTGAAAATTCTCTGAAGATCATAGAACTGTAGAAATACTTGTTCTTTTAACTAACATTTATTGAGTATCTATTCTATACAAGGAAATAGAGAAATCAAACATTACTGAGTGCCTGCTATAAGCCAGAGAGTGTACGAATACATTCTCTCATTTAAACTTCCCAAATCATTGTAGGGTAAGTATTATTTTTTCAATTTTACAATGGAGAAAGAGTGTGGCAAAGAGCATTAGTTGCCTACTCAGTCTCCATCCTTTCTTTCTTCTTGATTAACAGAGCACATATTTTCTCTGAGGTGGTAATGTATGACCTACAATAGCTTTATTTTCTAGCTTTTCCCATTGGTTGGTATGGTCCTGTGATGCAGTTCCAGCCAATTTCATAACTGTAAGGGAATTCTGGATAGGCCTTCTGGGAAATCCAGTTAAGAGAAAGCATTTCTCTTTAACACCAGCCTTTTTCACTTAGCCCTCCCCTCTTGCTGGAATTTGGGTGTGCTGCTGGAAGCAGAGCAGCTACCTTGTGACTGCAAAGTAACCAACATGAGGATGGAAGCCATACTTTAAAAGTGGCTTTTTGTCACATGAGAAAAATAAAACCCTTTATTTGTTTAAGACAAAACTCAACACGGCCTTAAATGATACACTGAGGTTGAGCAGTTTGTTCTTGGCGACCCACAACTTAGTTGTGGAGGTAGAAAATGAACCCTTTTCCGTTTGTTCAAAGCCCATGCTCTTTCATTTATGATTTTTTTTCTATGCCATCATTTTCCAAGGATCGGAGTACAGTGTACTAAATGGTATGAATGGTTGTAAACATGATCGGGACAGACGAGTTCTGCTTTCCAAGAACTTACAGTCAGGCATGCAAGAGGAGACATAGCCACAATAACCTGAAATACTAAATGGAAAAAGAAATGCTGGAAGAGAGGGACGAGTAAAGTGACTACATTATTAGTATCATCATCATTAATAATCATTGTAAAGATCATTATCATATTCATAGTGATAAGACTTTTGGTTGTGGTCACAGTGATAAGTTGTCACTTCAGTGATTCCTCTCTAGAGCCTGGAGAGCCCACAAGTAGACCATGGGAAGAGAAATTCCTCTCCGCCCCAATCCAGCCTATCCCCTTCAAGCACACATTCAGCCCAACTCCACTGAATTCACTTGCTTTGCCTGCTGTTAGATTTGGGACAAAAAACCCTAGGAGTGCTGGAAAAATGGACGAGGTGCCAGCAAAAATGCTTAGAAGAAAGAGGTAGAGCATCCTTGTTGCCTTCTCCTTCCCCACAGTAATCTCGGAGGTTTGCCTAAGACCAGCGCCCCGGAATGCCCTTCTGTGGTGCTTGGTTTCTGCTGGACACCCCCAGCCTGAGGCCTGCCTGGGTGTCGTTTCTCTCAGGGGTCTGCCTGCATTACGCAGCTGCTCATTGGAAACAGCTTTCATTGAGACCTCACCATTTTCACAACTCCAAAAGTGACGTGATAAGTGCTTTTCATTTTTGGTTTGAGGAAGAAGGGGGAAGGAAGCACAGAGAGCCTGTGCAAAAGGGGTACTTGGCCTAAAGAAGCAAGGAAAGGAATACTTGCGTCCCCTGGAAAATTTGCAAAGTGAAGTTTATCCACGTTGTCCTCCCACTCATTCTCCTATACCCCCGACCCCCTTCCACCTCTCAACAGCTCTTGCATGCCCCAGCTCCCCTCAGACGTCCAGTGCCCTTCCTTCCTCCTCAACTTCCCAAGGCACCAAACTTAGAAAGGCACTTTTCCCAAACTGTCCAGCACACTAATGTTAACTCTTCCTCTTCCCGCTTTCATCGCAAGTCTCTTCTTTTACAGCAGCTCAGCAAGTGTTCAGAAAGTGAAATGATTAGATTAATTCATACTAAAATAAGAACAATTGATGATTCCACTGTAACCTTCCAAAGGGTTTTCCTGATTCACACAATATATATTTTTAACATATAGAATTCAAAATAATGGTCTTAGAAGAGTTTTTTTTAGGAGTAAAACACCTGTTTTTAAAAGTATTCCATTTTTAGTTGAGGGTTACATGAAATATAGGGAAAAAATACATAGTACCAGACACAAAACAGGAGCTCAAGAAATGTTTATTGAGTCATGTGTATTATTCAAACTCGCACTATTAATGTCTAACGGTCCGGCAGTATAATAATGATGCATTTTAAAACTATGAATCACATTAAATTTAATTAAGTCTTTTATCTCATTTAAAATTTGTACTAGGAGCCTACTATACCTAAAACACCACGCTAGTTTCTGAAAAGAGAGTGAAACAAAGATGAAAAGGACGTGATGACACCTTAAAGAAACTAATGACATCACAGAGAAGGCAAACCTATGTGTAGATGATACCAAAGATTGGGATTGGTGTGGGGATGGGGGCAAGAATGCTGATACTGTGCTGAATTTGGAACATGCCGGACTCCTAGCTCCAAACTAGAACATTCTTGCTCCTGATAAAAGCTGTTTCAGAAGAGGAGATTGATGGTCAGTCTGGGATCTATAAAGCATCAGACACAGTCCATGAATGTTCACACTTCACCATTTTTCAGGTGATATTGATGCTTCTCACTAAAGTTTAAGGAAATACATTGCTCTTGCCACTCATCTTCCATTCTATGACTGACAGAGAAACATTGTTGTTAAGTGCAAACTCCAAGTCTAGGCTCAAGAAGAAAGAAACAACTCTTAGACTAGAAAACTAAGGAAGGAACATTCTCTGCAGTAATTTGGTTTTGACGGATGAGACTACAGGGAGGGTAATGGATAATGCATAAGCCAAAATCATAGAAAAGGCTAAGCCAAAGGCAATCAGAGCTAATGTTTAATATCTCTCACTATGTGCCAGGAACTGTGCTAAATGCTTTACCTGCACTGACACTTTTATCCTCAGAAAGCCTTAGACATAAGAATTATTATTTTCACTTTAATAAGGAAATAGAAGCTCCTAAGATTTAACTTTCTCAAGAGAACATAGAGAATAGGCAGTTGTCAGAGATGCCAACTCAACATTTTCTGACACCAAAATCCATTTTCTTAACCACTTTCCTATACGTGTCATTGTTAGGTTTCCTGATAGGGGCAAGGAATGTATACTCATGGAAATATGAACATCATGAAGAGGAATTTTATTTCACTTCACTTTTTCCTCAAAATTTTCCCACAATTTTCTTTTTTCCCTACTCCATAATTCATAGCATGGCCTTCACTTTTAGTCATTTAGTTGATCTGAGTCACAAAATTTGCTTTGAAGTCCAGGCTCGGACAAAGCAAGATAAGGGCAGGCTCCAGCCATCCTCAAAGCATTCCCCTTTTGTTTACTTTACTCACAGGCCTTGGTCTTTTGATCTATTTGTTCCTGCTTCCAGGATACTTGAGTGCCGGCCTGTGGCACGCCTTCCAACTCCAATTGGCTACTCAAGCACCTATTTGTGCTCTTAGGAGTGAAGGTTCACAGGTTCTTGGAAAGTCACTGGGACTCCAGGTAAGGAGTGGGCTAGCTGTGTGTGAGGAATTGGGGGACTGAAAACTGTTGGTTTTATTCAGCACCCCCATAAATAGGCATGATATTTGTGTCACTTTGAAAACAGTCAAAAATAGTCCCTCCCTGCCCTCATGTAGCACTTTGATCTTCTCAGCAACACAATGAGCAGTGTTATAATCCCACTTCAGTTTACAGATGAGGTGATAAACTTGGAGTGTTCACTCCACTGGTAAATGGTAAAGCAGGGCTTCAAATTCAGATCTTCTGACCCCAAACAATATTCATTCCCAGAGAGCACACGATAACTACCTTTTACATATTCAATTTTGTCTGAATTAAATAGGAAATGTAATAGGTTTAGTGTTAGCAGGACAATTTAAGTAGATCAAAACTAAGACTGGGATTCCTAACGAAGTCCCCTATCATTTGGGTTTCTGTGGCTTCTAATTACCTGTCTACATGAAAAGCAACACATGGGAGTAGATAGATTTTAATAAGCTAAGGTGTAATCCCTATGTTTTGAAATGGATATTTTAAAATAACATACCAGAAGTTATTGACATGCATCTTGTCCTCTGACACTCTTACCTCTGCCCTTATTCCAATGATGCTGTGTATTAATTATGTAATACCAGCCACAAGCTAAGATTACAGAATAGCTAAACTCCCCAAATCTAGTGCCTTAACAAAATGTGTTTATTTTTCATTCATTTAAAATCCAAAATGGATATTCCTGATTAGCTCTCTTCTAGTTGATGCAGGGACTCAGATTCTTCCCATCTCACTTTCCACTCTCTTTAATACATGACTAAAGCCACCACTGAACAGGAAAGAGCATGATGAATCTTGCATGAGAGGTCTTTATGGGCCACATCTAAATGAGGTATATATTAGAACTCAGTCACACATGAGGCAGCTGGAAAGTGTAGTCAAGTTGTATTCCGAGGAAGAAGAAATGGATTTGGTGATCAGCTAGTGGTCTCCGCCACATACTTCCATTGCTCAAGACCTATTTGGAATTCCCATTTTAAAATTACTTTCAAAGCCAAGTTTATGATCCTATAAAAAATGAGGGGTGAGATGGTGACACGCACACACACAAACACATACACACACACACACACACACTTCTTTACTGCTTTAGGGGTGTATGTGACTGAAAATTGCATTCCCAGCTTATCAAGTAATGTATTCATTGAGGTTAACCTCTGGATTAGTAACAGTTTTCCAGAGAAATGGAACACAGAAGATATCTGTCTATCTATCTATCTATCTATCTATCTATCTACCTATTATAAGGATTTGGCTCACATGATTATGGAGGTTCACAAGTCCCCAAATCTATAGTTGGAATCTGGAGTCCCAGGAGAGCTGATGGTATAATTCCAGTTTAAGTCCAACAGGCTGGAGACCCAGGAAGAACAGATGTTTCCATTGAAGTTCAAAGAAAGGAAAAAACTGACATCCCAACTTGATGGTAGTTAGGCAGAAGGAACTCTTTCTTACTCAGACATTTAGTTCTATTAAGGTCTTCAACTGATTGGATGAGGCCCACCCAATCAGTTGAAGGCTTTCTGCTCTACTCACTCTACGAATTCAATTGTTAACCTCATCCAGACACATGCTCTCAAACATACCAGAATAATGTTCAACCAAGTATCTGAGCACCCCATGGCTCAGTCAGGTTGACATAAAATTAACCATCAGAGCCCCAACAACTTTTGGCTACTTATGAAGTTTATTTTACTTTTTACAAGATAAGAAACCAAAGAATGCAATGCATTTGCTGAAGGCAATTTTCAAAGAAATTTTCCAAAATTTTTTTTTGGACTTTGGCCTCTTAAGGTCCACTTAAAGAAATAACATTCATGTATATGTATTTATATGTTCCGAATGACCGTTATGAATGCAGTGACATGTATAGAGTTCATTGTCTTCTAGAAAACACTAGTAATAGCTGAGACTCTCAGTGTTCAAAGTTAAGGTTACTTTTGACATAACCTGAGATAACCTGGCCAATGCCATGTCTCTAATCTGGAAATGGGAGTGTATCATCAATAATCTTGGGTCAAATCGTTCAATGTTGCATAAACAAAGTAGAATGATTGTAGTGTAGTGTTGGTAGTGATGGTGATGGTGGTGACGTTGGAGTTAGGAGGTGATTATTACCCAGAACGTACATTGATCCTTATTTCCACCCCAATTTTAGATTCCTCTCAGTTGAGGAATCAGCCTTGTACTTCTTAGGTTTTTCAATAAATGCTTAATGCACTTACAACACATTCTGCCACTGTGCCGTTACTCTGTGCAATCAAGTTGTGTGCATCAGTTTAAGGCACGTGCAGCTATTATAGTTTTTCATGTCAGCAGTTATAGCCTTCACAATAATTTTGGGACGTCCTTGGAGGTACCATCCAATTTTGTGCCCAAACAACATGTTGTCTAGATAAATGAAGTGTCTTGGGGAAGAAGCATCCTTAGCTTTTTTTTTTTATCAGTAGATCTCTTTTTCTAACTTTCAGACTAAAGACTCATGAAAACAACAGCTTATACGCTTCCTATCCCTATTAGAGATTAGTCTACACCCTGAGAGACAGGGAGTGTGTTTGTGTTTAGAGCTTCTGATGGGTTAATTACCCATGATACATGTCAAATTTCATCACCTGGTGTTCTGGGTACTCTAACATTTTTCTTTAGTGATCTTTCCTTCTAAGGCCTGTACCTTTCATATCCATATCAGAAATTCTGCCCCTTCCCATTCCTAATTTCTTAAGCCTGAGTCCATATAAGAAGAGACACCGTGGTCCCCTCGGTGACATGGCACAAGTCAGCCTTGTAGGTTGAGGGATATGCCGAACTAGTGAGTAATGTCTGAAATCTCTTTGGCTGACTTCCTCCTGTTCAAGGACAATTTTGCATTCTCACGAGTTCTCAGAATGTTTCTCCTTCAGGAACAACATCTGACACTGGAATTCCTGAAACCTGCAGTACTGTGTCAAGCCAAGCTTCTTCCCTGATAGGAAAAATGAAAGCCAATTTTGTACTGCATTCTTCTGACTGGCTCATGGTGTTGTGACCTGGTGTAGATGAGCTTTAATTCCCTAGAGGTCTGTGTAGATGATTTGGCACCTTAGTGCACTCCTCGGTGTTCGTGGCAATCAGGATCTGGTACCTTCCCTACCCTCCACAGCCACCACTTAGTGATCAGCCCTTGGATTTCTGCCTCACTTACTTTTGCTACACAATTTAGAACTTAATTATACATGACTTTATATTTTTGGGCTCTTGTTTCTCAGTCTACACTGCTAATTTGCTAAAGGTATGGGCTGTATTTTATACTTTTTCTGAATCCCACCCAAAGCACCTAGGATCCTGTTCTGAATAGCCTAACAGTCACTCACTAAATAGGTGCCATGCCGATGAAATCATACTAATGGCTTTTGATGACATACCAGATCTTACACATTCAAACGAATGCTTTCCTTGGCAAGGCTGCCACCTGGGAGGCTACTCACACATGCCAATGATGTTATCAATGCTCAAAATAATTTTTCAATGACTTGCTCTGTTTGAATTCAACTCAGAATCTGTGACACATTTAATGTTTCGTATTTAGCTTCTACTATAATGCATGGCACTGTTTTCCAGTGGGTACCACAAAGATTAATAAGGTATAATTCCCTGCTCACAGTTTGCAGTCTTATGTAGAGGATCAGACAAGATGTGACAGCAATGATATGAGGTAAAATGTGTCAAGTGCCATAAGGGATGTACAAAGAATTATGAGGAACAGAAAGAGAAGAAGGGAATTTACAACTGAGCCTGAAGGGTATTGAGCAACCTCAGTCTTTATCTTTGCAAATCGTTGTGAATATTTATTCTATAATTGGTTTGGTCTTAGGCAACAGCCAAAAGCTCCTTGGAACTAAGGTTAGGGAATAAGTTATGTGAATATACTGGGCAATACAATTTTTAAATTTGAAATGGAGCAATAAATCATATCCCTAAGTTGGAAAGTGGTCTTGAAGGATACTGTTTCTTTGAATAGAAAAAAGTAATAGCCAACTGAGCCAACCAGGCATCATAAGATGCCTACGATGTCTTTCACACCTGTCTGGCATCTCATTTTTTGACCATTCGTCTCTATGTTCCATCTGTACCTCTGTTTCCTCTTTTGCAAAAGTAAAGAACGTAAGCCAGATCAAAGGTTTTCAGTGGAACTATGAAAATATCTAGGAGTTATGGGCTTCCCTGTGAGATTTCACTTGAATAAATGTATTGCAATAAAATGGCATTGGAGAATTGCTGGCCTGCATAACTGTTGAGTTCCTCTGTAGCTCACACATTCTGTGCTCTGCTCTGCACACAGTAGATGAGGAACAGCCACCAGAGCCATTGATGAACAAGAAATGGCCAATTGCCAGCTGCAGATCATCTGTCCTGTGGCCAAGAAGTCTTAGGGATTCCAAGACCCCAGGCACAGCCCCGCTTATCTGTCACTAGCTTTCCTGTGACCCAGTTTTATTCCCCTCACAGTACTCATAATGTTTAAATTATTTTTTTGTCTTCTTATGTATTGTGGGGTTTTTTTTCTCCATTAGAATATAACTTGATCCGTGAAAGCAAAGAACTTGTCTATCTTATTTGCAGCTATATCTTGAGTGATGAGTGAGTTCCTGTGCCTGGAACATAGTAGATACCCCATACATTTTTGTTGAGAACAAATGAATGAATGCATTGATTGATTAATTAATTCCATGTCATGGATAAAGATTCAGGGGCAGACCTAGGGAAGATGATAACCTAAAAATCAATTCAATGAAGACATTGTTGAATGCATTCTATGCTTCTAGCATTGTGTAAAGCAGTGGGAAGAATACAGGGTAAATGGACCTATTTTTGGTGAACTCATAATCTATTTTGGGAAACAAAGTAGGAACGCATGGAGCACTGTATACAGAAGAAAAATAATAAAACAAGACAGCATATTGAGAAAGATCTCAGAATCTTACCAACAAATGGTGAATTGTGAAACAGGAAACTACACAATACATTTGGTTCAGTGGAAGGGGAGGACTTCCTGTGACCTGGAGTGACCTAGAAGATCTTCAAAGAGGAGAAATGCATCAAGAATAGAAGGAGGTAAAAAAGTAGGCATCCCAGGCACAGATCTGAGGTGGGAAAGGGGAAGGGACAATCTGGAGATGGAGGAAACTAACTCTTATTGAGAACCTACTGTGTGCCAGCACTAGGCAGTGTATGTTCAGATATCAGATATCTTTCTCTCAGATAAGCCTCACAGCCCTGCAGGGTGAATGATTTTGTGTCTAATCTACAGATGAATAAACTGAGACTCAGAGAGGTCGGGAAACTTGCCTAGATTTACAAACCATAGTGACAGAGGCAGGATTTGTACCCAGATCAGTTTGATCCTGAGTACCATGGTCTTCCTAGGCCTCACCAACATCAGGAGCCTCTGAGCCATGGAAAGGAGGAGTGTGTGTAAAGGAATAGTAAAAAAAAAAAAAAAAAAGCTGAAATTAATTGGTTGTCAGAACATACTAAGGGCCCTGAGTGGCATTCTGTACTATTGGACAAGTGAAGGTATTGAAAATTCTTACCCAGAGGAATG
>NW_012148620.1:2378783-2396729 GCF_000956105.1 Propithecus coquereli
CCTGCTAATGGATCATAAGTAAAATTCAATTTTTTTTTAAAATGGGAAAGATAAATTTCAGGTTAATAATAATCATTATGTTCACCAGGTAATCATACTCCTTCATGTAAATACCTCTATCATATAAAGACATATAAAGACAAGAATAATTTCAGCACATTTTTCCCCTATAATTGTATTTTTATACAAATACTAGAGGATGAAAAAATATATACAATCAAGAAAAATCAGTCTTAAGAAAAAAACTAATCAGCTTCAAGTAAGTGAAAATTTCAGGAAAAATGGTGAGTAGTGATAACTTTTTCCCTGTGGGCTATTCTGAACCATTGATATATTCTGCACATGTGGCTCCAGTCTTCATGTTTTCCCATCTAAGCTTACGCCAACTCATGAAAGGGCAACGCTCCACGGTGGGAAGAGAACCAAATTTACACTCAGACATTCCTGGATTTGAATTGCTGCCGCTCCACTATTTAAAAGTCGTGAGTCCTTGGACAAATCATTTCACCTTTCTGATTTGAACTTTCCCCATTTGTCCAATGGAGATGATACACCACCACCCTGTTGCCTATTTGGCCCTCAGTAAACACTCACACGCATGCTCTCACTTCCCCACACCTAAATCTCTTCCAAAAATACAGAAAAATCTCTTTGAATCTATTATTTCAAATGACATCTTTTTTTTTTTATAACATTCCCCTGTGGTTTCCAAAACCAAATGTATGTGATAATGCATAGTACATATTACTACCATGTAATAACCTGTACCAGTGTTTGCTCACTCTGGTAGGTTGAGTCCTAAATTGGCTGCCTCTAATTGGTTATCTGTTGAAACACTTTATCTTTTTATAAGGGTGAATCCAGAGTGCACTGAGTAATGCACAATAAAATTAGTTTTGGGGGAAAGAAACCAAGTTTAAAAGAAAAAAATAAAAAGGACAGATAAGCACAGTAAAATAATCTCCAATGACTTCATTGTGAAGTAATGACTTTTACCAAATAACTGCATTGTAGTTTTATCTTTCCAACCAAGATTGTGTTAATGCTCTAAAATTAAGTCTCTTGTGAAAGTTATCTGGAATTTCTCAACGAGTTTTAAAGGGGTTTTATTTTTTCATTGGAGGTCATGCCTCAAGAATTTGTAGGAATTCCGCCTGGAAAGTAATAATCAGTGGAAACTGGCAGTCCAAGCTAATTTATATTACTCTTCCAGATAAAAATTCCTTCCGTCTTAGACCTGCATTTCAAAAAAGATTATTATCACTCTGGAGAGAATACATCAGTGTAGAAAAAAGAAAGAATGACCTCAAGGATGTCTTTACTGCCTCTGTGCAATTCCAGGTCTGCTTCTTTTTAAATCTCCTTTTTAAAATCCTCTCTTTTGAAATGTTTTGAGGATATTCAAAGCTGGAGGATGTCAGAGCCATGCTTGAGGAGAACTCTCAAAATGAGTTTCCCTAGTTTCCCTGCTGTGGGAGTTCATGACACATCTTGGGTGGTGGGGAAAAGGACAGAAGGAAGAAATATGGGAGAGAGAGGTTCAGTAAATGGCCTAAGAGGAGGAAGGTGTTTTCCATACAGCAATATATTCTCATTCTCTTGGTGACTAGAGGGATAGGTTGTTCCCAGATGAGACCCTTAGCCTCTCCTTTAATGGTTGTGTTTTCATATGCATGACACATTCACAAGGTTGCGTGCTTAATACAAAAGCCTTGGCTATTTTTAATGAAAGACCTACATCTAAACCTTGGGTTCCCCATTTACTACTCCCCACCTCCATTAACAAATTACTTAACCTCTCTGGGTCTCAGTCTCCATATGTATAAAATGGGTTTTATAGAGTTGTTAGGAGGAGTCAGGTAGCTGTTATATGCAAATCATGCAGCTCAGTATTCAGTTACAACCAAATAAAAGCTTATTGGAAAAACAAATGAGTAAATAAATATTAGTTCCTTCTACCCTCTCTGTCCCATCCAGAGAATCTGAGAAATGCCAACTCCAATGTGGGTAACTTGGCGTCTGTTCAAGGATCCAATCAATGAAGTGCAAAAGCACTAGTACTCTCTGTGGTGATTCTGAAAATTCAAGCCTCCAAATATTTTTGAATCATACCAGCAAAAATCCACAAAAGAGATATGCCAAATCATTATTTGTATGACTTGAGTCAGGCATTCAGAAGCCCTACCCATTTCTCAGGTCTAGGAGCCTATACCTTAATAGCTAAGAATGACTTTTTGGGACCACTTTTTATTCACAGGATTTCAATTTGAGATATGGCCAAAAACAGACACAGCACCCAAACTAAACAGCCTGCTTTTTTTTTTTTAATCACACCAGATATGTGTAATGGATCAGACTTACCAAACTTCCAGCATTCAACAGAGTAAAACTGAACAGAGGAAGCATTCTATTTACTGAGAATTTAATCACTCTTATTGAAATATTTCAGCAGTTGAACCAAAATCTGCTAGCATCATAAATACAATTTGTACAGTTCCAAAAAGCATCTATTTGGGACAAAGCCATTGTTAATCCTATGTGTTTTTTCAGTGGGTAGGTAATTCTTTAACAGTAGAAACAGAAGACAGATTTGCTTCCAATTGTGAGCTCATTCCTAAGGTCACAACTGAAAGCTGAAAGAGAAACAGAGTCCAAAATAAACACCAGTTTGGACTACAAAGCATTTCTTTCTGAGGGTGCCCAGGTTTATATGAAGGAATTTCACCTCAAACAAGGAGAATTCTAACTCACTTTTCCCAGTTATTAATAGACACATCCAGTGTCTGCCTGTTCACATTGACCCATTCTCCAACCTCAAATCCATTTTCCAAAGACCCTGGCAAAAGAACCACATGGATGTAGAGTTTTTCTGATTTGTTGCACTTTAGTTTCTCTAGTGGGGTAAAAAAATAGAATTATAAACTATCTGTAGGAACAGTCACTAACATGGTTGGCCAGAAAAGCTCAGTAAGAGAGCCAAAAAGTTTAATTTGTTGTAACCTATGATTTCTTAGTAAATATTAACTAATGTTGGAAGTATGCATGGATTTACTTCCCTAGACTGTTTGAACCTTTTAAATCATAATTTTTTTAAACAAAAAATTTAAGCAAGACCTTAAAAAAGTGACTCATAAAAGAAGGGTGTTTAGTTAGCCTCCCTCACCTCCCTCCAAGCTACCCGTCTTCAGAGTGATGTTTTTCTTTCACAAGCTTGTCCTCTCCATTTATGTGCCTGGTTGATGGATAATTCCCTCTGCAGGTGTCTCAAAGACTGAGTACCTCTTTGGTTAAGTGCCCAAGCAAACTAACCACCATATGTAGAGGTACTCACCTTCCTTACCCTTTGTCTCAATCATGACTCACTAGATGTTGGGCTACAATAGGGTTGAAGATTTGACCATTTATTCAGGGGTAGAACCCCAGGGGTCCTGTACAGAGTTATAGCTGGGGTGTAACCCAGAAACCTGCAAGTCCCTTAGCTATCAAAAGCATCTTCCTAGCCCAGCATGCAGAAGCTCAATTGACCTGGAAATAGGTGTTTATACGGGCTGGATTCTCAGAAGTTATTATTCTTTTATGATTGATTCATTTGTTTATTCGTGTGTTTACAGAATACCAGATGCTACCTTCTTTGCATCCAATGGACATAGAACTACTTTAGAATTTAGAAAATTTTCACCATGTATACATCAATGTATTATTTATCAGATATTTATTTAACACCAATTATGTGCCAACTAGCAAAATGAGGGAAAAGGCACACTAAGAAAGAGAAAAAGGAATTTTAAAGGCAAGAGAGGCTACATAATATATTGCAGGAAATGAGTAGGTAAATGTGGCTGGAGCTCAGCGTTCATTCATTGGGGAAAAAAGGTATCAGCTAGGGGCCAAAGGCTGGGGGGATGTAGGAGAAGGTGCTGAGAAGGTCCATTGCAAAGACCTTCCAAATGCCCCAGTAAGGATTTGGACTTGATTCTGTAAAGCAAAAGAGAACTAAAGGAAGCATGTGATTAGATTTGTGATCGGGGAACAATGACAGTATTAGCTGTAGTTTGGAGGATAACTAGAGTGGGGGACAGACCAATGACAAAGAAGCCAGTAGAAAGGCTCTGGCAATCTGGAGGCTCTGAATTAAGACAGTAAAGAAAAGCTGAAGAGAAGGGGACATATTAGGGAATTTAAGAGGGATGAAGTCAACATGACCTCATGACATACCTCTTTTGGTACAGATATTTTCTGGTAACAAATATTGCTTAAAATAAAAAGTCTCAAAGCTGGGGACTGTGAATCTCTTCAGTATACTGAATTTATAACAGGGGTCAGGGAATTTGTCTTGTGTCTCTCTTTACTAACACATGACTTCAGATCATATCCAATAGAGCAAATTCACAACGATGGAAATTCCTTGTGTGGAATGAGGTGGTCAGTACAAAGATGGAAAAGATACAATCTTTTCCCTTAGAGACTTCATGGACTAGCTCCACAGTTCTCAATGGTTGTGTTGTGAACAATTGTAAGATGAGCCATAAATGAATTTACAAGGCAGCAGATGTAAGTTAGTAGTATTAGTGATGATAAATGTTATAATGATAGTTAACATTCTTTGAGATCTTTCTTTGAGTCATTGCATTGCATGAATTATCTCATCTAATTCCCAGGGGAAAAGAAGGCACTATTTTTTTTTTTTTTGATTCTTGTAAAATAAGCTCCAGGGGCATACACTAGTTAAGAAACTTACCTTACCTGCAATCACATAGCTATAAGTAGGAGGGCCAGCGTGAACTCAAAAGCTTTGTAGTGGATACTGTAGTCTGCTGTCGAGAGCGTCTTTCAGGACCAAAGATGGCACTCATTTTCCCAAAAAGCAAAGGAGTGTTGACTGCTTATAACTCCTGGTGTCTCCAGGAATTGTTGTTGGCTGAAAGAAGCTGTGTCACCTAAGGTTTAGATTGAGGTTTGAGGTGGGGTACAATTTCCTTCTTTGGAAAACTCTGGAAAGGTAATCCCAGCTTTAGAACTCCTAGAAGGATTGATTGAAGCCTCTGTGGCGACTTCACTGCAGTTCAGTTTCTCCGTCTGTATAATACTGTTTACTTCCCTCCACTAAGGATATTAATTCCAACAGTACTTTCCAATAATCTTCTTGCACACTAATTTCCACCCAGAGTCTGTGTCTCAGGAACCTAAGCTGTGAGAGGCTTGACTTCAATGCACGTGTGCTTAGCAATTAAGCCATATAGTAGAAGAGTCATCACAAAGAATTTGAACCAGACCTGAAGGAAGGGTAGGTTTTAAAGATGAAGATTAAGTGCTTAAGCCACAGGGAATAATGGGAAAAATATGTATTTGGGGAGCAATGAGTAGATGAGTCAGTCTGGCAGGATCAAGGGGTTCGAGTAATTATCAGAGATAAGTAATGGAGCAGTCCAGGCTGCTCTTGGATGCCAGAGTCAGGAGCTTCTTTCTTGCTTTCTTCTCCATGAAGAGCAGAAGATTGATACGATATAAACAATATTTTAAGAGAATAAATCAGGCATCTGTGGACAGGATGGAATGGAGAGGAAGTGCAAATGTGAGTGACATTTTTTGCCAAAACCCCACAAGTATTCTTGACTAATTGAATAAGGGGAGCCAGGCAAAAGCAGGAATCATAGAGACTTGAGAGCTTTGAGAAAGGTAGGCATCCTTCCAGAGAGATGGTACATGTTTGCCCTCCCAGGAACATCTTCATGGTAGAATTAATATGAACGTAGATGGTTGAGTTTGAGGACATCTTCCTTCTATCAAAAGGCTCATCAAAGTTTTCCTCTTCCATGAACTGTGACTTGATCAACCTTCTCCAGAAAATTCTCCATTGCAATGGTGGCCTGAAGAAGAAGACAATGAGAAAACAATTGAGCTACTTTAAGGATAATCTGCAGTTTGGGTATCTTCCCGGGATTCAGTACCACAGACCACACAGCTCTGTGCTGGACGTGAAAAGCACAAAGACTGAATGAGCTTGGGGGACAACGCAGAGAAGGCATTCCTCCTGTCATGAAAGGCATGTCTTTATTCTCTTTCCAAGGGCGTCTTTTCCTCTTCTTTAAATCTGAGGTTCTTAGTAATTAATAATTAAATTAAAGATAACCAATTAATTCATCTTTGAAATGCAAGCTGCTTCGATTTGTGTTAATTCTATTCAGGATGCAGTGTGTATTAAGCTATCTCTTGCTACACGTGCACGCGTCTAGTGGCTCAGTCATAATCAGTTACTAATCACTTGATGAAATCAAGTAGGAAAGGCATTATACAAGAACACTGTTTTGTGTTTTGTAATAAGCCTTCCAAAGACAAATTCTCCCTGGCTTTCAGCCACAGGAAACAAGATGTTTAATTTCAATGTGAATTTCTTGATTCCATATTTAAATAAATAACAAAATGTGACAGATGAGAAAAACAATGGCTCCAATGGTATGATTACACTAAATTGCCAAATTGGGGGAGGGGAGAGAGTTGGAGAGAGGGAGGCTATAGTTTCAAATGTGAGCCAAGGATACAAAAATTAAAATTATAAATTTTAGTAACAAGATTCTTTCATTCTAATATATTTTACATAATATCATAATCAACCCACTGTTTGGGGGAAATAGCCCACATCCCTTCCCATTTTTGGTGTTTCTCCCACCTCTTTTACTTTTTTCTTTTCAGCTTTTGTGTAGTTTGATGAGATGAAAAATGTCAAAATTCTGTGGAGAACAGCTGTTCTCATTTCTGGCTCATCTGAGGAAATGCTCAGAATCTCCTCAAGGAGCTCCTGCAAACTGTTTCACCCCAGATGTAAAGTAGGAGACTGATTTTGCAGCCTGGGAAAGAAATGGTCGGAAGCAGTAGACCTGAAGTTTTCTCATCACTGAATCTACTATACAGAAATTATGTGGAGGCCACAGCTCCGAGGTAGCAGAGCTCTGAAAATAACAAGACTTTCACAATCCGTGCCTTTTGGGTGGGATCAGAGATCACTGCTATTGTTAAGAAGTAGACTGGATGTCTCCTACTCCAGGAAGCATCCTCTCTCTGAAGCCCATCTGCCAGGCTGGGTCAAAAGCTCTTCTATTGGTGCACAGAAATCCTGGCCTCACTCTCTCAACACATAACTATAAAACATATATTTTTACGATAATCCTCTTATGTGATTAGAAGAGAAGGATGTACCCTATTCAACGTTGTACCCACAGTGTCTGGCACAGTATGTAATACATGAAAAGTGTTCAGTGAATATCCTAAAGATGGAATCTATTTTTAAATCTAGCTGGATACAGCTAGAAAAGAGTAGAGGGGGTGTAAAACACAGCTGTGCTGGGGAAACAAAGAGGGCAGAGGAGTTTCAGTCCCAATTTCAGATTTGGGACTCTGAGAAAAGTGTCCTGCAGGCTGGCAGGGCCCCAGCAGGAAAAGGTAGAATCAGTGCCAAAAAAGTTGCTCAGACAGGCAGAGAGATTTCTTGAGTTTAGCTCTCCCTAAACCCTGTGATGGGCTCCAAGGCGATGTGGGCAGGACTCAGCAATTCCTGCTTGTTCCTGTGGAGGATGTGACATTGCCGAGAACCTGACATTATGAGAGGGGAGTAGGATGGTTGGTGAGAAAGTGTCATGCAGTTGTAGACTTCAAGGCAGATAATCGGGCTAGGGACCAAATTGGAGTCCCTCTGAGACCTCAGGGGCTTCATGTACCCAGGAGAGGTGTAGAGAGATCATCAGGGAGAACCACTGGAACCGGATTAGCTCAGGCCTGGGGAGCAGAGCGCAACAGCACCAGGTGGTGTCAACAGAGACAAGGTGTCACTGCGATACCAGAGCAGCAAAAGGACAGGTCAAAAGCCTTCATGTGCATCTCCACCGTACGGGCCCCCACCACACAGCCACGCACCTGCCTGTAAAGAGCAAGGAGAATGGGAAGAAATATATTCATAAAAGTCTGAGACATGTAGATTAATTATTGTATTAAACTATAATCGATCCTGAAAAAAATGCAAACTTTCTTTTCTTTTGGCTTTATTCTCTAACCCAGCCACCAGTGAGTGGAGGCTTTTGATGGCAAGAAGAGCATTTTGCAAAAAAATGAAGAAGGTACACTTTCTCTGCACATGTGAATGGAGTGTGAGGACATCTGCAATCTTGTGACTGGTTGCTTTAATGTCTAGATACATAGAATGTATCTCCTAGATACATAGAAGAAAAAGGCTTGGCTTAACTTGGTACTTACCTAGAGAGCTAAAGGGCTTGGGGAGAGCGCTGATGTTTGAGTGGAAGTAAGATGAGTTGATGATATATGATTGCAATCATCACCACCTCCTGTCCCACCGAAGGCCAGGAGACCTGGTGAAACCTGAATATTAGGAAGGAGTTGGGTCCATACTTAACCCACAAAACAGAGTAAGTATTATTATTATTATTAGAGAAGAATTATTAGGGAAGTCAGCTGGTAAATGCCCCCAACAGAAAAAGGGACAGTAGATTATAGAGAAGAGTGAGAGCTGGCACTTATTTTCAAACATTTGCATGCTGTTTACTTCTTGTACCTCCAAATCATTCAAATGAACAAACAAAAATAAACAAGTATTTTCCTCCACATCTAATAGAACCAGAAGACTGAAACACAAACCAGATCAGAGATCCTTTGGTCTTATATTATATAACGGATTTAGAATTTATTAAATATGCAAAGATTATTTGAGTATTTTCCTTTTTTTGTTTATTGATTTTTTTTCTGACACCCAGCATCATTGTATTAAGTAATATAGTAAGTACAGTTGTTCAACCCTTACTATATATCAAGTACTATTTTAGGCATGTTATACAATTCACTCAGGTGATTAACAACCTTATGAAGTAGGTGCTATCAATTCCCCATATTATAGGCAGACCGAGAGAGTGCTATTAAGCAACTTGATTGAGGTTTTGCAGCCAGTTGTAGTAGATAAAGAATCTGATTCCAGGTTTTCTGTCACCATAAACTGTGCTTAACTCCTACACTAGACTGCTCTGTGAATAGAGCAAATTCAGCGAAAATGGTGAGTGCCTACCTTGTGTAAGGCGCTACGTAGAGAATATAAAGGTAGCGCACACAGTTAAGGTCACAGGTAAGATGGAAGCTCTAGAAGTACATTAGCAGGAGAAACCAAACATACTGATGAATGACACAACACAATGGAGCCATAATCATGCCCCATGGTTATTTATGTTTTTGCAGCATAATAACTAAGACGCTACACCTGAGCATTCTGATGGGTCCCAGCAAGAACGCCAAGGGGACCTGTTGTTTCCCCTAGGCTGACATTTATCAACCATATGGCATCAGAAAGGCAGAGTCAAACCTCGAGGATCTCGCTGCTTACCTGCAGCTCTCACCAGGCCACAGGTTATCTGAGCAGAGAGGATTTTGGATCAGTGGGATTGACCATTAGATGCTATTTCTCATTCAATTAAGGAAGAGATGACTAGATGTGTTCCTCTGATTAAAAAAAACAGTAGGGTGGCCACATGGTTTTAATAGCAGAGAGATTTGCTTGGATTTAAACCCAAGCTTGGTCACTTAATGATGTCATCTTGGAAATGTTTATTTAACATCTCTGAACTGCAGTTTCTTCATTTATAAAATGAGGATGACCTGAGTGATTGTGGGCATTAACTAAAACAATGCATTTCTAAGTGTTTGACAGTACCAGGAGCTCAAGAAGAAGAAAAATATCTAAAACAGAATGTGGGTGACAGGGTGGAGAGTAAGTTTTTATTTGAACCAGTCTTCACTCAATACAATCCTTCCTTCTGACCAATCCTACATTCTCCAGCCTATCAGCTGGTAGATTTTTATGCATGTGATATGGTATTTTCTTGCCATGTCTTATGTACTATTAATCTGTAAGATCTTTATGTACAAGGATTGTGAATTCTGTTTCTTTTATATTCTTTTCCCATAGTATCTAATAAAAACTCTCCACAGAGCCTGCATTCTGTGATAAGAATACAAATACATGGTACTTAATAATTAACAACACTGTATGGCACTTTATAATTTATAGAATCATTTCGCATGCATCACCTCGTTGGATCTCGCCCCATCTCTCCTGGGCTTTCTTGGTTCTCAGATCACAGTGATTGGGAGGTGGACGGACTAAGTAATGATCAGGTTTCAGCATTAGCATGTGCTCTGATACTTATCAAATATTTCTTTGCCACCTCCTTCTCCCCTTCCACCCTGTGCCCTCAGAAATGTATCTCAATTACACACCCTCAGGTCCCGTGCCTCCAAAAGAGGGTTCCAACAGCCAAAGACAACCATGAGATAACTCTTGCCAGCAGTTTTGCATGCCGTCCCTCGAAGGAAAACAGCCTCCATTTATCATGCAGATTCATTAAGACATTAACATTTTCCGACCAGTTCAAACAAAGTGATTTAAATAAGAGCATGCCTGATGGCATTTTATGACAAATGTAATATTTTAGAGGCATGAGTTAATTTTTAAGCTTAATTCTACGAAAATTCTCACAATTTAAAGTAAATGTCATTTAAAACATGTAAGATCATTTTTAGAGCAATTTTAAGTGCATGACAAAATTGAGAGGAAGGTACAGAGATTTCCCATGTACCCCTGTCCCCACGAGGCGTCTCCCATTATCCACATGCCCCACCAGACTGATACATTTGTTACAATCCATGAGCCTACACTGACACATCATTATCACGCAAAGTCCATAGTTTACGTGAGGGTTCATTCTTGGTGTTGTACATCCTGTGGGTTTAGACAAATGTATAATGACATGTATTCATCATTATAATATTATACAGAGTATTTTCAATGCACTAGAAATCCTCTGTGCCCTGCCTATTCATCTCTCTTCTTTGTATGTTACTGTACAAAGAAGGACAGGCAAAGCTTTATGGAGCAAAAGGCATGACCTGTTTTCCTGGAGCTGAAAGCTGGCTGAGCAGAAAAAGTAAAGTATGTTTTTCAGAATCGCTGATGGAGCTCCTCTTCTTGATGGAATGAGTGTCACATGACTTGTTCTGACCAATGGGGTACAGCAGTGGCAACCCTGCCCCACTTTCAACCTATGCCCTAAGAAGGCCTGGCAACTTCTGTTTTTATCTGGGGAAGAAGGAGACTTCTCAATAAGGTACAGTGCAGAAGGAAGCTGCCAAGTTCAGAGAGAAAGCATGTTGAACAAAAGCACCTTTACTTTTTTCTTAGCGACCTTGACTGACCCCACCAAGCCAGGGATAGCTATTGTTATGAAACTGTGATTGTTTTCATATCATATGAGCAGGGAGGATGCGTTGCTTGTTCTGAAAGTTTAAACTGAGTTTGGTTTCAATCAGAGCTGAAATTCAGCACTTATGCTTGTCATCAAAATTTTAAAATATTTCCTTGCCAATTGGTAGATAGCCTTTCCTCCAGCTCTCCAAATGATCTGCTGGCCCCAGGAGCCCTAGTTGGTCACTTCAAGGAAGGCCACTAGCCAGCCTACTGCAGCTTTCATGTACCAGTCCCCTTCCCTGTTCCCAAGTGGGAGAGATGACAGCCCTGGTAGTCTAGTGGGACAATACCTGGTGGTGATCTAACCCCCATAAGCTTCAGCTACCTGGCTATTTCTGGGACCTGAAGCTTCCCAAATGCACTGTGCTGGTTGTGTGTGTGTGTGTGTGTGTGTGTGTGTGTGTGTGTGTGTGTGTTTGTGTGTGTGTGTTTATGTGTGTATTCTAAATTTTACCATGATCTGTCCAGGATTTTGTCTTGCCATTCCATTGTGCTAGGTTCTCCATATGTCCTTTCAATAGAGGAACACATGGCTTTCAGTCCGTAAATTTTAAAAATGACTTTTTTGATACTATCTCCGCTTCATTTTCTCTTTTCTCTTTCTGGAACTCCTAGTTGTTAGCTGCTGAACTCACAAGATTGATACTATAATTTTTCTTTTCTTTTCCCTCCCATTTCTCTTTTCTTCAATTTTTCTTCTACTTTTGAGAGTTCCTTGACCTTATCTTACAACCTTCTATCTAATGTTCGTATTTTACTTCTTATATTTCTAATAGACAGGAATTCTTTCTTGTTTCTGATCCTTTCTCATCATGACCTGTATCTGTATTATGGACTTGATGTTTTCCTTTATAGCTTTGAAGATGTTATGAGTTTTAAGAAGTTTCCTTCGGATGTCTGCACTGTCTCTGGTTCATCTAGGTCCTGTTTGTCTTACATGTCTGTCTGTTTCATTGGGTTTGGTCTCTATGTCCTTGTGCATCTTCCTCCCATGCCTGGCACTCCCTCTCTGTTCACGTCCCATGAGAGTGGCCGGAACACTGCTGGGACTACCGTGCACTTGAGCAGAGGTGCTAATTAGCAGGGCTCACTGCAGGGGTCAAGGTAAGACCTACCTTTCATTGAGGAGCCCCAAAAGTTTATCTATATAGAGACTTTTTTCCAGTGGCCATTCAGAAAAAAAGAGTCAAATTTCTGCCAGGGATGGAGCACAAGGGTGTGTGTGGGGGGAGCAGCATCAGTTTGACTACTGGCATGTGGGGCTGAGGGGGGACAGTTTGCATTTCTCCTAAGCCTCATCTTATCAGCCCTGTCCCGTGGGGAGAGTGGTTCTATAGCAGATGTGTGGCTGTACGCGCTAGAGGCAGGGACTTGGACCCAAACCCTCCCTGAAATCCTCTTTTTTATGAACCTAGATCCTTCAAATTCTGAGCCTCTCTGGGGTTTTGTAGGGTGAATGGCCTCACTTCTTATCATTTCTCTGGGAACAATCTGCTTAGATTTTACCTTATCCGATTCTGTTTTTATTTACTGTTCTCCAGTTTTCAAAAATGTGTTAAAATCGTTTATCCACAGATGTCTTTTTTTTTTTTTTTCAGTTATCTTTCTCTTTACGGACTAATAATTACCTTTCTTTTCTTTCTTTTTCTTTTTCTTTTTTAAGGGAGGGGGAAGGTGTTTACTACACAAGTCTATATGCCAGTTTAACTAGTTCCATGCCAAAAGGAAAAGATACTTTCTGCACGGTGTCCTATGAATCAAACTGCCAGGCCCATCCTAGGCAGGGGAACATAATGAAATGTCATCTCAATCATCTGGAGTAGTTTCCTAAATTAATTAATGAAGTCTCATTCCTTTACTATTTACCTTTTTAAAAGGTCAGACTCTCTTTGCAGAGGGTCCTCAAAATGGCTGCTGTTTTCTGAAATTGGCAAGAAATCAATGAATATGACAGTATGAATATGAATTTGACAGTGTTAGGTCATTATTTATGATGTGATGCTTATAGAAATCAACTAGACTGCTTTTCCTAGACTAAGTATACATTGTTCAGAACACATAATGTAGTAATAAGCAAATTGTTGATGTAATTCCAGTAACTGAGAAAATTAAATAGTCATCTTCCCTTCATTCTCCCTCCCTCATCTGTGTATTTCACCAATAAAATACATAAAATTATAATTTGACAGGAAGAATAAAATGGAGTTTCAAATCCTGGAAAAACAGACATCTACTTTCTAAACGAGCTGTCATAAAGATATTAGGGATAATAATGTTATAATAATAGCTTCTATTCCAATTCAATTATTTTACTGAGTTTTAAAAATATATTTTTTAGGCATCAAAAAAGACTTATGTAATAGGTATTATCTGTCTGTGTGCATGTGGAAATGAGGCTTAGGAAAGTTATGAGTCTCAGTAAAGATCCAGAAGGGATTGGGACTGAAGTCTGAATGTCTCTAAAGCTTGCATACTTCATATTGCAGTAGGGAGTGATGAAAATGGCATTCATGTATAAACTTTTAAAAAATTGTCGGGGACTTTCCCTGAGAGTCATCTGTCTACACTGTGTTCATTCTATTCTGCCACCTCACCCCAGTGAAGGAAGTTAAGATGTTTGTTATATCTACAGTCAGATTTTTAATGATCTTGAGCTCTCTTAAAGGTGCAAGCCTATTCTGTAATTTCTTCTACCACATTTTTCTTTTTTTTTTTTTTCTGACATGACTTTCAGAAATGCCTATGGAGATTTTGGAGTCTTTTCTTATGTGTCTGATGAAAATATGATTCAGAAAGTCTTTTTATCTGAAGGACAGATAAATCTCACTGTGACAGATCCTTTTGACTTTGGTTTTCTCTACACAATTGAAAATGCGGTTATGAGAGGATGGCTATGCTACAATTAAACAAACATCCTATAAAGAAAATCGCCTTGTCAAAACTGACTTGTTAAATAAGCTTGGAACGATTATCTGAATAACAAACTGGATCTAATCTTGGATAGCAAACTTCGGTTTTATGGGACTTCCAGTGATCTCATTGTTAAAATAAATGAGTACATCAGGTTTCCTTGTCCCTCAGGAAAGTTCTACCCTCTGTTTCAGATGACTCAGAAGACACACAAATGTCGCCCATGCTGAAAGAGAAGCAGGTTCCAGATTTTCTCCATTCAATGTCCTTACAGCTACACATCAAAACATCATTATTCTGAAGTCAGTTCTTGATTGGGGGAAATTGCCATATCTCAGTTCATCTGGGCATTGGAGCTATGACCTCATGGAGAGCCTTTGCTTTTTTCTTTTCCCCAGAAATATGCTAAATGTAGTCATATGAGTGCATTGGCGCCTACTTCACAATCCTCTCTGTGTCAGGACTCTCTTACCCACCCAGAGCCCTCTCCCCACACAGTCAGAATGTTGCCCAGATGCAAGGATGTCATTTCAACAACTGTTATCTTCTAGTTGTTGGGAGAGGAGGCAAAGATGCACTGGCCCTTTTCAAGGCCGTATTGGGAGAAGAAAGTCAGATGGGAGCATTATTGACACTGAATTCCTAGACAGGCCCTACCAGCCGCACTCCCTTCAAGGCTGTACCTCTTTTAAATGGCCTAGGCCAGGAGTTCTCAACTGTGGAGAGATTTTGCCATCCCCCACCCCATCTCCATTGATACTTAGCAATGTGTAGAGACATTTTTCATTATCGCAATTGGAGAGCACTATCCACATCCAGTAGAGGCCCAGGATACTGCTAAATATCCTACGATGCACCGCATGGCCCCTACAACAAGGAATTATCAAGGCCAAAAGTCAATAGTGGAGAGGCTAAAAAAACCCAGCCCTAGACCAAGAGGCAAGTAGACAAGATGACAAGTTATCACCCCTTCTTTCCCAACCCATGAAACATGTTTTAGTGCTTTTCACGTGGCAAAAATTGTGCTCAATGCTGAGAGAGATAAAAAGGAATTTCATGAAGTTAGAGTAATAAAGTATAATGGGTAAGACGTTGCCTCAAGACCCAGACTTTCCGGGTTCAAACCCCAGCTCCATCACTTATGAGCTCTGTGAACTTGGGCAAGGTCCATGTTCTCTTTGGACACCATTTTCTTAGCTCTAAAATATCCCAAACGACAGTACCTGCATTATAAACTTGTTGTGATGATTAAATGACTTATTATATATATATATATTACATGAATATCTTGCCACATAGTAAACACTAACTTTTCTCTGTCTCTCCCTCCCTCTCTTTTCTCATTCTCTCTCTTTACCACTCAAGGTGACTGAGACACATTATGAGTCCTCAGACAAAAAGAGGCCTGGTTCTCCTACAAAGGGGTGAGACCTGACAGTGATGTGGTTTACATAAAAGAGTCCAGAGTTATGTTATGCTCTAGTTTTGACTTGGTTACGAGCCTAGGCAAAGGGAATTACGCAACCTAGGGTCCCGTATCCTTATGTGCAAAATGGGGATGTTAGCATTTGCCATGTCACAAGGTCACTGGGAAGATAAAATGACTTAATAAATGTGAAAACAATTTGAAAAATTATCATAGATTTAAACTTCTCCAATAATATTTCATGTTATATCTTTTACATTTTCGTGCATTCCTGCGCATCTCCTCCAAAACTTAAATAAACAATGACAACAACAACAAGAAAACTTCTCCTTGGAAACAGTGGATCTGGAAAAGTTTAACTTATTTGAAGTCCCCACGTTTGTTTCTGGACATCGGCCAAAGAATTGAATTCATTTTCAAAGCTTTGCTTGGATATTAAAACTAATCACAATGACAATTTTCTGGTTTTAGGAGATGAGGGGAGGTTAGAGAAAATACATCAGTTACTTAACCCGATTTGTTAAATGTCTTCAGATGTGCAGACATCTGAACATGGGTGATTTGGTGACTGAGAGCCAAAGTGAATAAGGAACAGCACCAGACACAGCGAGTGTGTGAGGCCCTCAGACAGGCTCTGTCTTTGCTTTTCAATTTCTGATCCTAAAATGTGGTGCTTTTTCTATATCTCCTAGTTCTGCCTGGAATTGCTGATCTTAGTGTTTGTCCGCTGTATTTCTAACCTCACTTCCTGTTTGTGTCATCTGTATGGAACAAGGTCCAGGTTAGATAAACAGAATGATTCCTAAATCCACAGCATCTCTCTCCCTTTGTTTCTCCCTGCCTAAGCACATGACATTTTCTGTGATCCTTGATCAAGAAAACAGTTCGGCTACACCCCATTTACAATAGCAAAATCGCTGACCGTAATCAATGAATATTCTCAGCT
This sequence comes from Propithecus coquereli, assembly GCF_000956105.1. NCBI lineage: Eukaryota > Metazoa > Chordata > Mammalia > Primates > Indriidae > Propithecus > Propithecus coquereli. Next base: position 2,395,362 of record NW_012148620.1, read on the forward strand.
CAAGGTGAAAGGAGCTGTCGAAATGCATCATAATGGACACACGTCAACATCATAAAGCTCTCAATAGAAATACCAGAGAAAGGGAGCATGACCCCTTGTAAAATTAATTGCTCCAATTGGGGATTACATAGGATTACGTGGGAGTGAGTCCTATGCTGTGATTGTGGTGGTCACTGTTCCACCACAATAAAAAGAGCCCTCACTACTAAGGACTAATGGCAGTCTCAGATGTTGGGTTTATTTTGCCAGACCTCTTACTTATTTCCAATGCTGAAACTCTTCAATTTGTCTATTTGGTGATCATAGTTCATTTTTCCTTGTGAACTAGATAGGGACAGACATGGAAGTCATTGGGGTGATTTCACAAATCCGTGGTGCAACTTGGTATTGATGTGATAAAAGCCATTTGCTCAATTCTATACCTCTATTTCTATACCTAAACTCTTGTAATTCTTCATAATGACAAAGGCTGACTATGTCCTTTGGGGGATTTCTCCCCATACCTCTCATTTTCCATACCTCTTTTGCAAACTGCTCTGTGTAGGTGTCATGTTAAAATGAGGCTGAACTGAATTTCCCATCCAATGTGCAACATGATCCCCGCTCAAAGCAAAATCGATCTTTATTTGTCACTTCTTTCAAAGGCCTAAAAGACTATATCATTACATTTGCACAATTTGGCCCCACCCCCAGGGGCAAGAAGCTGTGTCATGTGATCTCACTGTACAGTGAACTCTCAGAGTTTCCATTAAGATACTGGAAGGATTTTTGCTCAATTTCCCCTCTGGTTGACTCGATTCTATATCTTAGACAACGGATGCTTTTGTAAAGAAAACGTTTTTGGCTTGTAAATCTTTATTTTTTTTTTTAAGAGTCCACTGCAACTGTAAAAATTGATTTCCTTCGCTGTTTTTTCTTAATTCCAAATAATGGCATGTGTACTGCTGCTGCCTCGAGGAGCAGGAAGGCCATAATTTACCAGATGTGAGGCTATTAGGCCTTCATTGCCTGAAAAAATGAATTAGCAACTCCTTTTCTGTGTCACAGAAAATTGTCACCAAAGGTATCCAAGACACAATGGCAAGTGCAATGAATGTGTTTCTTCATGTGGACCCAGCTGAGAGATGAATCAGCGGAGGAAGAGGCAACCTGGCTGGGAAATTACTTGGCTTCAAAGTCTGGTTAGGGGCAGAGAGAGAGAGCAGCAGGAAGTATTCTTTTATTTTATATAGTCCATAGCATAAATGTTTCAAAAATTTCATAAGTCTTATCCTTTTCAAGTAGTTGAGGTAAAAGATCACAGATGATATCTTTAGTATTGTTCGTTTCAATTCTCTAGAGGGAAACACTTAAATTTCACTTTTTAGA
>NW_012148620.1:2398544-2423826 GCF_000956105.1 Propithecus coquereli
TCGGGCAGATGGAAGGGGGGAGAAGGGGATGGGTATATTCACACCTAATTGGTGCGGTGAACACCATCTGGGGGATGGTCATGCTTGAAGCTCTGACTCGGGTAGGGCAAGGGCAATATGCGTAACCTAAACATTTGTACCCCTGTAATATGCTGAAATAAAAAAAAATTAAAAAAAAGAAAGAAAAAAATCACAATACACAGGGTAACCACTGGGAACATTTCAGGGAAGAATGCTCCATATGTATATGCATATCTATTAAAACAAAAAGGGATAACATTTTACACATGGTTTTATGATCTGATAATTTTCATTAAACAATATAAAGTAGAAAAAAAATGATGAGAGCCATGTTTTCTATTTGATAATTTCTGGGTCTCCTGCACTCCACTGTGACCACGGGTGAACTAGTAGTCAGGCTGCTGGTCCCCTACTTAAGCTGTGCACTTTCCTCCTTTTATGGATTTGAGTGTGCTGTCCGGGTGCTTGGAATAACAGAGATCACCATCCCACTTCACTGAATTTTTGTTCAAAATTCTTTCCATTTTCAGGATCTGGCTCAAATTCTACACTCAAGTTTCTCTCCATTCCTTTCCAGCTTAGTTAATCAGCAAAACTTACAAAACATACATAAAAGCCACTGTACGAGTTAAATGTATGGTTCTTGCTCACAGAGAAATAGCTCTGTTTGAGGAGAAAGAACGTACAAAGGGATCAATACCTTGGAATGGAAGCTCAGTGGCACATCATGAGCCCAGCGTATAGGCATAAATACTGAAGGAATTAAGCTTGTTAGTTTAGAATGAAAAGTGTCCCAGCTCCTCAGTCATTAGCCATTTAATTCTATCACACCTGTAAATTGACTCTTCCTAGGCTGTCGTCATCAGGTGCCTAAGAAAAACACACATAAATCAAAGTCGACACAGTTTTATTTATTTATTCAGAGATTTGGGAAAAAATGATATCACGATGAAGGTTCTGATTATGAATGAACTATATTGAAAAAGTCTTACATCAAAAAGTGCATGCCGGTGGTTCTACATGACATCATCTGATGGATACAAGAAAGATTCTATGTCGATTCAAGCTACTATTTTATTGCAGTTGTATCAAATAAGTTAAGCCTCCTCTTAAGGACTTTAAAAATGTTTACCTTTTTCAGGCAATTACTTAACTTTGCAATTATCCAGAGAGTGAGCTCATGTGGAGAACAAAATACAGTAAATAATTTTAACACATGCTATTAAACATCAGGATTTTCATCTGCTACTTTTAAATAGAGTTGATTTCTTTATGGATATTCCCTATAGATTGAGTCATGATCATCATATTCTATGTTAGTTCTTTAATATGTTCTCTGAACATATTAATAGCAGCTGTCTGCTAAATTCAACAATTCAACTTATAGGGTCCCTTTGAGTCTATCTTCATTGATTTTTTTCCCCCTCCTTTAGTATGGGCCACATTCTTCTGCTTTTTAGCTCACAATTTTTTATTGAAAACTGGACATTTTAGATAGCATAACAACTCTTGTTCTAATGTTCTTTTATTTTTCTCCTGAGAGATTTTGTTATTGCTGAGTTTTTTGTTTGCTTTTTTTCTTATTTTTTTAAAAAAATAATTAGCCTAGTTAATCAGAAGAACCTATCACCCCATAGTATGTGGCCACTGATGTCTCTGCTCAGATTTTTAAAAAATTCTTATTTTCATTTTTCAGCTGGGCTTCTTAGGGATCATCCCTGGGTCTGCATGGCTTAGTGGTTAACCCGTGATCACTCAGTCACAGATTGTGCTCAAACACCTCTAGTGTATAAGGCTTCCACTCTCTGTTAGTGGATTTGTGTTTGATTTGGGGAGTGTGATCCAAGTCTGGGCAGTCTGAAAGCGGGGCCCCAGTTCTTCTTTTCTGCTAGGCCCTCCCAGGTCTCTACTGAACGAGGGCGCAGGCTTTCAGACAGGCAGGGATGTATGAAATGCTTATCAAGGCCATGAATGGCTATCTCATTTCCAGGATCTCCCTGTCCAGTTCTCAGGTATTCTACTCACACCTCAACAGGGACTGCAACCTCAGGCTAGGAGAGCTGCAGACTTTTCTCATTTGTTGCCAGGTGTGGGTTTTCCTTCTTCCGCCCTAAATAAAGTTAGCCTCCTGCACCAGCAAAGCCGTTTGTTTTCACAGACTGCCTTGGAAGATTTCCAGGTCACTGGAATAATTGTTTTTGTCAAATTTGTCCAGCTTTATAGTTGTTTTAGGGGGAGATGACTTGCTGATCTCTTTATTCCTTCATAGGCAAGGTTCTCCTGCATTCCTGACACTGGGATCATGCCTTTTTCAAGAGATTTCAAAAGCATGCCTTTGGTTTACCTGTGGCATTGGGCATCATACCGTGGCAGGTGGCCACTCATCACCACATTGAGAAAAGTAGTCAGATATCAGGCCCATGTGATTTGAACATGAGTCTGGTAAGAGCAGAAAGAGATTAGCATTTCAATTTTATAAAATGCTGAAGATGAACATTAGCCGATCAATTCCATATTCCAAATTTAAATGTATAGTTTTTAACTGGCAATGTCTTTCAAATGTTTTTCAATGGACAGCAGGGAAAAAAAGCCACGGTAATCCACTAAACTCATAGAGTTTGTCTTCTGGATGGGAATATAGAAAATGCCAAAGGAAAAATGCATTCAGAAGAGAAACACTTCACCAGCATGAATCAGTGGGCACTCATTACACCCACTCGGGCTGTGGGAATTAGGCCAGCTCCCAAGAGAAAGCTTCTGCAGGTCCCTGTTTTTTAAATCCACAGAATCTTTATAAAATATTACCTAAAAGTGCTTAATAGATGAACAAACAGCAGCATCAAGCATACACAAGACAGGATCAGCCTTTCTTTTCTTGTTTGTTTCCCCGTATCATGGTACCGTTCGGCATCTCTGGCTGAGTGAAGTGTATACTGTAGTCTCACACCACTGTTCTTCCATCTGGACCCTGCCAGCAACTTGAGGGAGGTCTGAACCCATTCTTTATGTTCCGTTTCCCATCAGCAATGTCTAAACTTGAGATTTAGACAAATCTGGTACTCTGTTGAACTTGGACTCTCAACCAAGCATCATATCCCATACAAGTACTTTTTTTAAATGAAAGCTCACACAAATTTTTGCCGCTTCCGAGAGACTACACTTTGGTACACAATTTCTAGTTTGCATCTCTATTTTTCTTCATTCTTGAAAATAGAATGGCAAGAACATATTTAGAAAATGATGCCTTCTCTATCAGAGATTTTTCTGCTTCTTCGTAGTATGGTATGTTTATAATTATGATTTATGATCAGTTTATAGTCAACATGCCTTGTAAAAAGAAAAATTCAGTCTATCGGTTTAAATCTCTAGGAATAAAAAATTAAATAGGGGAGGTAGGCTGGGTTCCAATCATCCATTAGGCTGATATATTTATAAAACAAAATAATTATGCCATAAAGTTAGCATAGATTGATTGGCCTGGATGTAAAAGCACTAAGAAAAACCTTTTAAACGTGGCCACTAAAATGTCCTTGCATTAAAGCACAGGTAAGATATTAATCAGATTTTTGGTCTCTGCCTATTTACTTCTTCTGAGTAAGAAAACTGAGGTGGCTATTATTCTGTTATGTTGGGCATTACCACACAATTTCCACTACCTGTGACGTCTGTGAGCTAAATCATTTAAAAAGAATTAGTCACTATGTTCAGATTTTTTTTTTTTTCTGGCATGCTTTCACACCCTGTTTTGCTATTGCTCTAAAGTATTTTCCTATTCAGTAAAAATAAGTTCAAAATATACACTGCAGAAGTAAAAGCAGCTAGCTTAACTCACGCTTCCCTCCTACTCCCCAGTCATCCTAAGAAGCATCTTTCCCTTCCACACCTTCACTTGTAGGAAACAAGAGGGAAATTTCTCTCTTCTCTGATTATAATCTCCAATCTCCCCACTCAGATAAACCCAGGCATACAACACCTTTCTCTTCCAATAAACCTTTGGAAGAGACTGCCAGCCGTGGCTTGTCACAGACATAGAACTGGTGACCACTTTGACCCACTACGTCATCTATTGACAATCAGCCAGAGGAAAGGGAGTTTGATTACAATGAAAGTAATTAGGTTGGAAATAAACAATTACTTCACAGGCAAGGTGGACCACATGCATTGCTTCTGAGCACCTTGGGGGCCAAGTCATAAATCCCATAAAGCCTTTTGCACTTAGCATAGCACCTTACACAGAGTAGGCTGTGGGTTTATAAATATTTGCTTAATGAATGATTGAATGAAACGGATGGGTGACTACAGAATAACGAAGCCTCCTCTCGTGGGAAATTGACAACAGTTTTCCTGGAATAATGTAGAAAAACACTTGCCTTTACGTACGAGTCTGAACTATTAATACGTATTTTTTAAAATCTTCTAGCCTTTGTAAATAACATTCATTGTTTTTTATTTATCAGAGCATATAATTGTTTTGCGCAAATCCTGAAAGTTGTTTCCCATTTTACTCAGAGTAAAAGTACTTACAGTAGCCTATAACACCCAACAGGAGCGCACCTGGTTCTTCTCTTCCTTACCTTTCTGACTTTGGCTTTTACTCCCCTCTCTTGCTCACTTCTGCCACCCACATTGGCCTCCCAGATAGTTCTTGGATGCACCAGGTACATACTTAGAGGCCTTAGGATCTCTGTGTTAGCATTTCATCTGCCTGGTTATTCTTCCCAGATAAGAACATGACTCATTCCTCACCCCCTTTAAATGTCACCTTTGCACAGAAAGAAGATCACTTTGACCACCTATTTAATACATTCCCCCTACCCAAACCCTCCTAACCACCTTATGCTTCTCTATTTTTTTTCTTAGCACTTACCACCTCCTAATGCGATGCATAACTTAACTTATTTATCATGTTTTTGTCTGTCCTCTGTGACCTGCTTCCAATTCCACACTAGAATATAAGTTCCACAAGGGCAGAGATTTTTGTGTTTTGTCCCCTGTCATGCCTATAACAATGCCTGGAACATAGTAGATGCTTAATAAATATTTGTCAAATGAAATATTATTTACAAAGTGTTTTGGACCAGTTACTACGTTAGGAGTTGGAAAACTAGTGTGGTGTATTTTAGTTATTCCTAAACTGGGCTACACATCAAAATCACACAGAACGCTTGTTAAAATAGATTCCTGGGCTCCACCAAAGAAAGTTTTGATTCAATGGTCTAGGATGGGATTCAGAAATATGTGTGGAGGCCTCAGATGATTCTGATGGAGCCCCTGAATGGAAGAAAGAACACAATGTTGGAGTCATATCCATCTAACTTCAAATCTCTGCTCTGAAGTTTATTAGCCGGGTGTGCAATCTTGGGCAAATTACTTGTTGAAGTTTATTCCCTACCAACCTGTTTTCACATCTGTAAAGTGGGAACAACTATTTAGTGAATGAATAATCGAAGGAAGGAATAGATCAGAGGCCCTCAAAGGCATTTCTATTATTAACATACCATAAGTAATGGAGGTAACACAAACCTGAAACGTAAGAGGCATTTAAGGGATATTAATGACCTAGTTTTCCCTATGCATAGTTATATTTAACAAATAAGCAGAGGCATATCATGTCCATATTTGCAGCTTTCTTGGCTTGGCAAAAGCTAAGTTTACTGGGGCTTCATCCAGGCACGAACTATTTAATCTCTGTACTTGGAATAGCTAGAGGCTGGCTAAAATTGTCAGGTTATTTTGTTGTTGATATTGACTTTGGCCAGGGTTCCATGCTATTAGGTTTTTGGGAAAATGTCCCAAGTTTATGTGATATGTACAATTTGATAAAAATATAGAAGCGGTATGTTGCCAGGGGGGGATTAATGAGTTGTCTTGTTTGAAATGACTCTATGTTCTCTTGATTCAATAATTTTGACACTGAAAAAGATTCTTTGTAGGGTTTTGGGAAACATACAAAGAGAATTCATGCACCGGTTTAAGAAGAAATCCAGAAGAAAGTACCCAAATGCTCATAGGTTACCACCATACAAAAACTGAAGTTTTCCTGTGACTTTGGAGTTTATTTTCACAGAATAATTGGGGTAGTATTTTCCAGCATTAAGGAATTCATCCATAAATTCACTGTGGTTTTTCTCTGACACAACCAATAACAGGGTCTACTTTCACAGAATTATTTATCTTCCATGTACCCTCAGTTTGCAATACAAATTAAAGTACAAGACAGAAAGGGAAAAATAATTTCAGAGGGAGTTATCAGTGTGTTTTGCTGAAGAGAATACAGTCATGCACTGCCTGACAACATTTTGGTCAATGACTGACTATATATATGACAGTGGTTCTATAAGATTACAATGGGGCTGAAAAAACCCCGTCCCCTAGTGACCTAGCCATCTTAAGGTCATAGGGTAACGCATCACTCACGTGTTTGTGGTGATGCTGGTGTAAACAGACCTACCGTGGTGCCTGTAGTACAAAAATGTTGCACATGTACTTGTGTATAGAACATAATACTTGAAAATGATAACAAACTACTGTGGTTTTGGTATATGCATTTCCTACCATTATTTTAGAATGTCCTCCTTACTTATAAAATAAAATGTTAACTGAAAAACAGCCTCAGGCAGGTCCTTCAGGAGGTGTTCCAGAAGAAGGCCTTGTAATCGTAGGAGATGACAGCTCCACCCGTGTTACTGTCCCTGAAGATCTTCCAGTGGGACAAGCCGTGGAGGTGGAAGACAGTGACATGGATGATCCCGACCCTGTGTAGGCCTAGGCTAACGTGTGTGCTTATGTCTTAGTCTTTAACAAAAAGTTTAAAAGTTAAAAAAAAAGGCCGGGCGCGGTGGCTCACGCCTGTAATCCTAGCTCTCTGGGAGGCCGAGGCGGGCGGATTGTTTGAGCTCAGGAGTCCGAAACCAGCCTGAGCAAGAGCGAGACCCCGTCTCTGCTAAAAATAGAAAGAAATTAATTGGACAACTAAAAAAAATATATACAAAAAATTAGGCGGGCATGGTGGCGCATGCCTGTAGTCCCAGCTACTCGGGAGGCTGAGGCAGGAGGATCGCTTGAGCCCAGGAGTTTGAGGTTGCTGTGAGCTAGGCTGATGCCACGGCACTCTAGCCCGGGCAACACAGTGAGACTCTGTCTCAAAAAAAAAAAAAAAAAGTTAAAAAAAAAAATGTTTTTTAAACAGAAGAAAACTTAATAGTGTAAGAATATAAAGAAAGAACTATTTTTGTATAGCTGTACAATACGTTTGTGTTTTACACTGTGTTATTACAAATGAGTCAAAAAGTTTAAGAAAACTTAAAAGTTTATAAAGTAAAAAAGTTACTGTAAGCTAAGGTTTATTTATTATTAAAGGAAAAATTTTAAATAAATTTAGTGTAGCCTAAATGCACGGTGTTTATAAAGTCTATAGTAGTGCAATAACGTCCTAGGCCTTGACACTCACTCACCGCTCACTCACTGATTCGCCCAGAGCAACTTCCAGTCCTGCAAACTCCATCATGGTGTCCTATGCAGGAGTACCAGTTTTTGTCTTTGTGCTGTATTTTTACTGTAGCTTTTTTTGTTTAGATATGTTTAGATAACATGAAATACTTACCATGTGTTAGAATTGCCTACATTTTTCAGCACAGTTTCATGCTATACAGGTTTGTAGTCTAGGAGCAATAGGCTACACCATACAGCCTAGGACTGTAGTAGGCTACACCGTCCAGGTTTGTGTAAGTCCACTCTACAATGTTTGCACAGTGAGGAAATCGCCTAATGACGCACTTCTCAGAGCTCAGAGCGTATCCCTGTCATTAAGTGATGTGTGACTGTATTACAACAAGAGTGTATGATTATTAAACTAGACATAGAAATTTTAACATTATTAAAATGGAAGTCTATAGCAGAATTTTCAATACCTATTTGTTGAAAATAGCCAACTATAGTTTGATAAATTTGGGGGGAAAATTGCAGTTTATTAGATGATCAAGCACTGCTTTGCAATTTTTTTTGTTATTATATAATAGGCTATTGTATATCTCTTGAATCACAGTTTCACATTTATATGTTTATGATTCATCTCCTCAAAAACAGGTATCATGTTCTTTATTTCAAGGCTTTTATGGGACCTGGATCCGTGACTTCAACATAAGAAGAATGTAATAAGCTTTTATTCTTTGAGTGATTGGCTTGCCAAATATAATAACATGCTGCTTTTAATCCATGTAATCAAGGAAAGGAACATTAGCTAGAAAATTATAGAGAGTGCTATATATACCCCAGGGCCACACCCATGCTGAGCGAACCCTTCAGGCATTCTTTCTCTTTTGCCCAATTTATTGCCATTAACACTCCTCATTTAAGAACAAAAAAATAAAATTAACACAAGGGAATGGAAACTTTCAATCCTAACTTCCAATACAAAGACAACTGGGTACTTGAGAAACAATATTGTTTAATATGCCCACCCTAACCAATAATAAATTATATGTTTTTTAAAAGACTGTTGGCAAAGTAATGTGTGTAAGGCGCTGAAATCATAATTGGCACTACCGTTTTGGCCCTGTGACCAGTTTTACATCAGGGACTTATTTTCCGGTTTTTTCCTCTGAGTTGTTGTAATCATTTGCTCTAGTAGAATCTAAATTGAATGGCATGCACAATAAATGTGCTCCCTCCTGGAGCTCACACAGGCATTGTAAAATGCAAAGGAAAACAGTGGGAGGCATTGAAGTGGTTCACACACTGACCTTTTAAAAACAGAATAGGAGAAAAGAACATCTGAAAGCCCAGGTTAGTCCAGAATCCCACCCATGGGACTCCAGACTGCCCACCCCTCAACCCAGTCAAACAGTCATCTCCACATTCACAAAGAGACAGATCCAAAGACAAAGTGGTCAGCCTAGATCCATTCAGTATAAAGCCCTCAGGTGAGGATGAAGTCGACTTTGGAGAGTCTAAGAAGTTATTTTGCCTAGGTTGGTAACCATACTTAATGTTTGGTTTTGTAGTACAAATCTAAGTCAAATAAAAAGGGCTACCCTACCAAAGCTTTTTCTAATTGTTTATAAAGGACTTTACAAGCAAAATGTATTTTCAACTGAACCAGAATCTCTATCAGATATGCTCAAAAAAAAAAAAAAAAAAAGAGATGATGCATCTAAATTCTTCTGTCCACCCAACTGGTGATCTGAAAATCAAATTTCTTTCTTTTCCTAATACCATTGCCAATAATAAATATTCCGCTATTAGAACAGAGTTGATCCTTTCATCAGTACTGTGTGATACATACCTAAATATAGGATTACTCTTGAAAGATTCTGGCTCTGGAGATATATATAGCAGTGATTTAAAGAAAAAGAAAAATTCATGAGACAACTGAATGAAACAAAGTAGCTGATATGCATAAATGATCATTTCATTTAAAATGGAATGTGTGAAAACTAATGGATATGACTAAAACAAGTTTGAGTAATTAAACCAATGTCCCTGTGACTTCTAAATAATATCAACAATTTAAACTTTACTCTTATTCAAAGCTCAGAAATGATTCTACCACCACCTCTGCCTTTACTGGTGTATCATACACCAATAACTTCTGAGCACATTCTCCCTGGATCAGCTCCAGAAAATGAAGTCAACTGACCTGAATATCCCTTGAATTGTTCTTCCTCTCCTGGTGTCCTTGCTGGCCACCACAAGGTGGTGACGAATCACAGACAGGATCATGAGAAATTTGGATTTTAAAGCCAGACTATTCTCTGGGAGACCCAGGTGGAAGGATCACTCGAGGTGAGGAGTTCGAGACCAGCCTGAGCAAGAACGAGACCCCGTCTCTACTAAAAAATAGAAAGAAATTAGCTGGACAACTAAAAATATATAGAAAAAATTAGCAGGCATGGTGGCACATGCCTGTAGTCCCAGATACTCAGGAGGCTGAGGCAGAAGGATTGCTTGAGCCCAGGAGTTTGAGGTTGCTGTGAGCTAGGCTGACGCCACGGCACTAGCCCAGGCAACAGAGCAAGACTCTGTCTCAAACAAACAAACAAACAAACAAAAAGCCAGACTGTTGACTGCTCAGATGTATAGGTTCATCCAGGCCATTTTAATAACCATGTAAAAATGTAACTGAATTAATTTGAACTTGTCTTATCATGTTATTGTGGGGTTTGACTGTAGCTAGTTTTCTTTATTTTTCATCTTTCTTCCCTAATTATGATGCTATTCAAGGCTATCCCTTTTCCTCTGAATACAGTTGATACTTTGTCCTATGGGTTTTGATATAAAGGGTTTTCTTTTCCATTGCTTTCTATATGGTTAATTGAGGTTTTTTTTTTTAATGTTTTTTTGTGATCCAAGTATTCTTGAAGGGCATGTTTCCTAATTTCCAAATATTTATGACATAGAATATTAAGTACTTTAAAAACAAGAGAATCACCTTGTCACTATTTTTTAATGATTATGATTATTGAATCTAATTTCTAAAAGTTATTACAATTTCTTTGTGTTTAAGAATATGAATGATTTCTGCAAATGTTCCGTGGACAGCCAGAGAAACGCATTCTCTATTTGAGACTATGAAGCTTTTTTTTCCTCTGAGTGTGTGGTGTGTATGTGTGTGCATGTATAAAATGATATATAATTTTGCTGCAGTGTTGTTTGGGTGTATGACTGTTATTTTGTGCTTTATTATTTCTTTCTTTCTCCTAATTAGTCCTTTTAACCCTTCATTCCACTGTATCTAATATTTGCCTGTTATCTCTTTGGCCCTTCCTTTAATATGATTTTTTTTTCATTTGTTTTAATTATATTCCTTTTAACATATAATTTTTTTTCTTTAATATCAATCTTATTACCTTTGATTTTTACTGGAAAAATTCAAACCATTTACATTTATTCTAATGATCAATATAAATGATGTTTATTACTTTCATCTTAACTTTATCATTGTTATTTCCTTTTCATCTTTCTTCTTTTTAAAATTTCTGCCGTTTTGAAAAAATAAGTATTTTTTGAGATCTGTACAAGTTTGCCTTTGTTTTGCAATTTGAAAAAACATCATTCACTTCATAGATTTTAACACCATGCTTTTTCATTTCACCCTTAATCTTTTACCATCAATTCTATTTTATTGAGCTATAGTTGACAGTTATAAACAAACAAGTATTTAGAAGTTTCACTATATAGTTTTGTTTTAATAGCACTAATATCCCTTTCTTTAGTTTAATAATCATGCACTTAAATTGAAATATTTGAAAGAATGAAATCAACCATTCTCTTCAGCAAAATATATTATCTCCCAACAGAAATTTATCTTTTCCTTTACATCTTGTACTCCAAAAAGATAAAAGTTTTAGAGTATGTTCACTTCTCCTCTTTTTTACTGAAACGAGATATTTGGAGTGCCTTTACCTGACAATTACCCTGACATCTAACTTTTTCAATATGATTTCATTCTTTTGGTTCTAAAGTTCTATCATAATTTTCTTGAAGTCCCTTCTCCTCCAAAATCCCTTTTGAGAACATATGCTACACATTTCCATTTAAATTCATCATGTTCTCTTCTCTTCTTTTCTTTTATCTTCCTTCTATTCCCATCTTAAGGTCTCTTTTCTGGTTTATTTGTTATTTGGTTGGCATACAACTATTTTTCTGAAAAGTTTTGTCAGATTTGTCAGGTGGGAGACATCAAGCAGTCCACCAACATTTATGTTCTTCCAATGATGTAAAATAATTTTCACTGGAAAGTGGCTATCTAGAGAGTATAACTACGTTTTTCAGCCCTCCTTATAGCTATGACTAACCGGTTCTTACCAATGACATGTGACCAGAAATGATGTTTATTACTTCTGACCCAGTGCTCTTACAAAGCAGGTGTCTAATCCTGTTCCTCTGCTACTGGCTGGGTGTGGATGATAAAGATGAGGCTACAGAGAAGAGTATAAACACGTGATGGAAGGAGCTAGTGCTCCTGAATCACTGCATTAGGAAAAGCATCACCCCATTTCCTCTACCCACACACCCCTTTTTCCTGACCAACTGCACCAACTTTCAATTATTACACGAATGATAAATAACTTTTTGTTGTAAGTAAGCCACTGCAGCATTTTGATTTGTTATAGTAGTCGGCAACACATTAACAAACACAGCTACCCTCTTATCCTTGCACATCCTCAACTCTCTCTGAAAAGTGAATGATATCCTAGCTAGGTATAAGTCTATTGGGTTATAATTTTTTACTCTTATCTTTCTACAGGTAGTATTTAACTATTAATATATATTACTTTTCAGTATTTTAGATGAAATGTCTCTATTCTTTTATAGGTTACTTTTTTTATTGAGACATAATTCACAGGCCATGAAATTTACCCCTTTAAAGTATACATACAGTTCAATGGCTTTTAATATATGCACAGAGTTGTGCTACCATAACCACAATCAATGTTAGAGCATTTGAGGAAAACCCTGCAAAAAACTCCATAACCGATGACAATCACTCCCTGTTTTCCTCCAACCCTCCCAGCTCTAGGCTGCCACTAATCTACTTTTTGTCTCTATAGTTTTGCCTATTTTCAACATATCATATAAATGGAATCAAACAAGATATAGTCACACGTGATTGGCTTCCTTCACTTAGCACAATGTTTTTGAAATTCATTCATGTTGTAGCATGTATTAGTACCTCATTCTTTTTTATTGCCCAATAATATTTTATTGTAAGAATATTGCACATTTTATTTAACCATTCATCAGTTGATGGATATTTAGGTCTTTTCCAGTTTTTGGCTATTAAAAAGAATGCTGCTGTGAACATTCATGTACAAATTTTTATGTGGGCATAATTTTTTATTTTTCTTTAGTGTATACCTAGGAGTAAAATTGCTGGGTTATATGGTAAGTCTACATTTTACTTTTTGAGAAACTTCCAAACTGTTTTCCAAAGCAGCCACACCATTTTACATCCCTATTAACAGCACGCAGGCATTCCAATTTCTCTACATCCTCTCCAACACTTGTTAGTATCTGTCTCTTAGATGATAACCACTCTAGTTGGTGTGATGTGGCATCTCTTTGTGGTTTTAATTTGCTTCTCTGATGGCTGATAAATTCTTTTTGCTTGGAAGTTTGAAAGATTATCCTTTGAGTTCAGATTCTTCTTTAGAATATGACAAGGTGTGTCTTTTCTCATCCCATCTTGGAACATGTTGAGTGATTTACTTTCTCTTCAGTATAGAGAAAACCATTTTTCCTTGATAAATTTCCCGAGTTAAATTATTTTCCCTCCTGCATGTTTTTTTTTTTCCTCTGAAGTATATACTCAGTTAGGCTTCCTTCATCTGTTCTCCAAGTCTTTGATGTTTTACCTCATAATATCATTTTCTTTGTATTTTTGCTCTATGCTTTAAAGTAATTAATTTATTCATTCATATTTAAAAATTCAGTAATACCTTCAGACTAGCTTATGGCAACACAACCATGTATTTGAGAATAACTAGAAAGACTGGACAAATTTAACACCAGTTCTAAAGCACTTGAGAACTAGCAGGATAGCATGAAGTCAAGGGACCAAGAAACAACACAGAGTGGAAGAGATAAGTGCAACATTCATTATCACTTTTCCCATCAAGGTGTTTGCTAATTTGAATGCCACTAGGTGGACAAAGTTTCTTTCAGTCTTATTGAGTTGGGGAATAAAAATTTTAGCTCAGAAAATACCAAGGAGGTAAGGCTTTGTTACACACATAAAACTTTCACTCAGACCTTTGAAAGGCTCCACACTAAAGTCAGGGATTGACTGTATATACATACAGTCTCACAAAGACTCATAAGACTAATTGAATCTGCTTAATACATGATTGGATTATGATAATCTTTCCCTAGGCTAACTGCCTCTTAGAAGCTAAATGTAGTCTTCTGGGGAAAGACAACATTATCTAAAATCTCAAATTATTTCTCAAGTTTTCCTGTGAAATATTTGGCAATCCAAGAGACAAGACAAAACAAATGAAGATCAAGAGAAAAAATAGGCAATAGAAACAGATGCACAAGAGATGGGAAATTGGAGTTATCAAATACCCCCATGGAAGCAGAGACAAAAATAGAAATGAATAAACACAGAAAAAAGGGTAAAAAATAAATGGCACACTGTGAAAAGGATTAACTTTTATAAAATTGGAGTTCCAGATGGAGAGAAATGAGAAAATGGGACAGAAATAATACTTGAAGAGATAAGAGTTGAGAATTTTTAGAAACTGAGAAAAGACAACAATTCACAAATTCAAGAAGCACGATGATCACCAACCAGGACAAGAGAGAAATTCTCAAGTAGGAGTATCATATTTAAACTGCTGAAAACCAAATACAAAGAGAAAAATCATAACAGAAGCCCTGGAGGAAAATACATATTGTGTTTAAAGAAATAACAACAAAACTAAAGATTGACTTCTCAACAGAAATAACCAAATATAAAAGTTAATGGAATGATATCTTCAAAGTGCTGAAAGAAAATAAATGCCAACTTAGAATTCTATATGCAATATCTGTTTTCTTAAAGATAAAAGAAAAATAAAGACATTTTAAAATCATTCATCACACTTCCCTCTCGAATAAGAAACTTAAAAAAAAAGTCACTAGTTGACTAATATGAAAGGAAATAATAAAAAGAGTTGTTTAGGTACAAGGAAACATCTTTTGTAGAAACATGGCAATGCAAAAATGAATAAATAAGTAAATAAAAATCAGAGAAATTAAAAGGATAAATATGTAAATCTAAATAAGCACTGAATGTATTAAATGATGATGATAAAATTAATGTCTTATAAAGTTAAAAATGTGTATAGAATGAAAATACTTAACAAAAATAGTAAAAATGGCATAAAAGGGGTAAATAATATAAGTGTTCTAAAGTCTTTGCATTGTCTGGGAAGTGGCAAAAGTGTTAATCATGTTATTATAAAACCATAGTAAGTCATGATATATGTTATAATATCTAGAGTAACCATCAAAAGAATAGTAAAGGAATTAATAAGCTAATAGAAAAGAGGTAGAATTTTAAAATTTAATCCAAAAGAAAGGAGAGAAGGAGGAATATAATAAAGATGGCACATACAGAAAACAAAAGGGAAGATGGCAGATTTATACCTAAATATATCAGTAATGATGTGACATAATTGAATTAAAAACTGCAATTAAAGATAAAAATTGTTGAAAGCCAACATCATCCTGCTAACAAAAGATTACACCTTACATTTAAGAATATAGTATAATTGAAAGAAAAAAGGCAGAGAAATATATGCTATACAAACAGTAACCAAAAGGAAATTGGAATGGACATTTTAAAATCAATGAAAGTAGATTTTACAGTAAGAAACATATATTCCATAATGCTGAAAATATCAACCAATCAGGAATACTATATACAATAATTCTAGATGTGCATATATTTATTAACATATCCTCAATATATGTAAACCAAAAATTAACAAAACAAAGTTAAAAATAGGCAAATCAACAATAATGACAGAAGAATTTAACACAATTTTTTAAAAAGTCAAAATTGAACAAGCAGATTAAAAAAATAAGTAAGGATATAGAACATTTGAAAAAGTCAATTAGGAAACAATTTAATTGATAAACTAGAATAATAAAATATACATTTATTTTAAGTACACATGAAACCTTTACCAAAATCAGTAATATTCTGGACCATGAGGCAAGCTTCAGTTAGTTTTAAAAGTTTTGAAATATATTCTCTGACCACAGCAAAATAAAGGTAAAAAGCAATAACAAAAAAGAAAGTCAGAAGATTTCCAAATGTTTGGAAAATAAGTAATATACTTCTACATAAGTCATATATCACACATGGCCACAATGGAAATTGAAAAATAATTTAAATAAATGGTAATTAAAATATGACAACTTGTAGAATGCAGCTAAAGCCATGCATAGAGGGAAGCCTCTAGCCTTATATGTATATATTGGAAAGAAGAAAGGTTTAAATCAGTAATTGAATATTAATCTTAAACAAACAGAAAATTAAAGTAAATTAAATATAAATAAAAAAGGAATGAAAAATAATAAAAGTTAGAACAGCAAGTAATGAAATGCAAAAACAAACGTGAAAACAGAAGAATCAACAAAGCCAAAAGTTGGTTTTTTCAAAAGGAAAATTAGCAACACTAATAAGACTGATAAAGAAAGAAAGAAAGAAAGAAAGAATTGACAAGGTTCAATTTAGCCTTCTGTAATGGTGTCATTACTACATTTTTAACAGATATTCAAAATATAACAAAAGTATAAACAATCATATGCCAATAAATCTGAAATTTTAGATAAAATGTACATATGTCTTGAAAAACACACTTTACCAACACTAACTTAAGAATAAGTAGAAAATAAAAATATTTCTTTATTTATTAAGGAATTGAATCAGTTATTAAATAATCTCTCCACAAAGAAAACTCAAAGCCCAGATGGCTTCACTTGTGAATTCTCCCAACCATTGAAGGAAGCAATAAAACCAATATTATAAAAACTCTTTTAGAGAAAAGGAAAAAAGGAACACTTCCTAACTCATTTCATGATGCAATTAAACTTCGATAGAAAAATCTGAGAAGAATACTATAAAAAGGAAAATTATAGGCAAATTTATCTTATGAAAATAGATGAAAAAATGCTAAACAAAATATTAGCAAACCAAATCCAGCAATGCATAAAAGGAATAGTACATCACGACCAAATAGGGTTTAAAATTAAAAACCCAATGCAATTTATCACATTACAAGAAAAGAGGAACAAAATCATGTGGATTTTCTTTCATCTTTGTTATTATTATAGATACAGAAAAATATTTTGATAAAATTCAGCATCCATTCATGATAAGCATTCTTAGATTCTAGGAATGGAAGGAAACTTCCTTAATCTGATAAGAGGTATCTACAAAATATTTAATTGTGATTTATTAAGACATTTCCCCTTGATGTTAGGAATAAACAGGGTTGTCCACTTTTATCATTTCTATTTGACATTGCCCTGGAGGTCCTACTTAGTACAAGGCAAGAAAAAGAAATGAAAGGCATAGGAATTGGAGAGGAAGAAATAAAGTTGTAATTTGGGGAGACAAAATGATTTTAAACATAGAAAACTCAAAGGATTTACAGCCAAGTTATGAGAATTAATAAATAAATTTAGCAAGTTTGCCATATAAGAGATTAATAAAAACAAATTGTACTAGCAATAAGCAAATAGAAATTTAAATTTTAAAAATATGTTTACAATTGCATCAAAAAACAGCAAACATCTCTGAATAAATATAATAAAAATGTACAGGACCTCTACACTAAAAACTAAAACAATTAAAAAACCAAAAACATTATCGAAACAAATTAAAGAAGTCCTAAATAAATGAAGGATATATGCCATGTTCATGAAAAGTAAGTCATTACTGTACAATAATAAAGTCAATTCTCCCCAAGCTCATCTATAATTTTAATACAATTCTAACCAAAATGTCAGCATATTCTTTATAGATGTTGACATCCTGATTCTAAAACTTACATGGAAATTCAAAAGGCCTATAATAGTCAAGGCTATCTTTAAGAAAAAATATAACTGCAATACTTATTCTACTAGGCCTCAAGACCTACTATAAAATGACAGTAATCAATACTTTAAGCCATTATTGTAGGAATAGGCCAATAGAACAGGGGCATAGAAACAGTCACACATGCATGACCACCAGATTATAACAAGGTCACAGGGTGGTATGGTAGGGAAAGGACAATAATTTCACTAAATGGTGCTGCTGTGCAAGTTGAATACCATATAGGAAAAAAGTGAATCTTGATTCCTACTTCATCATACACAAAAATCAATTTCAGATAGAATATAGATCTAAATATAAAGGGTAATATTGTGAAGCTTTTAAACATAGAAGAATATCTTTGTGATTTTGGAGTAAACAAAAATATTTCTTAAACACAATTGGTGCTGAAAAAAGGCACTCAACATAAAAGGGAAAATCAATAAATTGGATTAAATTAAAATTAAGAGCTCCTTCATTTATCAAAAGATACCACAAAGAGAATGAAAAAGTGGGAATGGGAGAAAATATTTGTCACCCAAATTGTGCAACAATAAACTCAAATTGTGGTTTTTAAAATCTCCCTATCAAGATGGCCATTATTAAAAAAATCAAGAAAAGAATAGATGGTTGGCATGGATGTGGTGAAAAAGGAATGCTTATAAAATGTTGGTGGGACTGTAAATTAGTGCAACTTCTATGGAAAATGGTATGGCAATTCCTCAAAGAACTAAAGGTAGACCTGCTATTTGATCCAGCAATCCCACTACTGGCTATCTATTCAAAGGAAATGAAGTCATTTTATCAAAAGATCCTTGCACCCAAATGTTATAGCAGCACAAGTTACAATTGCAAAGATGTGGAACCAACCTAACTACCTTTCAACGGATCAGTGGATAAAGAAAATGTGGTAGATGTATATCATGGAGTACTATTCAGCCATGAAAAGGAATGAAATAATGTCTTTTGCGGCAACTTGGATGGAACTGTAGTCCATTATCCTAAGTGAAGTATTTCAGGGATGGAAAAACAAACACCATATGTTCTCACTAATAAGTGAGAGCTAAACAATAAGTATACATGGTCATAAAGGGGTGTAACAGACACAGGGAAATTACTGAGGGATAAAAATTTGCCTATTGGGTACATTTTACACTATTCTGGTGACAAGTACACTAAAACCCTTGACTTCAGCTTTGAACAATTCATCCATGTAACAAAAACACTTGTACCCCCTTAATCCTTTGGGGGAAAAATAGAAAAATGAATACTAAAACAAAAATTTCCTACAATTCAGTAAACAAATAACCGAAAAGCTAGTGAGAAATGGATAAAAGGTATGAACAGACATTTTACAAAAGTCAAAATCCAAATGTCCATATGAATAGGTCCTCAGCTTCACTAATCATGAGGGAAATGATAATTAAAGCACAGCGCCATGCCACTACAGACCCACAGAAGTGCTAAAATTAAAAAAAAAAAAATTAGAAACTGTCAAGTGTGGCCAAGAATATGGAGCAACTAATACTTTCATGCACTTTTGTATACTTTAGGTGAGAAGGTAAGTTGATTACAATTCACTTTGGAAAATAGTTTATCGTATAGCCGAACATTAGCATCATCTATGGTACAGCATTTCACGCCTTGATAATTTTGAACATGTGTCAGGAGACATACACAAGAATATTCATGTCAGTGGTGTTCATAAGAGCAACATACACACACGCATGCGTGCACAAATCCCAAACAGTTCAAGTGTCCATCAATAGCATAATGGATAAAGAGTGGTATTTTAACACTGTAGAATATCACGTGGGAGTGGATTATACTCAATAATATGGACGGATCTTTAAAATATCCATAATGTTGAGTGATAAAAGAAAGAAGGCCACGAACAAGATGTTCCCATTTTTTTAAAGGCCAAATGCCAGGGAAATTAAACCTTATATCACATGCATGTGCACATGTGTGTGTACATCTAGTTTCTTTTTTAAAGGAAGGGAATGATAAACAGAAAGCCAAGAGCCTCATGATAGTTGGAGGGAAAGGGAATTAATCAGTTGTGAAATCTGACTTACATAAGTCATTGCTGACCATCTAGGTCTTTGGTTAGGTGATGATTTCATTGTGAGATATCCATATAATGGAATATTATGCAACCATTAAAATGAATATATGTGTACATGCACACACACACCAGAGAGAGAGAGATTGAATAATGTTCCTTGATATATCATGTGACAAACCACTATAAACAATATATGAAGGGGTTCATGTCATTTTTTAAAAAGACACATATACATATTTATATTAGTTTGTGAATTTGTGTGTGTTAAAAGAAATCAGTGTATGTCAAAGTAATTATTTCTATATGGCAGAATTCATGTCCTTTGTGTTTATTTGTGGTGTTGTAAAGGTTCCATAGTGAACGTTGAACATTTTCTTAAAGAAAGATGCCATTAACACCTTTAGGTGTCTAATTCATCATCACAATACTATTCAACGTTGAGTAAGCTACTCATTTTTACTGCGGCTTTCATGCCCTGAAGCATCCACAGAATAGAACACCATATATTGAATGCAGTCGTTGTGCAAATGAGCCAGCCCCACAATGGCTAAAATAATTGTACCAACAATCTGAAGTTATTAGTACCAATTTGAACTTATTAGTGCATTGGTGGCGCAGTGACTTTCACGATTAATATTTCAACAGCTTTAATTCCTTGCATCTTTTATGATTTTGTATCTTCTTTTCTAGAAATGGAGAAGAAATATAGAAAGTCAGATAGGTCAAGACAGAGAGTTCACGCTTCTGAGAATGTATGTTCTGAATGTAAAGAAAATAGAGGCACTTAGGTCAGCATCTGAACCTGAAGCTTGAGGTTAATTTCGATTTTAAAATCTGCCACTCTCATCTCACAAAGAGCCAGGTGTGGCAAACAGATCCTCTTGCATAAGTCTATAAAGCAAACCTCATCACAGAGAGTGTCAGAGCCCAGAGATTTATTATAAAGTGATATATTTTTCAAAGAGCAGCACAAAGAGTCTTTTAACACTGAATTTGTCAGGGACCTCGCCGACATCAAACAGATGCTTTTCACTTGGAGCATTTGACTCTTAAACGTCAATGTTTCATATGTTAAGTGATTGGAAACTTGGGAACCATGAAGTAATATTTTTCTCTGATTTGGAAAATTTGACTCTTTAACAATGAAACTTTAGATGCATATTAAGAAATACTTTAAGAAGTGGTATAGTGTTTTCTTTATAGAGAGACTATCATTTGGTTCGGTAATATTACTCTTTCAAGTATTAAAAAAAACCCTAAAGTTGATCTCATGGTTTCATGGTTTTTTTTTTTTTTTTAACCCTCTCTACCCTTTCCCCCTTAACTTACCTACATTTCTCACTGATTTCTTCTGAAAAGCAAATAAGCACCACAAGTGTGAGGTGTGAAGCTTTTATAAGACTTCTAACTTGGGTCTTTTGCCTTCTTGCCTTAAGAAAGAAATCATATGGCAGAAGTCAATTATCGTCATGTCATATTCTTGCGCAAACATGGTGCCTCTCTTAAGATGAGGCTGGTGCCTGTGTTTATAGTTTTGCATGCATTTTAACCCAGCTGGTTATATTGAGCTTTCCTGGTTACCAATCATATTATAACCCAGAGAAGAAAGTATGCAAAGTGGGACACGAGGAGTCTTGCTCTGGTTAATAGCTCCACTCAGCTTTTGGTCCAGCTAGCTCTAACTACATCTTGAGCTGGATCATAAGGGAAAGAGCTATTGCTTTTGGATTTAAGAAGTATGCAGTGCCCGGCATTCCTAATGCACAGGAGGAACAGCTGGGCCACCCAACATGGTCTTAAACCTGTACCATAAATAATGAAACACAAACTAGAGCTTTCCCAAGTAAAGAAACTTATGAATTTCACTTGACAGATGTTTCTTTATATGATTTTTGCATTGCACTTTTTAATTTAACAAATAAAACAAAACTTCTTTGGTTTAGATTCAATTACTCATTCTTCAGAGGCAAAGTCTGGATTAAAAGGAATTAACATTCATTGACTATCTATAATGTACTGGAAACTGCACCACATCAGCATAAAAGTTTGCTTTTGCTTAAGAAGTCATTACAATTACAAATAAGAATAATCTTTTGCTTAACGCCTATTATACTAGGCATAACATTAGCTGCTTTTAAAAATATGTTTAACTTAATGCTCAAAATAGTCTTGCCAGAGAGATATTGTCCTCACTTTTCAAAAGAGAAAACAAATCCAGAGAAGATGGTTTATGTGTCCACAGTCACGCCATGATGGACCCAGACTTCTAACTTTGTGTTCCTCACTTTAGGGTTCTGACCTTTCTAGTACATGTTCCTTTTATTTTATAGAAAATGTAAATTAGGGGTGTGTCTACTCTTCTTAAAAGTGTGGTGTTTGTTTGCCATAAAGGGAGAGAATTTTGGTATCAGTCACTGCAGACTAGGATAACAACACAGGATGCATAGGGAAGAAGCAGTAAATAATATCATTCTCTCATGTTTGGATGCATTTGAGAAATCAGACCCAGCCGGAGATGAAAATGTCAGCTTCAGTACTAATAAGCACAATTGGGTAACATGACTTTATTTCTTAATTTTTTTATTATTATTTATTTATTTATTTATTTTTTGAGACGGAGTCTCCCTGTGTTGCCCGGGCTAGAATGCCGTGGTGTCAGCCTCACTCACAGCAACCTCAGACTCCTGGGCTCAAGCGATCCTCCTGTCTCAGCCTCCCGAATAGCTGGGACTACAGGCATGTACCATGACTATGCCTGGCTAATTTTTCTATTTTTAGTAGAGACGGGGTCTTGTTCTTGCTTAGGCTGGTCTCGAACTCCTGACCTCAAGCGATCCTCCCGCCTTGGCCTCCCACAGTGCTAGGATCACAGGCGTGAGCCACCGTGTCTGGCCTGGTAACATGACTTTAGATATGTTAATAAAAGGGCCTTGCTGTCCGATTTGAAGACTAGACTTTGGGCCAGCTTGCCTACAGGATCGTTCAGAACTAGAACTAAAACTTCTGCCTCTCATTGCCCTGAGTCTTCCTGCCTTCTGGTGAGTCTGTTCTACTCAGTGGAGAAACATAGACCATGGATGCCATCTACCAGGTAACTCCATTCTCCTTCGTGGAGCAAGTAGGAAATGAGGCAAGAGTCAGCAGTGCTGTGCCAACAGAAGTTTTGCAGAAAATCAGGAGGCGAATGGAAAAGAGGTCTCCTCATAACATTCTCTAGCATTTTAATTTCTTAATTGGTAAACCTAAAATAAAACAGAGGAATGTACCCCCACCATGCCCCACAACACACAGAGGAGATTCCTTCTGGATAATCCAGCTCCTGTCTTCGTGAAGCCTGAGCCCCTCTGCTGTTTATCCACCCCAGTCCTCAGGATGCAGTTCAGATTTTGTCACAAGAAAGTGCTGAAATGGGTCAAATTGTTTTATTAATCATATTAACTCCAGGCCTAATTGTATCCTAGGATGAAAAGTCTCTTCTTTCTCTATTTCCTATTTCAAATTATGTTGAGATATGTAATCCCATGTAGTTTACCAGAGATAAAGCGTAAAGAACGTGACACGATGCAGATCCCTCGTTTGTACAGGTAGAAATGCTTCAAGATTGATTTTGAAGGCCTTTTTGTGGTCAAATCTGCAGGATGTAATTAAAGTAAGAATTCCCTTGCTCTCTTATAAGTTAAAATGCAATTAAAGTAAGTTCACAGTCGTTAAAATCTGAAAATCATACTCCCCAATTTATCATTCTCACTTCAATGCCTGCATAGAGTTGGGATTGCTTCAGCAATGGCAGCACAAAATACATGAAGGACTCCAGATCATGGGACAGACTAAAACTTCCTGAGGTGCTCATCTTCCCTAACCAGTGTATTTAAATGCTTCTAAGTTGTAACTTGATTTCCCCCCTTTACCTTGTAATTCTGTAACTGCAATATGAGCTCTATCTAAAGATCTAAACCATTAAAGGAAGGAAGGAAGGGAAAGAAAGGAAAGAGAAAGAAAGAAAATGAAAGAGAAAAAAGAAAGAAATGGAATGAAAGAAAGAAATCTATGGTAAATAGTCTTATTACGGCATGTATACCAGGGTTTCTATCATGGCCTCTTGGAACAATATTTTATTGTTGGAACAATAAAATCTGACTCTTAGGGACATTGTTTCCTGGTCCCCTAGTGTATATCAGCTGGAGAATCCCCTTCCACACATTCCTCACTGAAAAAGCTGTTGCTGCTTCTGAGAACTGTCTCTCTTATTAGGACCTGCCCCCTGCCAGGTTCTCCACAGGCAGAATCCCTCCTCCACTTGGGAATTTTCCAGGTCTTAAATAACTTGTGCTATCTTAATCATAAGAGTTAGGCAATCCTACCCAAGAACTATTCTTCCATCAGACCAACATCTAATCTGGATCTACTCTGTCTATCACTGACCCTCTTCAATTTCTTTCAATATTTTAACTTCCCTGTGCCTTTCTTTGTATTTCTTATTGGGCATGTTTTTTCAAGGCATAGGCAATAACTGCATCCCTCACTCACTACAACTATGTCACCACGAAGGTCACCTAGTAATGCTTGACCTTCAACGGTTAGTTTTCCAATTGCATTTACATACTGTACTAGTCACTATTAAAAGACCCAGATCGATAGTTTCCGGATTATGGTCCCTCTGGGGAGATTCTTTTCAGGCTTCTCATTGAGATCTTGCCTGCCTTCCTCTGGTACATTTATTTGAACCTTAGTCATTCTTTGGATGTGTTAGTAGCTAAAACAAACAAACAAAAAGTAACAACCTTCCCCCACCCGCCGCCATATATTTTTTTTAAAAGTAGTCACATCTGGGCGTATCTCCTTTTCCCATCCTCTCAGGTCTCATTTTTTCCATCACACCTGCCTAACCTGCCTAAAGTCTCAACAATTCTCCTAAGGAAATCTTTCTTCCTTCAGTTTAACGAACCCGATTTTCTTTTATTATGCTTTCATTCTTACTGACTCATTGCTGCTTTCTGCTAGTAAGACCAAAGCATCTCTCTCAAAGCACTCGAGTCCCTCCTTCATCTTCTGATCAAAACCGATTCCTAGAGACAGTGTTCTAGACATAGGCCTTCTTAATTTTCCTCTTTACCTTTGGGTTTGCGAAATTTAATCATGTTTTTTTCTTTACTTCAATTCCAAAAGATAAATATTCCCATTAAAGAAATTGTTTATAAGTAAAATTGATTGCCTTTCTGTGGGTAAAGCCAATGTCTTATAAAGGTCTCTGGAATCTGAAGTCACGATCAGAACTTATATAATTAGTAAATGTAGAGTCATCTTGAGACCGCATATGTGGGAAATAAAAACCTGTGGCCAAACTACTTGAATCCAAGAGGCTAGCATTCCCTTCCACTAATTCTCTCCCCTATTCCTGACTCCAGTTACAAAGAAGATTAAACGTGAGACAGCTGATCTAGCACAACCTACAGATGCCTGGTTTGACACACACTAGTGTTTCTTAGCCCACATGGGACTGAGATGCTTTCACTATTTAAACTCTAATCTACAAATCTGAGAAAAATTTTAAATGCAGCAAAAAAAAAATTGTTATGACAAACTCGTTTTTAATTTCCACTGCTACTTGTCCATCTCCAAAA
>NW_012148620.1:2427485-2431018 GCF_000956105.1 Propithecus coquereli
CCAGCTTGTTTTGTTTCTGCAAGACTCATGCCTAAATTCTAGGTCAATGCTATATTATTTAGGTTTTTGTTTCACTACAAATTCCACCTGATACATGCTTTCCTATGTATATTAGGGAAATTAAAATTAGGTGTTATAAACAACTATCTCTCAGTTTCAATGGATAATACAATAAAATCTTACTTCTCAACTCATAGTCTTATGTAGGTTGTATGGCTTCTCCTTGTGCTGTTCTACTCCAAGTAGTAACTCAGGAATCCTTCTATCTAGTGGCTTCACCATCATGGATATCTTCATTTTCAGCATGTTGACAGGGGAAAATCATGGAAAATCAAATGGAACATTTTAAGGACCAGGCCTAGCAGTAGTGTATATCCTCTGTGCCCACATTCCACTGGGAGAGAATATAATGTACTTTCTTTGCACAGGAAGAAAAACAGAATTGAAAACATTTAGATAGTTTCTGACACAAAAGACTACCCAATGTTTGAACTTCTTGGGGGTCAACTCACATTTTTTTTCTATATATAATCAATAGTACTTGAATTAATTGAAACAATTTCATCAAAAAGGAATGAAACATGACAGTTTACCTGTAAAATATTCATTTTGGGGTATTTGGCTTTTATAATTTAAAATCATAGAGAGCAAAGTATTATGTACTTATTTTTCTTCTTGATGTTGTATTTCTGTTACATTTCAATAATATTTTCAAATAACCCTAAAATGGAAAGGGATAATTAGCCTATATGCAAATAGACTTAGGGATGTGCACATGTCCCAATTTAAGCATTTGAGTTATAGATGAGCTACTATGCAATGCAATTTTACTTCAATATGTTTTATAGAAAATCTTTTAAAATTATTTAAAACCCTAGATCTATCACTTTGTCATGTCAGTTTCATTTTAAAGTTACACTCTTGAGAATTCTAAGGATTTTCCTGTGCTTGTTTAAAAGCGTGTGTTTTCAATATGCAGATATTTATAAATTATATTCCTCTGAGATGTTTCTATGACACAATTCACTAATTTACTTACGTTTTTATTCTTAGGTCCAAAAAGATATAGAAGGGCACATGTGATTTCAAGTCTTCCAGCAGTTACTGTTCCTGAGTACCTTATGAAAACCACACAGATATACAATTGTAGTGTAGTGTGCGATGAAATCAAGTTTATATTTTGCCATATGTCTTACAACCACGACTTCAACATTTCAGACTGCATCATATTGTCTTTTCCCATTTGGAGTCTTTGTGTGACAGAGTTTAATGATAGTGGAAATGTTGTGACCCTTTCTTTCCCCCAGGTAAAAATATTTCATCTTAATGAACCTTACGTGAATTCATTGGTTACTGTCTGATGAGTAGGAAAAAGTCTAATCGTCACATAAAACTGAACAGATTCAGTTATAATTATTGGATTAAGTGCCCATAGGGAAAATGTTCTAGTTTAACTTTATTCCAGGCCTAAATATGGAGAGTTAAAAGATCATGATGTATTCTAGCAGCATACTTGAGAACCTGCCAAGATTGCCATTATAATCCTTACTTGTCAGGAGTTTATATTCTGTCGCATTTAGTTTGGCTATAAATTGGAATATAATACCTAAATCTCACTTTTAAGTTCAGATCTTATTGTAGTTAAACTATTATATGTGCTAACACAAGCACACACACACACACACACACATGCACGCACACAGTGAATCACAAGCACACTTCTATGACAAAATGCTTTCTCTATATCCCAAGATAGTGCTTCTTTCATAAAGGGAGTTTCACTTCATCTTGATCAACTCCTTGAATCATGTTCACATTTCTGGCCTTCCCATCTACTTCTGGAATCATATGCATCCATCCACTTACTAGATAATTAATTAGACAAACACTAGCTGAGTACCTACTATGTGCCAGGAACGATGCTGGAAATCTACTAAGCGCTAGCAGATGGCAGAAGCAGCACGGTGGTTAATTACATGCCTGGACTTTGCTCAGATATCTGCATTCAAATCTCAGCTCTCCTATATATAATTTCCCAATCTGTAAACTAGAAATCATAATATATTTCCTGGGACAGTGTCTGACACACAGTAAATGCTGAATGAATGTTAGCTATTATTATCTGATAGTCTCCCTGGATAAGTCAAGGACAGGAAGAAGGGTTAAGACAGACAAATAAAAAATAATAATAAATTTCTCTTGATGTACAAATGCCCTGGGACAGGCTCTCCTCAGCATATAATCCACATACCTTTGAATGCCTTCTCAAGGTCATTCATTCTATATTCATGACACATCTGCCATATTCTCTTAAATAATATCTTCTCTAATCAAATTTGAGTTGAATTCATATAGATAATGGTCAAAACATATTTGTCTAAATTACGGTGATGAGAGTTTACTTTCACCTTCATAGTTCAATTGTCTTATTTTATATTAAGCTTATTTAAAATGGCTAATGACAATTTTAAATGAAATGAAGCTTATATTGTTATTTATCTGTGCTGGTATGGGTAAAATAGTACCCTATGTTAATTATTTACTATTTGGTTTTCTCTAATGATCTCAACACTGTAGAGCAGATAGTATGTACAAAGTCCAAGACCTTGCCTCAGAAGCTAACTAAATGCTCTATATCTGGGTTATTAACTACCAGTTTGCTTTCGGAAGCAATTCTCCCTCAACATGTCATGTGAGGTTCTGAAAAACGTTTCTCAGGCAAGAAAAATTGTACTCTGAAGAAAGGATTACTCTGAAGGGTCCATCATAGAAACATCAAAAATTCAGATCTGTAAAGTTTACGGAAATCATCTTGCCCACACCCCTCAGTTTGAACTTGCAGAAACTAAGGCAAACTTATGTTCAGTGACTTGCTGAAAGCTATACAATTAACAACAAGGTCTAGAAGCTAAGTCTATAGATGTCTCCTTCATTCATTTTTTATTCACTTATGATTTCGTTCATTCGATAAGTATATATTAGGAAATCTGTACGTGCCAGGGATTATGCTTAATGCTGGGGACAAAGTGGCCAATGAGACAGTTCTGTCCCTAATAGAGCGTAATTGGGGAGGTGGCAGCTGGACAGGTGAAGAGAATATTAAACGACGAATTATGATATAGATGCCCTGGAGGAGGAAGTATAGGGTGTCATGGTAAAACCCAGCGGGGGAGCCCACCTCAGTCTTGGTGCTCCCAGAAAACTTCCTGGAGGAAGAGAAGTCTAAGTTGAAATCTCAAAAAAAGAACAGATGAAAACAGGCCAAAGGGAGGAAGGAATACAGAGGTAAGAAGAGTGGAAAGTTCGTGAACAAACCAGACCCAGCAACAAGATAACTAATATAACTCTATACAAAATGGAGTCATCGTTACTATATCATAAAACTTAGTATCACATTATCCATTTTGTGTGGATAAAATCTTTGGTAACTGTTGAAAACTTCTTTCCCCAACTTTTTTCTCCCACATCTAGGGTCTGAGTTATTGTTAAGAGTCATACCTTGATGTTACTTGGAAAAAAACAGAGATAATTTT
>NW_012148620.1:2431171-2432035 GCF_000956105.1 Propithecus coquereli
CTAAATGCTCTATATCTGGGTTATTAACTACCAGTAGTGGCTGTTTTGAACCATGGGAGAGAAAAACATATTTTTATTTATTTTTATTATTTCAAAATATTACGGGGGTACTAATATTTTTGGTTACATGGATTGCTTTTGTTACGCTTGAGTCAGGGTTATAAGTGTGCCCATCACGCAGATAGTGTTCATTGTACCAAATAATATTTTTAATTTCATTATAGACACTATCCCCCAGGAAAGAATGGACTGTTTTCTGGCCACAGAAAGAAGTAATAACTTGAATGAGGTTTAAACCCATTCTATCTAATCAATGACAATTTTGCATCTGTAATCACACTTTGAAAGCCAGCCAATCAACAACACCCCAACTCCAGAATACGCTTCTGAAAGACAGCCGGTTTACAACAGTCTTATTAGCTTTACAGCCAAAGATAAATTTCTGACATCTGTTTCTGAAAATCTGCCAGTTTATAAACTCCATGGTTCCCCAAACCCTATATATAAGGTCAGGTCCTTGCTTTTCTCATAGACTCTCTATCTCACAAGCACAGATCTTCCTTTCTTAGGAAGCAATCAATTCAGATTTTTGTTTGTTTATTTGTTTCAGATAGCGAGTGGTGTGGTCTCTTCCATTGACCACTCTCAGTCACTTTATGAAACTGAGAAGTTTTACTGGGACAATATGGCTCAGAAGTCCTATCTCTTTTTCTTTGAGGTCTAGATATAATTGAATTTACAACTTAAGAAGGTAAGGATTTCTCGTTATCCAGCTTGTTTTGTTTCTGCAAGACTCATGCCTAAATTCTAGGTCAATGCTATATTATTTAGGTTTTTGTTTCACTACAAATTCCACCTGATACA
>NW_012148620.1:2437995-2438866 GCF_000956105.1 Propithecus coquereli
TTTTGGTAGAGGTAGATAAAGTGATACTTTTTCGTTTATTAAGAGAATGTCTGATGGATAGGGGTTCAATAAAGGTTTTGAATGAATGAATGTCTGAAAGTATAAATTAGTGCATGAAAATAACATGAGGTCTGATGCAGATAACTAAAACCATGCAGATATGTGTAAGGTAACTCTTCCTACGAAATAGAGGCATCGTAACTTGCTTTGAGATAATAGCTAACATAATTACTAATACGGCCTATGTCATGAAACTTAGTATTACATTATCCAATAAAATGTGTTGAACGAAACTGTGGTAACTGTTGAAAACTTCACCTCTTCCTCCCACCCCACAGGAAACCACATCTTCTCACATCCAACACCCCTAGACAGTAAGAGCAATCCCCTGCCTGAAAGAATCTTGTGCTCCTAAATGGATGGAATCCAGACACACATGTTAGTGGATGACTTCAATCATCCCACATGGGACCCATATAGCACACATTCTCCTTTTTATATTTTTAATGTCCATATGTTTGTTTGGCTGGAAATCAAGTTTCATTACATGCTCCTATTATTCCACTGTATAACAATTTTATTTATAGGCCCTTCACATAAGGACTAATTTCTTTGATAGAAAGACTGCTAATGCTTATTTAAGCTCACTATAATGAAAACAATATTGTTGGAACGCCAAACAAACGCCGGGCCGTAGAGCCGTGCCTTTGGTTCTTTCCCCAATAAATGGAACTTCACAATGTCAGCCTATTCTCATGGTTCCTTACGCAAATGTGCTGAAGGTAGACAGAAACTTTATTAAAATACTGGGAATTCGTATATAAAGCAAGCATGGTATATTTAATATCCATATTGGCCTTGAGAAATCTTC
>NW_012148620.1:2440455-2447819 GCF_000956105.1 Propithecus coquereli
AGTAATAATTACAGTAACAATGATATATTTGCTCCAGACTATGTACTGGGCACTTAAGAAACATACGTATATAAACTCATTCTAAAACAATCTAATAAGATTTATATCATTGCCTCCACTTAACATGGAGAACCCAGGGACCAGAACATTTAATGAACCTGGCTTCACATAGCAACAGTTAGTATGGTTCAAACCTTAGTGTAAACGACCCAAGTAGCCACATTCTTTCTGCTGTATTCTTTATTGTTTTCCCCACACGCACAGCCCATCTCTTCTTCAGAATGCCTATCACAGCCTCTGTCTCCGATGTATGGTTGTATTTTCAGGCAGAGATTATCACTCCCTTGGAAAGCATTTTTCCATTGTTAGCTTATTGCATTTTGTTACACCGTTTTTCTTTCTAAATGTGCTAAAATACACACAGCATAAAATTTTACCATCTTAGTCATTTTTAAGTGTACAGTTCAGTAGTGTTAAGTATATTCACATTGCTGTGCAATCTCCAGAACCTTTTTATGTTGCAAAATTGAAACTCTATACCCATTAAACAACTCCCTGTTTTCCATAATGGCTGCATTATTTTACATCCTCAATAACAGTGCGCAAGGATTCCAATTTTTCCACATCCCAGCAAACACTTGTTATTTCCATTTTTGTTTTTTGTTTTTTTTTTTTGATAGTAGCCATCTTCATGGGTGTGCAGTGGTATCTTGTGGGTTTGATTTACATTTCCCTAATGACTAGTGATGTTGAACATCTTTTCATATACTTGTTGGTCATTTATGTATCTTCTTTGGAGAAATGTTTATTCAGTCTTTGCCCATTTTCTAATAGGGTTATTTGGTTATTTGTTGAGTTGTAGGAGTTCTTTGTATGTCCCAGGTTTAACCTCTTGTCAGATAAATGATTTGCAAATATTTCCTCCCATTCCATAGGTTGCCTTTTCACTGTGTTGATAGTGCCATTTGATGGACAGAAGTTGTAAATTTTGATGCAGTCCAACTTACCTGTTTTAACTTTTGTTGCCTATGCTTTTGGTGTCATATCCAAGAAATCATTGCCAAATCCAATGTCATGAAATTTTCCTCTACGTTTTCTTCTAAGAGTTTTATGGTATGACTCTTACGTTTAGTCTGTTGATTCATTTTGAGCTAATTTTTGTATATAGTGTAAGGTGACGGTCCGACTTCATATTACATGTTTTTTAAAAAATATTTGTATGTATGTGCATGTGTATCTTCAAATGAACTGCGGCTAGGCTATTTGAGCTTGGGCATTACTGTTGAGTTAGAGAAGAGCTTAGATGTTTGAGGTAAAGATTACCACTTTGACTATCTCAAATCTATGTCATATTTATTTCCCTAAAGACTAACAGACTTTAGGTGCTGTAGGTAATATAAGTACTCTTTCTAAAAGAAACATATTATGACGACTAAGAAATTAAAATTTAGAATTTAAAGAGAAAACTTTTCTCCTGAAACCCAATGGTCAGTTTTATGGAAAGAACTAAGGCAGAAACATACATAATTTCAATTTTATATCTATATGGAGAGATTCTACAGTAGCAATGAAAATTCCACACGAAGTAGTCTCAAGGTCTGTGTTGTGGAGAACATAGTAAAAATAAAAAATAATCCCTCTTTCTTAAAGAGCTTAGTATTTCATGAAAATAAGACAGCTAGTATATGCTACACAGAAAATAATTACATATACACACTGGTAATTGTTTGACATAGGCTTTACATATATATAGCTGCCTAGATATTGATGTTCAACATGTAAAGGAAGCATAACGAGCTTGTCAAAGCATGGCAGATAGTCCACAAGGAAATTGGTGCAGACAAAACATCAGTCTGGTTGGACTTCCCCAGAGAGTGTTTTTGCCATCTGTTTAAAAAATAATTATTGTTTTTATTTTTACATTTTCTAGCTTTAGTATTGTTAAGAAAATTAATAAGTCAAGGTTTAATAATATAACATTTTCTATCATTTAGTAGTGATGTTTGTCCTCTGAAAAACCTAAATATATGTAAATACACACACATATATACACATATGTATGCAATGTAATATATGTAATATATACACGTGTGTTACCATGAATGCTTGCATGAATATATTTATATAGTCAAGCTAATCTCTTGTTGATAGAAAATACAAATATTTTTAGTCCAGAGAAAGACTAAGTGAACATACCACGGGTTTTGACACCTTCATGTTCTTGCATTGTTTTAGAATTTAGGACAGTTATTTCCATTGCTTACAATCACAGTGTTTGATGTTTTCAATGTTCTCCTCTAACATGTTTCAAATGACCCTTCCTTCCTTCTTGTCATCTGGATCTCATCTCCACGCATGCAAGATATTTACCCACATGGCCCTCCATCTGTACAAAATTGTTAAGGGGTCTTACAGATGATTTACTTAAAATTCCAAGCATTTCAATATACTGGCAAGAGGGACTAATTTAAAAGTAGAAGAGTTATATTTCTTTAGAAATGCTCTATATGAATTAGTTGTCATTGTAGGTGGTTTTATTAGCTATTTTCGAGGATTTATGTAATTGCAGTTTGACAAGTAATTTTTAAAAAGAGCTTCTAAAAATGAGTTCTGTCTGAATCAGAAAAATGTCCACTTGGGTGGGTGGCCAAGTTGGATTATGTGAGCCTGGCATAAAGATCGGATGGAGACTTGCTGTGGCCTGGTTCTCCTACAGAATTCAGCTCTTCAACTAGAACTTTGTTTGGTAAAACTCTTCCAATCAGCACCCTAAAAAGCTTCTTTGCACCAATGCATAGGATTTAAATTGATCATAACATGTTAGGCATTAAAGAACCCACTGAATTAATAGAATAGGTTTAAAGGAGACACAGGTGGAGGCAGCTTGTTACATTTGGGG
The DNA here is from genome assembly GCF_000956105.1 of Propithecus coquereli. NCBI lineage: Eukaryota > Metazoa > Chordata > Mammalia > Primates > Indriidae > Propithecus > Propithecus coquereli. The sequence goes on from NW_012148620.1 coordinate 2,443,355, forward strand.
ATTGGAGGTTGTCAACTAAACTCTAATTATAACTACATTTAAAAATTTTAATGTGATGAGATTAGCTTCATAATTTACTTGTATCTTGCTTCTAGACACCATTGAAAACATTATGTGTCAGGAGAATACGATCCTAGATAAACTAGTTTTCTTTTGACCAATGATTTGACTTTCTTAAGTCAATCAAATAGCAACACAAACCTACCATGCACTTACTAAATGGTTGAATAGTGAAAGTAACTCGGGTCTTTTATTCTTGTTTTCAAAACGCCCTTTATAAAAAATGGTTCCTAACGAATCATAAGAGCAAGCTTGGAAACGTTAGCTAGAAACACAGATTAAGATATTAACCAGAAATAAAAACCACAGAGAAGATTCTCTTGAACAATGAAACACAACTTCTCCATGACATTGCAATGACTTAAAACACTGATGTGATTCAAATATCTTAGCAACTATAAAATATTTTCACCTTCCATTTGCTCTCGTTTCATTTTTATTAACACTTTAAATTTAGTGTTGTAAGTTCTATTATACAAAATAGCTGTCCTTTATTGTTTAATTCTTTAGGTGATTATTTTGGTATTTACTTTCACATTTCTAAATAACATGTTTTCAGGCCAGGTGCGGTGGCTCACGCCTGTAATCCTAGCACTTTGGGAGGCCGAGGCAGGAGGATCGCTTGAGATCAGGCGTTTGAGACCAACCTGAGCAATATAGCAAGACATCATCTCTACGAAAACCAGAAAAATTATCCGGGTGTGGTGGCACACACCTGTACTTCCAGCTACTGGGGAGGCTGAGGTGGGAGAATCACTTGAGCCCAGGAGTTTGAGGCTGCAGTGAGCTATGATCGTGGCATTGCACTCTAGGATGGGCAATGGAGCCATACCCTGTCTCTAAAACAATCAATCAATCAATCAATCAATAACATGTTTTTACTTTTATTTCTTGACTTTTTGGTTTTAGACTTGATATCATCTTTCCAGTAAGGGTGATTTACCCTTCTTCCACCTGTGCTTTCTTCTGTACCTATCCCTACCACACACGTGCACTCACCTGCTCTCCATCTGTTCTCTATCACCCATCCATTCACCCACTCATTCGTCTATCTGTATCGATCTCCTTTTCTTCCTCCTTCTTTCTCTCTCCTCTCTGTATACATATGCATTTGTGTGTACTTTTAAATATACATAATATTTTTATTTTCTCAATGATTACTGTGTGTATTACTAGGATTACGTAAACTCCATTCAGAGCTATGTAGTATTCTATGGTTACATTTCCTCCCCGGTGTAACTTGTATTTTCTGGAACTAATAATTGCCTTATTTAATTCATTGGCTTAGCATTATATGTACTCATCACTAATTCAACCCCCTAGCTCTCCCCAAGTTGTGCCTGTCTTCTCTCAATGTGTTGAGTAACTATTGGGGAAATCTGTCAAAATCTGTCTGCTTCTATCTGGACAAGTACCCAACTAACACCTTTCTTTAGAATGTGTGGTTTCTCACTGCATCTTCTCAGACTTACAACTTCTGGAAAAATACCTAGACAATGGGAGAGACCCATTTAACATACTGTTAGTATTTACAGCTTGTTTATTTTCTGTCTCTCCCACTAGGCCATAAGCTCCATGGAACAGGAAACACATCTTGGTTGTTCAGTCCTGTATCCCTAGCACCTGGTGTGGTCCCCGACCCAGAGGAGTCGCTCAAGAAATGTTTATGGCATGGCATGGCATGAACACATAGTATCGTAATTCCTTGAGGCTAGGTTATCTCCAAAGCCTCTATGTCAGAGAAAAATCTTTTACTTTTTTATTTACACAGATAAAGGCCATTTGTCTGGCAGTCTTAATAATAATTTGCCCTAAGGATAAATTTAAGTCTTACCCTTAGAAAAGCAGGGAATATTTTCAACCTTCGAAACGGAATTGTGCCCACTTCAAAAAAACCTCAGTTGTGAAATTAGAGGACTTTGATAATATTAGTTTTATAATAAAGGATCTGAGCAATATTTAGCTACCTCTGCCTTTTCTTACTCCAAATAGCTAAAGATGCATTTACTTGCAGGTGACCTTGGACAAATTACTTGACTTTTCTGTGTTTCAGTTTACTTATATGTAAAATGGGAATAATAGTAGTAGCTATCTGAAAAGGTTTTTGTGAAGATTAAAAGAGTTACACTGTATGTAAAGTGCTTATAAATGCACTTGAAAAAAAATACTGCCAGATAACTACTTACCATAGAGATAAATTGAACCATCAGGCATGTATCCTATTCTTATGAAGCTTAAGGAACATACATGTAATTGTAGTAAATAAAACAATAAATTATGCCATGTGTGAAAAGCAATCATATTCATCTTAGGTGATAAAACATAGCAATATTCCTTAAGAAGACATTTTTCTACTGTTGGAGATTGTGGAATTCTGGTTACCCAGCCAGCATCCATTTTCTCACTTTCCAATTTCTTCTTTGCTAACAGAATTGAATTTCGTTCAGCTATCTGCTCTGCACAAAGCCATGTGCTTGAGGAGAAGGTGATTCTATCCCCAGCTGTGGGGAATGGACCCCAATTTGACTAAGCAAGTCATCTCTGGTCTTGTCAATGATTGGTTTAGAAATGGGCATGTGAACCAAGTCCAGCCAGTAGCATGTGAGAGGGAGTCTTCTAGGAACCTTTAAGGAAGGTTTCTCACTCCCAAGAAAGAGCCAGAAAAAGAGAAGGTTTCTCTTCTTGATGATGTCACATCTGCATGTGATCCCTGGAACTGCTGCGACCATCACTCCACCAGAGGGACAGTCAGTCTGAGGGCAAAGCCAGTCCCCTTAGCATGGCGGTGCCCAGGCATGGAATGAACCTGGGTTGCTAAGAGCCTGGCTGCACCGTGAAGGGCACGAGGCTTAGAACTGGCCCAACCTCTGGACTTCTTGTTTTGTTTAGCAATATGTTTATTTCTTAAGTCAGTTTGAGTCTGTATTTTCTATTACATGCTGTTCCAAAGCATCCAAACTGATAAAGTGCCCTTTTAAAGTAGACAAAAAAGAAGCAGCTATTATTTAGTGAAACATATACTGTGTTCCTTTAAGAAAACCGTATCATGGAGAAAGGGTGATATAATAACATTCCCTCTTTTCTTCGATAAGGTGTCAAAATCCATGGATTATTTTTTAATGTCATTCTTCAACCAATTATTTTCGTTGCCAAGTCCTATACAATCTAAAAACATTCCTGTGGCACTTTTCCAAAACCATGTTGCCCAGCAAAAGTTTCCATTTAAACTGTAAATTTCTTCCCAAATGGGACACACTAAATTTAAGGAAGCCTGGCTGTTCTGAGCACTATAATTGACCCAAAAGAATAAAAAGATGCAAAAATAGCCTTGCAAGTGTTAATACTTACAAGTAGGAAGAAGTTCAAGTTAATTGCACTAAGAAATATTAGCCAGGAAAAAAATATACAGGTCAAAGAAGCAGACACCAGATATCAACGCCCAACTCCTGTCTTTGAAACAGTGAAACAGAGTGACAGAAAGCAAGCAAAGGTAATTCTGAAAAATCTGCTGAACTCCTCTGATTTAGATCTTTCTTCTAATGGAACATGGACATACCACTAGAATGGAAGGCTCCTCGGGGCAGAGATTTTTGTCTGCGTTATTAACCACCATGTCCCAGCATTTGCAATAATGTTCAATGACTGTGCACTGAATTACTAAATATATACTGTAATCTTGGAAGAATTGGGCTCCTGCATAAGGGTGTCAACAAGTTTAGAAAGAACAGATGCAGTTTTCTACACATAACATTCATCCAGCAGAAAGACAGAAGAGTTTAAATTGTTTTAAAATACATATTAGTATTTTCTACCTGCCCAGTTGTTAAAATACAATCATAAGACACTAAATTACTTTTGAAAGTTAACTGCCTCACCGGACATAATACTTTAACTTAATGAGACTATATATGTCATTTGAAACTTTGTTCCTAGTTAATTCACATGTCTCATTATACTTATTCTTATGTCAACCACCAAAAGGAGCTTAGACATTAACTGTTCTATTGCTTGAGCAGAGAAAATGACACGAAAATAGTTTAGTCAGGAACATTAACTAATGAACAATTAACTGTTGAATATCAATGGCATGCAAAATATCACAAGAAGTGCCAGGACATGCATCTCAGTGTTGTCAGCAACAAAGCTGGACCAGAATTTCAGGTCGTTGAATATTCGCCCTATTTTTGGACAAACTTATTATTATCTCAAACAGGTTTCAAATCAGCTGCCAGCAGCATTCAGCTGACAGTAGCTACTTGGAGTGCCGTGTTGGGCAGGGTGAAGAACCGACACGGCTTTTCGGGGAAGTATGATTTGAATGACGATCAAGATCTCTGCCAGGGCTGGGGTGGAGAAGAGCGCACGCCGTGTGTCTGGCAACACTGGGTAGTCAAATACTAAATCG
>NW_012148620.1:2447869-2460968 GCF_000956105.1 Propithecus coquereli
TTAATTCACATGTCTCATTATACTTATTCTTATGTCAACCACCAAAAGGAGCTTAGACATTAACTGTTCTATTGCTTGAGCAGAGAAAATGACACAAAAATAGTTTAGTCAGGAACATTAACTAATGAACAATTAACTGTTGAATATCAATGGCATCAAAATATCACACGAAGTGCCAGGACATGCATCTCAGTGTTGTCAGCAACAAAGCTGGACCAGAATTTCAGGTCGTTGAATATTCACCCTATTTTTGGACAAACTTATCATCTCAAACAGGTTTCAAATCAGCTGCCAGCAGCATTCAGCTGACAGTAGCTACTTGGAGTGCCGTGTCGGGCAGGGTGAAGAACCGACACGGCTTCTCGGGGAAGTATGAGTTGAATGACGATCAAGATCTCTGCCAGGGCTGGGGTGGAGAAGAGCGCACGCCGTGTGTCTGGCAACACTGGGTAGTCAAATACTAAATCGAACCTTAGGGAAACCTAAGGCGAAAGGCAGTGTTAGGACCACATCCCTGGATTCTTAGGAAATACATTCAAAAGAACATACAAATAAGCCAGCAGTTAAAGAAGCCAATCAGAAATGATAATTATGTTAGCATCCATTATTGCACACCTACTGTGTGCCAATCACCGCACTAGGCACTGAGGGAGGAAAAAAATTATATAGGTATGGAGCCCTTGTCCTTGAGTTCCAAAGTTGGAGTAGGTATGGGACCAACATGCAAAAGATAAATACAGAAACATGGAGAACAAAGCAGTATGTGGGTAACTTCTGCCAAAGTCAAGTGGGCAAGGCACTGGGTCACTCAAAACTTGTGTCTTCAATGTTAAAAGTTTGTCAGTTGAAGGAGGAGGAGAGAAGATTACAAGGGGCGTGGCAGAAGCATCGCTCACGCACGTGCACGCATATGTGTGTGTCTGTGTCAATGCACACGCACTGTGACATGGGAGGAAAGAGAGGCAGGAGATGAAGCTAAAATAATAATAGTAGGTAGGAAGCAGATTGTGATGGGATTTACTGCAGAGCTAAAGAATTTGAATGTTACTCTGAAGACAGAGTAACGTGACGAGCCAGAGGGCTTATTAGGCAGTGGAATAGGCCAGTGCTTCTGATGGCACATGGGAGAGTGAAGGGGTGAAGCAGAGGAGAGACCAGAGGCGAGGAGATCCATCCAAACGCACAATGAGGAGGCCAGAATGAAGACAGAGGCAATGAGGATGGCCGATAGCCCCAGTGGAAAGATGCTTCTTTTCCAGAACATCCAAAGTATCTGTAACTGACATGATGAGAAGTTGAGAGCAGGGGAGGAGGAGAGGCTGACACGAAGATACTATTACGTGGAGGAAAAGTCATTTATAACAGGTCCCAAAAGGAGAAGAAGGTTCCAGAATATAGATATGGCACCAGCAATGTGAAGCCATAGAAGTGGAGGCTCATCCAGAGCGAGACATTTTGTTTGACAGAAATAATAGAACCAAAGGAGCCTCCACATTAAAGGACTAACAATGAAAAAGTCACTCAAAGAAATAGAGAAATAGCCTAGAAAGACTAATAAAACCAGACTGGAAGGCCCCAGTTTCTAGACTCAGGGGTTAATCAAAGTGTTGAATCCTATAAAGATGAGGAAAAGATCAGGACTGAAGCTAGCTATGGACTTTGGAAATAAGAACTCTGAAAGAAATGATTAATAATCCTTAAAAACTCTTAAATACACAAATCTACACCATGCCTATAAAAATTAGGTTGGGCCTGCTATTACACTGAGGCAGAGGGAGAGACCAATACACTCCTTTAGCAAAACAGTAAAAATGGAGCCAAAAGCAGCATCAATATAACATGTCTACAAAGGAAAGGAAATAGCTCTGAATCTAGTACATTTGTATTTTACGTGAATTTTTCACTATAGTTTTTGTGAGCACTGCCATGATGGCCATGTGGCACGTTGACAATGGCATCACTAAGGAGAATTATGTTTTAGTCCTGCATATTCAGGACTATGTCACTGCACTTTTTTAGGTCTCAGTTTCCATATGTATCAAACAATAATCTCCGAATTCTCTTCCAGAAATGAAAATTCTTAGATTCTATGGCAGAAGGAAGACAATGTTAACCAGCTGCTCTAAAACACACATTTCACAGGATAATTAAGAAGCCTAAAAAAATATGCATTTTAGCTACTATTTGAAATCGATATATGTTTCATTTGCCATTTAAAAATACTCTTTTTAAACTTTCCTAAAGATTTATTGCTGTTGAAGTGAAATTTATAAAGAGAACCATTTATTTGCCTTTGCCAGTTAGTTGCATGTCATGAACTTTCGTTTTTAACACTTCTCTTTTCTGTTATTTGATAGAGAAACTGGCTTAATACCTAATGCCCAAGGGAAAGACTTCCATCTCTCATGGACAGCCCCCACTCAATTTTTCAATTTCAATAATTTCATTGGCAAAATAAAGCATACCAGAAGTCGCCAAAATTAATATGTCAAGTAACTAATATGTTAAGTGTACCTCCAGTTTCAATCAAGCCAACAACTGACTAGAAAAAAATTAATGTGGGGAGGAAAGAGACAAAAAATGAAAACAGAGTGATTTTTAACTAAAGTAATACTAGCCCTTGAGAGTAGGAAGTGAAACAACAAAAATAAAAATTAAAAAATATACCAAATACCAATTATAAATTAGTCACAATAACAAAAAGTGAAGTAATAAGCTATTTTGAAATCATTCCTACAATGAATTTAAAATAAAATGCAAAAGCATCAAACTTCTTCATCACTTCTCAAAAGAAAAAAAAAATCCCAGAGGCTTGGGGCACAACTATTGAGAAAGTCTGTTATGGGCATTTTGCCCAAAATATGATTTCTTCAAAACAGGATGTCACTAATCATCATAGAACCATTAATTCCATTCTTGATATAAAAATCACATATGGCATTCACAACCCGTTTAAAACAAAAGCCTTAAATAATGTCACAAAGGTAATGCACATAATAACTGGAGGATAACACAAAGAAAATATATTTTAAAATGATGTTTTACATTTTTCTAAAAGTCCACTCAATATTTCAAATGAAATTTCACACTCATTTTCTAAAGTACTAAAGCACTAGAAAGGAAAGAATGAAGGCTTTGCAGGGGGATTAACAGGATTTGAGGGAAGTCCATGGAAAATGGTGGTGAATGTGTTGACCAAATTGTACGGTCTACTGGGCAATAACTGGGTTTTCACCTTATTTCCTCTTCATGAGGGGAAATTAGGGAGGCGATCGTAGGCTGAGGAGAGATGCCCAAACAACTATCCAAATGGTGTCTTGTTTGTTGCTAATTCTCCTTTGGGTGGGAGGACCTTGGTCCGTCTCAGCCTTGGTCCCACACTTTTATAACTAGTAGTAACATTCGCTCTGGATGGGCAGAAGTTTCTGCCCTCTTCCACACTACTACCATGGTTTGAATGTTTGTGTCCTTCCCAAATCCATGTTAGAACTTAAACACCAAGGTGATGGTATTAAGAGATGGGGCCTTTTAGAAAGTGCTTAAAGTCATGAAGCTCTGCCCTCAGGAATGAATTAGTGCTCCTATAAAAGAGGTAGAAGGAAGTCCCCTGGTCCCTTTTGCCTTCCTTCTTCCATCATGTGAGGACACAGCAACAAGGCCCCATTGTGAAGCAGAGAATGAGCCCTCACCAGACACTGAATCTGCTGGCACCTCAATTTTCAACTTCCCAGCCTCCAGAACTGTGAGAAGTCAATTTCTTTTCTTGATCAATCACCCAGTCTAAGGTATTTTGTTACGGCAGCAGGAATGGACTGAGATGGTTACAGAGATGAGTACCTGCATTGAGTGCAAAAGGAGGGAAATTTATAATCCCTCTGAGCAGAGACCAGGCACATTGTTGGAAGGTTCACTGGTTCGCTTGCAAGATGAGGAGTGCAGTGTGCATGGTGGTTGTTAAGGAAGGGCAGCAACAGCTGGGCCCCTCCTGTAGTCTATCGTGCCAACTTTTGATCCATTTGAAGACGGCAGTGAAAGGCCTCAGAGCTTTGTTCTGTGGGTCCTGCCTGATTTCAGGGAGCTTTGGCCCTCTTGGGGAAGTTTCCCTGAGACAATTTCTCATGGACAACCACAGACGGAACATTGACTAGTATTCAGACCCTTATCCCTACATAATGCTAAAGAGTTGATGCCCTGAAGAGTGAGTTGATGCTGCTAAAAATCAAAATAAATTCTCAAAAGCAGCTGCCAAGCTGCTCAAAGCCAAAATGTGGTTTGCTTACTGAGTGGAGCTACTCCCCTTCTCCACAGACAGCCCCCTTTGATTCACCCATCCTCCTCTCACTGACCTTAACTGGTATAAGGAGATAGATGATTAGAGACAGGACAATATCTCCCTGTTCCCAAGAAAGATTAAACAATAAAAATATTTTCGGGAATGTCAGGGAGGGAAGGGATTCCAACTTTTGTGGCTCTGTTGGATACTGGCACCCGAGTTACCATCCCACTGGGTCCCGTAGGGGGAGGGCATGCCCAAATTCTAGCTGGGGCAGAGTTCACGGTAGGGAGGAAGGAAAGTGACTTTGACCTTAGTGTTGAGCCCTCTGTGTTGATTCAACGTACTGTTGTTTTGCTTCCACTGCTGAAAGTACGTATGGTACTGATGTTTTACATGCCTATACCATGATTGCTTGTAAGTACCAAAAGGGATTTTACTGATTGGAAACAGCTGGATGTAGACAGATGCTACTTCTGAGGCCCCACATCTTCAATGATGCCTTTGAGTTACAAATCTCTGTGACTGATAATGTTGCCAATGGCAGCCTCTGGCCAAGGCAGGAGGCCTCCTCTGGCAGGTGCCCCTTGGAGTCTGGACTCTGCTTCCCTGACACAGCCCCCAGGCACACCTCTTTGGAAAAGCAGCTATTAGTTTACTATTGGGTGGGTTCTTATCCATACAGAGCACCTGACCCCCAGGGAACTGTAACACTTTGGCCTGATATTCCCATGGTGGGAGGATCAGCTCAGACTGAGTGAAAAAGAAAGGGAAAAGAACCCTAAACACCAGTAAGCTGTGAGATAACGTCAACCTTAATATAATTAAAGTCCCACCAAAAAAAAGGAAGGGGAAAGGCAAATATTTTGAAAATGTAATGGCCAAGATGTCTTCAAATTTCATGAAAACTATAAATCCACAGATTCAACAAGCAGAAGCTCAACAAATTCCAAGCACAAGGAAAATGAAGAAAATAATACCAAAGCACATTACAATCAAATTGCTTAAAACTAAGGGTAGAGAAAATTGTAAAAGTAGCCAAAGGAAAAAGATTAGAACATTAGAAACGGAGAAACTAGAGGACAATGGATTAAGATATTTGAAGTACTGAAAGGAAAAAATAAACCAAAATTGTCAACCTAGAATTCTATACTGTGTATCTTTTAAGAATGAAGTTACAATAAGACTTTTTGAGACATATAAAAGTTGAAAGATTCTGTCAGCAACAGACCTGTATTATCATAAATGTTATTAAGTAAAGAACTTCAGGCAGAAGGAAAATGATACTATCTGGAAATATGAAGCCATATTAAGGAACGAATAGCATTGGAAAAGGTAAATTATCTCAACAACCACCCATGGGATAGGTACTATTGGTATCATTTTACAGATGGAACTGAGACCTAAAGCAAAAAGGCAATTTGGTCTAGGGGAAAGAGAGCTCCACTGAGAATCAGGAGACCTGAATTTGAAGTCTTGGCTCTTGAGGCTGTGGGAACATCTTTAGCCCTTCTTTCTCTATTGTCAAATACCAGTAACAACTGCTCAGCTTGTTTCACAAAGCTCTTGTAATGACCAAGTGAGATAATGTGAAACCACTTTATAAACTTGGAGCATTACTGCTTTTCTGTCAAAAAATACAGAAACACAAGTATCTTTGGAAAGGTAATTTAAAGAAAGTGGTAGGAAAGACAAAATAACACTATGCTAAGTCCTTTCAGGTTTTCTGACTGCCCTTACATTAGTTTAAAATACTTTATTTTTTTTTTAAATTCAAATTTTTAAATACTTAAAAGATCTCTAAATATTTACAGAAATGTGTCAGAGAAATAATGTTTGCCATTAATAAGATATTACACTCTACAGTGCTAAGCATTTTAATAATTAATAAATATGCAGAAAATTGTTATTTCTTAATATTTAATTATTTTCCATTATAATTTGGCAGTAAAAATCACTTTTCACAATGATATTATATGTATATTAACAAATCAATCTTGATTCATTCATTTTGCGTTTCCATTTCTCCTGGTAGTTTTGCAAGAATCCATGACTTCAGTTTTTCTAGCTCAGTTTTGCTTAGCTCATGGTAAACATCTGGAAAACTATGAAACTTTGCACTCACGCCTAGAGATTTTAACATTGAGTTTGTCTCTTCTCCCCAAGAATGAAGAACTAACTCATCTGCAGTACCATGACACTGAAATAATTCAGGAAGTACACCATCACTTTTCTGAAGAGCCTAGAGGATAAGATAATAAAAATGGAAAAGTTTAAGAAATTCCATTTAAAAAGATCACTCTTAGAAATCAGAGCAGAAAAACTCCAATTTTATCAAAGTTTCAATTGTCAAAGGGAAAAAACAGGCAGATGTGGTGCTATCTCAAATACAAACTGGTTGGCCAGGCCTGGGGACTTAGCTGGTTGCTGGAATCACTGGAGCTATGGTTGTATATGACCTGGATTTATTCTATAGAGGACTGTCTCAAAAATGGCCAAAGCATTTCCTGAAGAAACTGAGTCACTTGGGAAGACAGACCTCTTCACAGCAAGTGAAAGGAAGGAGGAGTACAGAGCTGAAGTACAATCAAGGGGAAAATTACATTCCAGTTCTCATTTCTATATTTTCTTTATCATTTCTACTTCTGGTAATGAAGTTGTAACACTGTAATGTATCATATTCATAAATTAGGATATTGCTGCAAAATAAATATAAGCTATGTAGTTGTTTTTTTGTTTTGATTATGTTCATGACATAATAAGGAAACCTGGGTATAATCATCTAGATTTTTAATATGTGTAAAAGATACATATATGCCATACATACATATATATAAGCACACACACACACACACACACACACACACACATATATATATATATATATATATATATATATATATCCACAAGCCATTTCCTAAACATTAATGGTGTGCTGGAATTTAGTCAATATGACTAATATGGCCATAAATTCCAGGAATGCTCAATTTACGTCAATTGTGCAAAAATTGTGCATCAGTTTTTACAGCTTAATTATCAATTTTCGTTTAGTTTCAAGGTGTGTATGTTTTGTGTTTCATTTTTTTTTTTTTAAATCTAGAACTTACCTGGTAAACAGCAGATGCTTTATTTAGAAAACTAGAAAGAGCAAATACTCCTGCCACATCTCGATGATTTCTATATGCTAAATGCATTGCCATGCATCCTCCCATAGAAAATCCTCCTAAAAGAAGCAAAAATACACTTACCAGAAAAAGCAGAATACATGCAATAATAATTTAGAATAAGACATATCTACGTCAATCGTCCATAAATAATTTTAAGTATTTGTAGAGAAGCCTTTAAAGAGATACAGTGCTAAAAAGAAATTTAGTCTACCTTAAGTTTCACAGAAAAAGGCCTGCTATGAGTAAATAACCTTGTTCCATCTCTGTCATCACTGGTAGAGAGATTTGTGTTATAAACGGAGCTAGAATTGAGCAAAGAAACCATGATCACCAAGTAAAAATATTTATCATAATTCAAAATATGAATCATAGTATAACATTATTTATTCAACTTTCAATGTCTACTTACATTTTGTTTATATTTACAGAAATCCTCATATCACAACTACAATAATAATGAGAACACGTACCTTTTTGTCTTACTTGCCAATCTGTCAGCTCCATGAGGAGTTACGTTTCTAGTGTCTGCCATATAACAGGTATTTAGTGAATTTTGAAATTAGGAAGGATGACCAAAAATTTGGTGAGCTAGTTAAAATATTTTTGGATTACAATATTATTTTGGAAACTGACTTATGTTGGTATAATAAAAATAAAACATGTATACCTATATGTACTTTTTAAAAACAGAGTCTGAAAAAAATCATTTATTCACTTGAAAAGCTGTTATTATCTTTTCTGTGCCAAACACTGCTAGTCACTGAAAATACAGAGATTAAAATACATGTACCCTCCTACTCAGGGGGACTTTGAGGAGGAAACACATCCATCAGAGTGTGGAGACAGGTGCAGGATGTGACAGCAGCAGAGAGAGTGGCGATTCCAAGCCTGACTACGGGTCAGGGACTCAGAATGATATTCCCAAGCCTGCGTGCGAGTTAAATGACATCTCATTTATGTTTGATGGGAAGATACAGAAAGTTACTCGTGTAGCCACACACTTGTGAAAATACAAATATACTTTGATGTAGAATTCAGTCTCCTTATTTCTAGCCTACTGCTTCATTTTACTTAAAATGTAATACTGAGGTCTTAGAGACCATAAATTTGAATTTTACTACAATATCCTTCTTTTATACAGGAAGGCAACAGAGGCCCAAAGAGATTAAGTGATCGGCCTAAGGTTGTACCCCTTATTTTCGATGTAATGCTAGGAATTTTGGAATTCAGATCTCATATAACAGATTTTAATATTCTACTCTCCTTTAATATTTATTAAAATAGGACTACTTTATCTGGGGCTGGCAGATAGTATTATTTTGGACACGGGGCACGAATATATGAGAGAGGATTACCAGCCTTGCAAAGTTTAGGTTTGCAAGGCCATAATATGTAAATAATGACCATGTATGATAAGTATTATACCTGTGATTTTCAACATACCAGAAAGAAATGATAGGCCTCATCAGTAGCAGTAGCCCACCACGGATGAGAATGATCTGAAAGGCTCTTTCAAAATACCCCTCCCCTAACACTCCAAGATGCAGATATACCTAATTGCTTCATGAATGAGCTTGCCAGGGGAGGAAAAAGCATAAACATCCTAAAAATGTACGAAAAACTTGCATATAGCATTAGAGTCCCCAAAAGACTAAAAGTCACTGGGCTACATCATCCATGAATGTGTGCATTAATAAATCTTTGACACATCACATTTGGATAGAAAGAGCTCATCGTAAGCAGAGAAGATTAGCATTCCTGGTAGTTAAACATTCATCATAAGTATGTAGAAAGAATTCTAAATCTTATTAAGTTTTGCCACAATTCTAGTTATAGACTTCTGTTTGCTTCTGAAGTTATTCAATGTAAGAACATTATGTGGGTTACAAAGCAAACACATTTTGCAATAAAATTCTTATCAAGATTTATCTAAATTAGTTTAATTTATATAAATTAGTTCTTTAGAAAAACCTTAAGAGTAAGAAACAGTTCTTTCTTCAATCATCAAACTCTGAGTGCTTATGATTAGCTGAACACAGTGCTTCTGCCCTCTTGTTACATACATACATACAATGAGCTGGCTTCATCTTTACATGCCCAGTGGTGAGTACAGAGCCTGGCACACAGTGATAACTCAATAAAAGTTTAATTGAAACGTTAGAAACCATATATTATAGGATGAAATTAGTAAAAACATTTACAAATGTCTCTTAAATTTATCAATATCATAAAGACACAAAAAGGCATTTTCTAATTTAAGGCCTGGTGGAAAGAGGAGGACTAGGCTGAAAATAAGGGAACCTGAGTTCTAGTCTTGCCTATGACACTCCCTAGCTGACTGTTTCTGTGTAAATTATTTAAATGCAGGATTTCATTTCTAGTAAAATTATATAGCTGGACTAGATGATCTCTAGGGTTTCTACCAAGTTCTTAAATACAAATACTTCATAATTCCATTGTAAACACTGAAATCGTAAGGGTTTCCAAAATTTAGTTACTACAAGCATAGAAATTTATTTTCAGTTAAGAAATGAGAATCCGTTATCTCTCGGAACACAATTCTAACTTTCCTAAAAGTTCATAGATCTTAGCAACTGCTCACTTTCTTCATCCCTTCCACTCTCCCCTCTGTTACTTATAACCCATTTACTTAGAAAATGAATTCTAGGTTGCTTATAATCAAATACACTGTTAATAATAAAACTACATCTCTAAAATCGGAGCAGGTAGGGGGATATGAGTGAGGGAGAAATGGGGTCTGAGGAAAGAGAGAGAGATCAAGAATGAAAGAGAAAGACTAAGAGACCATGATACTGGGGTGGGGGCAGCAATTAAGGGTACAACTGGGCATTTAACAGTTTCTCTACAGCAAGGAAATACTCTTTTAACAGAAGGCATCATAACAAATCATACTATTAATAGAAAGTTTTCCTAGCATTGAAATCCTTAGTGGAATTTATTAAGTGGATCTTTATTAAACAAACAACGCAAAATCAAACACCTGCTACTGACTCTTCTGGGTCATAAAGACTTAACATTTGCTAGAATGTAAAGATCATGGGAGCAGAGATTTTTATCTGTTTTATTCACCATTGTATCCCCCTATGCTTAGAACAGTGCCTGGTACATAGAGGGTGCTTAATAAATATTTATTGAAATAAACAGTGTGAATTACAGTTCAATAAAGATATTTCTGCAAGATGACAAATTTATCATCAAGAAATGTAGCTTTTTGATGATTTGATATAAAAGTAAAGCTTAGAAAACCTAGAAATGAATTAGTGTGCTCCAGGCCAATCATTCCTAATCTGGCTTCTTAAAAACAAAGATTTTAGACTCAACCCCAGACCCACTAACAAAATCTCACTGCATACGTCTAATTTTAAACAAAACAGATGTTTGAGAATCACAATTGCGTGGCAAATTATTCGAAATTAAGTATATGGGTAAACAAAAAGTGAAAATATGGTCATGATATAAAAGAAATCCATATGCTATAGATATTGAAGCTGCAGGAACACAGTTGTTATTTTTCTGAGAAATTCAAAAGCTTGAATTATGTGTTTGCCAAAGGTAGCTCATGAACATTTGAAATATGATTAGTGTGACTGAGGAACTAAATTTTAAATTTTATTTAACTTTAGTTTAAATTCAAATTTAAAGAGCCACATGTAGGTAGTGGCTACCATACTAGACAATGAAGTTCTGATTATCTAAGCTGAACCAGTGATGGAAAAAAGCTTCAAAATTCACAAGTGGAATAATAATAAAATTAATATTTCATAAAAAGACAATTTTGAAGCTAAGATAAAGATCGATAAAAGACAAAATGCAAATAAAATAGATTAGTGGGCAAAAACATATTAAAAATGATTTTAAAAGCATTCCTATCAAGAAAATTTTACACATTAAGTGCCCCCAACACTTCATTTTTATTGACCCGGGAGCCTAATCACTTTATGTAGTTTTAGACCCCTTGATGGGACCACATTAGCTTGAAAAAAAAAACAAAAAAAACAAAAAAAAACATTTACCCACATATAAAATGTCATTATGCCACACATAAATGCATCTTGCAGACATTTAGCCTCACATTTAATTCTCATAAGTTACAATGAAGAAAATGTACTCATTGAAATATTATTATTTTAAGATTTAATCTAAGTCCTTTACCCATTTATAATCTTGTGAGGTAATCGGTAATTCCTCACTAGCCGTCTTTGACAATACAATTACCTTTAGCATGAGACACTACTGTGAAAAGGGACCTTGTATATTTTTTCCTAATAGAAGAAAATTTAACACAAAGGACTAGTTATTTGAATTCAATTTTCCATCTTAAGAGTCTAAAGCCTAATATAAAATACACTGTTCAATAAGTAAATACCAAATAGTAAATTCATTGTAGGTAATGGTTATAACGGATATTTATAGTTGCTGGTGAAGTATTTAAAATGTCAAGAGTTAACATTTCAACATACATTTAAGATTAACAAGCTGAATAAAACATGTTTAAAAAATAATAAACCTGGCTTTATGAACTCTTTATATAAAATAAAACAGAAACAATCTATAAAAAAACTATATTGGAAAAATTAAGATAATCTATCTGCGAGTAAAATAGTAAAACAAAAAATAAAAATCACACAATTAAAGTTTGCTATCAACTGAATAGGATTTTAAAAACATAATAAAGTCCACCACTATTCCAAATTTAAAAAGTTTTTCCATTTAATTTATATGCTATTATAATTATTCTTTAGACTTAAGTGCAATAAAGTCACAAAAGATTTGGGAATATAGAAATTATGCCTAACATATTTGCTTGTGTATTTACTCATACAAAATTTGCAAAATAAACAAACCGTTTATTTTCCTCTATGGAAAACTGCTAGAATAATACTCCTAAGCCTTTAAAGTCCTAATATTGCTTTAAAGAAACATAAGTTGTTTAATTAAAATATATACATGTTCAAAGAAAGTAAAAGAATACAATCGTTCTCAAGTTTTACAACCCAGCAGAGCTTCAGAAGAAACTTGTATATTTTCAGGAAAAGGCAACCTGGAAATTGTAGTGCTAAGTTTCACCTTGAGAATTCCACCTATTCCTTCATTTTATTTTTGACTCTTATTATAAAATTATTATATCATTACACACCCATTATGCAAAGTGTTTCTACAATACAGATACACATAAAGAAGAAAATGAGTAATCCAAATCTTATTACTCATATGTAATTTTGACATGTTCTTTTAAAATTCATTTTAACAGTTAAATTCACTCCATATGTACAATTTATATCTTGTTTTTTATTTCATGTAGTAACTGATTTGAGAGTCTTTCCACAGAATTACAAAACTTTATAATTATTTCTTAATTGAATACATACTTACTGAGTGCCTTTTATGTGTGTATATATAGTACTTAGTGGGTATATAATATTCAATTCTATTAATGGACTGTAATTCCCTAACCATTCCATTTATGATCAGTATTTAGATCATCCATGTAAATTACTCAAATGTAGTTCCAGATGCACTTGCTTCTCCCTGCTTCAAAATTCTGATAATCTCATATTATCAAAATTCTGATAATCTGTTCATATCATTTGACAGGTTCTATACATCTTAGATCAAAATTAAACCTAAATTATATAAA
>NW_012148620.1:2462583-2463876 GCF_000956105.1 Propithecus coquereli
AATAATTGTAGAATAAAGGATGAAAGCCAAAGAGCATATTCATTGAGAGCCTAGAATGAACAGAATATTTTATAAGCATCACCTCCCAGTAAAATAGATATTGTATTATTATTCACACTTTAAAGATTAGGCAGCAAAAATTAAGTACAGGTAATTAAGTTGTAGGCCAGCTAGGAAGTGAAGACTTTAGATTTGCCCATTTTTGTCACTATTATGCTATCATGTACTTCCATTCCTTAGTGTAGTTATCAGAGTCAACAAGGTACTTTCCAATTAGACAACAAACTTTCTGTTTTACAGCCAACTAGTGTCCAGACAGACAAAAACAAGCACTATTTTTTCTATTTCTATTTTACTATTCATTTCATTCCCTATACCCAGATGTCTACACTACAATAGTTAAAATTTTAATAATTTGTGCATCTCAATTGCCATTGCAACCTTTCTATTAAACCCTTTTTTAAAGCCTCAAATGCATGTGACTCTTCTTCCTCTGAATTCATATGCTACTTAATTATTTAAATCACCAACTGACTGATCAGGTCATGCCATTCACTATAGACTTCCTGAGCATTTGCTCTGCGCCAGGCATTGTGATGAAGAAATATACACTACCATGGTATAACTAATATACCATATATTAGTTATTAGTTATACCATGTTAGGGTACTCATCACAGCCTGGCTGGCATTACAGTTACCATTTTAAGAACCTCATGGGCCCTTCCAGGTTGTAAGAAATGTGTTAGATAGATCCTGTTTTATTTATCTGTGTGTCCCTCTGAGCATCTAAAATACTGCCTGGCACACAGTGGGGACTTACAACTTACTAAAGATTGAATGATGAAACAGTCACGTATTTTGAATTCTATCTTCTGTTTCATAATCGCCTAATCTGAGTTGTGTGTTCCTTCCTTGTGATCTTCCTAGTACTCCAATAATGTTCCGTGTTTGTCTCTATTAGAGATAAACATCAATGTTAAACATAGAAATATAAATAGAGTTAAATGCAGATGAGGAAACTAAGGCCTAGACAGGTGATGTTATTGGGCTGGAGATCACACTGCTTTTAACTAACAAAAGTAGAAACTGAAGCCACACAGAAAAGAATGCATTCTAGAATAGAATGGATTCTATCTGTTATATCATGTTGCCTTTTGTAGCTCAGCGCACAATTCGGTACTTCAACAAACACAGTTTGTTAATTTACCCAAAAGCTGTCTATACAGAATTTCAAGGTGCATTTTAATGTTATTCAGTCAGAACATAATGGAGATAATTTGTTTTATAATTT
>NW_012148620.1:2467726-2468423 GCF_000956105.1 Propithecus coquereli
ATTCTACATTTAATATAATGCCCTTTTTAAAAAAATAAATTTCTGGGTGTCCTAATTTGTTTAAGAAGCTTTTCCCAATCCATAGATACTTTTTTCACATAGAATCCCAGATGCTCTTCTAAGATTTTGTTTTCATATTTATATCTAAGTCTTGATTTTTCATGAATTTCAGACATGGAATGATCTAAGGGTTTAAATTAATTTTATGCCATATGGATAGTCAATTGTGCTTATATTATATTAAAAGAAAGACAAGAAGGGGAAGGAGGAAGATACCCTCTCATACAATGGTGAAATTCCACCTCTGTCGGCTATTTAATTTTATATTCTGTATTACCTAGTCTCTCTCAATCTGGGTTCTGTGAGAGAATTAAGTCCTAATACCTAAGGCATATACTGTATATAGAACTGACTTCTCTCAAATGCATCTAGAATGGTACTAGTTCTACACTATCCTTGGGAAAATCAAGAAAATGGTCAAACAATTGTCTATGTTCTGTGATTCAGATGAAGAGCTTTGGTTGAGAAAGGCTCTATTTCACTAATCTATTTATCAGTTTAGTATCACATTAACCATATTATATATTACAGTGGTTTTACAGCATGTTCTGAAATTATCTCATACTTGTGTTGCTATTCTCAGGCACCTATTGTTGTTTATTTATCCAAGAAATTAATCAAAAAATTAATAAACTAT
>NW_012148620.1:2468473-2471545 GCF_000956105.1 Propithecus coquereli
CTGCTTATTCTACAACTCCACATAAATGCAATTGCTAATATCCTGTTCTTCTTGATGCCACTTTTTACTTCATCATCAATCAAATCAGTAAGCACCTGACACATTACATTAATAGATTCAAGGTGTTCTGGGCAGTCATTAGATATTTTATATCTGTCAAACCATACGTTGGAGATTCCCCCTTTCATAGGAGTATAAGGCCTGTTTAAAAACAAAAAGGAAAGAAAGGAAAAGGCAATATTAAAATGGATGCTTTAATTCCCAAAAGATTCATGTTTTGAATGAATAATTTCAATTTCCTCCAAGTTTTATAAGTTAAAGAATGCATATTAAAAACACTCCCCTCTGCATATTGCACTAATTCTTCTATATTATTTCTTTTATTAACATTTACTAATGCCAGTTCATCATCTTTACTGATTCTCTCCATCTTTTAAGAAGTGCAGGCCGGGCGCGGTGGCTCACGCCTGTAATCCTAGCTCTCTGGGAGGCCGAGGCGGGCGGATTGTTTGAGCTCAGGAGTTCGAAACCAGCCTGAGCAAGAGCAAGACCCCGTCTCTACTAAAAATAGAAAGAAATTAATTGGACAACTAAAAATATATATATAAAAAAAAATTAGTCGGGCATGGTGGGGCATGCCTGTAGTCCCAGCTACTCGGGAGGCTGAGGCAGAAGGATCACTTGAGCCCAGGAGTTTGAGGTTGCTGTGAGCTAGGCTGACGCCATGGTACTCTAGCCCGGGCAACACAGTGAGACTCTGTCTCAAAAAAAAAAAAAAAAGAAAAAGAAAAAAGAAGTGCAACAGTTACAGCAATAGTGAATCTTAACCCATTCATTGTATATTCATGCTCTGGAATGCCATGTTAGTTTACATATAAAATACATACATACACACACACACACACACACACACACTCCATGAAGGTATTTCAAATTACAATGGAGTCCTATGTTGGCAGAGGTAAATGAAAAGGGAACAAAAACAATCTTAAGAGATTTCTGTAGACAAACACAAACAAGTACAGGAGGCTACATTAGATAGATAAGGAGAACAAAGGTTTTCCAAAAATGAGGGACAGGAGAGTTAGACAAAAGATGCTGCTTATATCTTGGCAAGCCCTGCTTTCTCTTTACGTAATGGTGAATAACAAGGTTTGCTATATGGAAGAATACCATAGAAAACACAGTCAGTGACAAAAGTCTCTATCATGATCTGAAAGAATTCTAAACCAAAGATAAGTAACGTTTCCCTTTGATGACCACAGATACAGGATTCCTCCCACACCAATACCTCTACAACTTTGCCATCTCAGATTTAGCTGTATACTCTCACCCTCCAAAGTCAGTGAAGTAAAAGCATGAAATGTGCAGCGAGATTTTTAAGAAAAGGGGGAAGATGGTTTAACAGACACCAGTTGAGATCTGAACATGATTTTCTGTATATGTTTTTTGTTTTGTTTTTTTGAGACAGGATCATGCTCTGTCACTCAGGTTGGAGTGCAGTGGCATCAACACAGCTCACTGCAACCTCCAACTCCTGGGCTCAAGCAATCCTCCTGCCTCAGCCTCCTGAGTAGCTGGGACTACAGGTGCACACCACCACACCTGGCTAATTTTTGTATTTTTTATGGAGACAGGGTCTTGCTATGTAGCCCAGGCTGGTCTCGAATGAACTCCTGGCCTCAAGCAATTCTCCCGCCATGGCCTCCCAAAGTGCTAGGATAATAGGCATGAGCCACTGTGCCTGGCCCCAGATTTATTTTACTCAGCAAACCCAAAGAACTAGAGATATTCAATTCTCATTACCCTTAGGAAGTATGTAGTCTTCAGGACCAGTGGGTGGTGCTGAAGAGAACAGGAGAACTACACCACCACTTTTCTATATTGATCATACCATTTAAGGAGCCTAGGCATCCAGAGGGTTATATTCAGAAAGTTTCTCAGAGAAATTGAAAAAAACCTGGAAACAAGAAAGGTGCACTGACTCAAATTTAACAAAAACTCACATACAAGGGACCATAAACATTATTTTGCAACATGCTTTCTAAAAAATTTAGATGGATATTATGAATATCCCTGTAAGTTAATACATAAAAACTTAACATTTTCCCTAATTTATGCAGATACATAAAATTTTACAAATGTGTATTATAAATACATGCTTTTTTTTATATAGTCTTATTTATTTTTGGCTCATCTCTCCATTCCTCCTCTCCTGTCCAACTGCCTCACATATCTATCTTGTCCTCCACACTAGGTAAACCATCTTAATGATTGGGAATATATCCTTCAATGCTTTTCTTACAATATATTAAAACATGTATATTTACAGAACATTTCTTAGAACACTATATGCTTTTCAAAAATAAAATAAGCCTATCTGCTTTTCTTATGTGAATCATGCATTTTTCGTTCAACAGTACCTCATGGAAATCCTTCCAACTGATACAGTTCTAACTCATCCTTTTAAGTGGCTATATTATGCCCTATGATAAAGAAGTTCCACAGTATAATCAGCCATTCTCCTACCAATGGACATTCATATGGCATCCAGGTTTTAGTCACCAAGACAATGCTGCACTAAACATACCTGCATACATGTTTTTTATCCACTGGAACTTTTTATTCCTACGGAACAGAGTTCAAGAAACATGACTGCTGGATTGAAAGATAGAATTTTTATCTATTGTTTCAAAGTTACTTCCACATAGGTTGCAAAAATTTACCTTTCTACAAAAAAGGTAGGAAAAGATCCCTTGTTCACAGTACTAACAGCAGTAGGTGCTCATATACATTAAAATGTTACCATTTAGGACTATCAATTGAAGTTTTAAAATCAACTTTATTAAGGTATAATTTACATATATATGTACACATTTTAATATATAGTTCAAATACTTTTGACAATGCGACCACCATCTCCACAATGATACAGAACATTTCTTTTCCAGAGAAAATTCTATCCTGCCCCTTTGCAAGCAACTTCCGTAAACTTCCCAGGCAACCACTTAGTGATCCTATCAGTACTGATTAGTTCTGCTTATTCTACAACTCCACATAAATGCAATTGCT
>NW_012148620.1:2472555-2475404 GCF_000956105.1 Propithecus coquereli
GGGCTCTCAACTGGTATAGAAAAGATATAATCCTGAACAATTCTCTACTAGGACTCCTACAGAATCTAAATTCTCCCTCATTCCCATATGCCCTTTGACCCCAGAAGCTGCTTGGCTCAAGAGAGGTAGATAAATCAGAATCAGAAGGGGAGAGAAGGCAGAAAGCATTCAAGCCTTCTTCCTCCCAGAATCACTTCTCAGAAATAGCTTTTTAAAAGTATTCTGAAAACGAAAGTAGGTGCTTTCCACATAGCCATTGTCAAACAAAATGAAACCTCAAATTGGATTAGAAGTGTCATTAAAATCACAGTGAAGTTCTAAATCAAAACTGAATATACAACACTCATTTTAAAGTTCGAATTAGACTGCTATCCTTTTGAATTATTTCTACTTCCCGTTTCATTTTAGTCTGCTATTTCTGTAAGTGTTTGTCTGTCTAAACACTTAAATAAGGATGATATCATAGGCTAAAATGTGAATCATTCTGGGAACTCAGCCATTAATGGAAAAAAATGACATTCACTTAACTTTTTTCTTTGACAATGCCTTACTTAATTAGAGATAGATGCTCCATAGAGGTAGAATCCCAATTTAAGTATTTTACTAATATGGCAGCTTTCTGTTCTTGAAATTCTCTAAGAAAATTAAATTTTGTACAAAGGAAATATTTAGGAAAATTTAATGAGACAAAGAATAATTTAGAACTTTTATGCTAAGAAAACATAATCAAGAATGTATAAATCTCTTAAAATGTTAGAGTAACCTTTAAATAAAGCATAAAAGATTATTTCTTAAACAGCTAAAAAAAACTGGCACATATGTTATACTCATTCACCTTCTTCCTCAAATCATTCACTTTATTAGCTGGTATAAAACAGCTCAGACATTACCACAATAAATAAATATGCTTGGCAAAGAACATCTGTGTGGCTCCTAAATCAATCAATCAATCAATCAACTCATTTACACACTGGTCAAGTATTAAGCTAGAATAAAATATCCAAGGTAAAAAAAAATTAAAAAAAAGAATGAAAAGAAAGAAGAATTGACATTCAGCTTGATACCAAGTTCAGTTTTGATCTGTATTCCCTTAAGGTCATAAAATCTAAAAGTCGTTTATACCCTTTAAGATAATACTCTGGCTCCAGTCTTCCTCTTTGTCCTCATTTCATACCACATCCCCCAGCATTCACCAGGTTCCAGTCACATTTACCCCTTTCTGTTTTTCAAACAGGGCAAGCTCATTATTGATCCAAGGGCTTTGCGTCTGATGTTCCCTCTACCTAGAAAGCTCTTCGCCACATTTCTGCACGGTGGGCTCCCACTGATCATTTAGGTCTCAGCTCAAATGCTACTTCTCAAGGGAGCTTCTTTGACTATTGAATTTAAAGTATACCTCTCTTTTCTCCCCAGCAACACACACATATACTCTCTTCATTACTCTATTTGACTTTCTTAATACCATTTATTACTACTTGAAATTGTTACACTTAATTTCCCTTTTGTTTCCTGACCCTATGTGAGCTCTCTGAGAGCAGGGACTTTATTTTTCCACAGTGACAGCCCCAGTGCCAAGAACAAAGCCTGACATACAGTAGATACTAAATAACTATTTGTTGAACAACAAATGTCAATAACCATTTGTATAACTTGGGAATAATTTGTGTCAGCTGGAAATAACAAAATGTTTAAAATTATTTTATTTGTGCGTTAAACATCTTTTGACTTTAACTCTTGTAAAATCCACAGTGATTTCTAGAAAATGATCAAATTTTTTTGTGTATTTTTTATAAAAATAGATTTCTAAGAAAACAAGTTTATACATACTAGTAGGTATTTAAACATACCTACTAATACTTACCAAAGAAGTAAACTATTTCTTCAAAATGGCTTTTTAGTAGAGTTCCTTACTAGCATACTTGTAGTACAGATCTACTGGTATCAGGAGAGGGATCTCCTAATATCATGCTTCAGATAGGAATCTTAAGTGATGGAGTAAAGAGGAATCCATTGTTTACTATGCCTAAATAAAAAGTGCCCAAATCTATTTTAGCATACTTAATGTAAAATATAAATGCGGGCTTCATGTGGAAAAATAGTAAATTAAAAAGTGGAGACATTGTGCAAATCTTATTACTTCAAGAGTTTTTCAAAACACCAAAAAAAGCTATATCATCATATAAATTATAAATGGCTTGTTAAAAAATTACTTTTTTAAAAATGGAAATTCTAATAGTAAACCCAAACTAAGGAAACCTCTAATTGTAAATACAGCTACAGTATGTCATAGAAATAAAAATCTTTATTGGGCACTTCAATTAAAGAGTCCAAATTAGCCATTATAAAAAAAATAATGCAATATTTTCCATCTAAATCAACACAGCAAACTAATTGTTGACTTTCACTAAATATGCCCCTAACTTAGCTGATTAAAAATATCTATTAAATATAGTTGGAAAAAAAGGAATACCTTATAGCTAAACTGGTAATTCACAATTTAGTCAAAACACACTAATATGCTATTATAGACCACAACTGAGTAAATATAATAGACTACTGTTCTCCTGTTCTTTAAAACATGTAAACAAAAATTATAACCTGGTTTGGTGGCATCTTCAACGTATGTGGATGAAATACATAAGACAACTGTAACGTACAGGGGTGAGGATAAAGGGGTGTATATAATTATAAGGCTTCTAAAGTTCACTGAAAGTGGTAAAAAATGAATTTTAAGTAAGTAAGAGGTTTGCTATGTATATCATAATCCCTAGAGCCATTAGGAAAAAAAATAGACAAATTAAAATGGAGTATTTAAAAAATTCAAAATAATTCAAAAGGAGGTATAAAAG
>NW_012148620.1:2478024-2480332 GCF_000956105.1 Propithecus coquereli
GCAAAATCTAGATTAAGATAAATATTTTAATAATACAATGCATTTAAAAGCAGTCTATAACTTTCCTGTCACACAGGGCTCAAATAAGAGATAAAAAAAATCTCCACACATAAAAGTAACCATATAGACACTGATTCATCAATATGATTTGATTAGGCATCAATAGGCAGTAATACTTTTGATTATTTTATTCATGGCTTCATCACTGTCACTTTGATGATCTTGTTTAAGTTTCCTCATTTGTTTAATGGGTATAATGGGAACAAATAAACAAACTGATTTTTCTAAAAGATATTCTTTTTGTATTTATATCTGACTTTAACACTGTAATTTCTTATCTTATTCTTAAAAGTAATAAATTCCTAAAGTGACTGTTAAACTTTTGTAGTTGGAACAACCTAATATAATTTTCTTGGTTAAAACAATAACCTTTAAAAAGGAGTATTCGGTGTACTTTGATTTTTAACTTGAAGAAACTAGAATTTAATTTTGGTAACATGTTATATGGCCTAAAATGATGATTCTGTACTCCAAGGGTGAAAAATAATCAAAACTCATACAAAATTAATGTATGCATATTTGCACCAAAAAATGGAAAAAACTATAGGTCCATCTTATATAGTTCTGAAGATGAAATTTAGAGGTAACAACTTTAATTTTTTAATCAATTAAGATCAATTCAAAAATCGTCTATTGAATACCTATCAATGTGCTAGGTGCTGTGTTCCCTGTTAGAGAGGAGGCACTGATGGAGGGGTGAGGGGGGAATAGAGCCCCGACTCTCATGGCGAATATAGTTTATTGTGAGAAACAGACATTATCCAAATAATCACACAAATGTGAAAGACAAATGTAACTGCTGCAAAGATGAGACACTTGCTGCTGCAAGGGTTATTATACTCAGAACCGATCGAGTTAGGAGTTCAGAGGTAATTTCACTAGGCTATAAGCTCTGCGAGGCAAGGTTCATTATGTGTTTTATCCAGAGTTATTTGTTCACCTAGTGCCTAGAACAGGACTGACAAAAACTGGACATCCAATAGGTAGTTGCTGAATGGTTTGAACTAAAATCTACATGGCAGTGAGAAGTGAAGTGCAAAAGGAAAGAGCATCTCAGGCAGAGCAAAGGGCAGGTGCTAAGACCCTAGACAGGAGGGAGCAGTATGACATCTAAGAACCGAAAAGCAGAGAATAAGGAAAAGCAGTGACTGCAAGATGAGGATGGAGAAACTGTAGGAACCTGACAAACCCTAAGAGCACAGAGACACCAGGGTGTTAACAGGAAGGTGGCATGATTCTAAGGATCACTCTGGAAGCTGTGTGAAGACAGAACTGAAGAGGAACAAAAGTAGATGTGAGATCACTTAGGAGGCTACTGTTCAGGTGACAGGGTGATAACACAGACAGAACTAGATACTAGAGAGATTCAGGAATTAAAATGAACAGAAATTGGCAGTAGATTAGTTACAAGGGTCAAGGGTTTCAAGGATGACTAGTAGGTTTTTGGCCAGAGCAACTGGGTGAACAACAGTACTACATACTAGCCTAGACAGGGGACACAAGAAGCAACAGGTCCATACATGTTGAATGAGAGATGCCTCTTGATAATGCATACAAGGTCTTATACCAGGGGCTGGTTGAGCAAACGATGGCCAGTAAGAGGGGAGGACAAAATCAGCATAAGGTCCTTAAGGACCATATGCCAAGAATGGGTTTTACATTATTAAAGAGTCATTAAGAAAAAGAGAGAAGGTGAAAATATGTGGAAAATGGCCTTATGTGGCCCACAAAGCCGAAATGCTTACTATCTGACCCCTGCAGGCCCCTGCCCTACACTACCTGGATGTCAGTACCCTCTTAGATATTCTCTCCTACTCTTCTCAATCCAGACACACTAGCCTTACTGCTGTTCCTTCAACAGGTCAAGGAACCGACCTCAGAGCCTCTCTCTTGGTTTTTCCTTCGTCTGGAACAGTCTAACCCCATATATCCACATGATTCACCCACCACAGTCTAGCTGTGAAGTGTCATCTTCACAGTGAGGCTTACCCTGATCATTTTATTTAACTGCAATCCACCCCCACCCCAATACCTTCCATCCCCCTTATCTTGTTTTCTTTTTTTCCATAAAACCTACTGTCTTCTACTATATCACTTTTTTCACTACAACATAAGCCCCATGAGAGCAGGGATTTGGGTTTGTTTTATTCATTGCTGGATGCTAAGAGCCTAGAACACTGCCTTGCACATAATCTATTCACAGTGAATAGATTAATAAATGACTATCAGGCAGTTGGATAAACAAGTT
>NW_012148620.1:2481202-2485059 GCF_000956105.1 Propithecus coquereli
ACCACACATGTTAAAGTCT
The DNA here is from genome assembly GCF_000956105.1 of Propithecus coquereli. Taxonomy (NCBI): domain Eukaryota; kingdom Metazoa; phylum Chordata; class Mammalia; order Primates; family Indriidae; genus Propithecus; species Propithecus coquereli. The sequence continues at coordinate 2,481,222 of NW_012148620.1, forward strand.
AATGTAAAATCACTAGCCTCGAACATGGAGGACAAAGATCTACTCCCAATGAGAGTTTTATTTACTCCAACGGAGATTTAAACATATAGGAATCATATTATACTTGCACACTTGGCAGAATTATTTTGGATAAATTTTTTGTTCAAGATACACAGGGAAAAAATATATGAACAATGTATGACTGGGTTTCAGACACATGCCCTTACAGGTTATAAATAGGTCAGTAATTTGAAATTGAAAATAAGGATAGTCATTTAAGCAAAGTGGTCCAGGGGAAAAAAGAACATAATCTAGGTGTTCTTCCTAACAATATTGTGAATTAACTTATTTATGAGAAGAGGTATAGTATTGCATTTCTGGATATTTATAAATGAACACCCTTGGAACCCTGAACAGTTCCATCAGTCTCCTAGTTACAAAGCATTGCTGTCATCTTGAACACCTCACCTTCCGAATATATGTCCAGTCTGTCTCTTTAAACATCATTGGTCCTTTTGTTCCCTATCTCCAAAATGATACATTCTAGTTCAGGGTTTTTCACTTTACCCCACAAGAGCACTGATTTTGTAATCAGAGAAATTTGGGTTCAAATAACAAATCCCAAATCCAACTCCACTCACAGTAATAGCCAAGTGAGCTTGGGCAAGAAGCTGTTGAACCCGTCTAGTCTTATTTCAAACACAAACAGAATACCTCCCACAGCCGCCCATTCCCACTTCTCTACCCTGTACCTTTCCAATTCCCTCCACTATCCAATCCCCATCCTTTTTAAGCCACAGGTCCCGGCTCAAAGATCACTTTCTCTGAAAAGTCTGACAAGCTCTTCATCTTCCAAATGCCTTAATAATGCCTAACCGCATTTTTTTTCTCACAATTCACTTGGCAGTAAATCATGCACCATCTTGTGATCTTCCATTCACTGCTGACTCAAACTAATTGAATTGTTTTTGTTTTTAACTTTAGGTAGGCCCCCTGAGGACACCGGCTGTGTCTCATTTCTTTAGAAAAAACATTTCCTGTGAACCCTAGGCCAATCATTGGGAGTGTAAAGATTAAAACAAGGGTCCTTACTCTTGAGGAGCTCACAATCCAGTGGGGAAGACAGACATAAGTAATTACAGATATACAGAATTAAGTGCATGTTACTAAGGGCAGGCAGTGGAAGGAGAATATCTGTCCCCAGGACTCACAGTTGACTCTGTGCTATATCTTGGAAGTTTAATGACACGGGGGAGAAGAGGAAAGGAACAGGAAAAAGGAAAACAAGAAAAGGCACTCCAACCCTGGTACAGTGCCTTACAGAAAGGAGACACTCACTAAATATTATCTAAGTTAACTGTTATCTCAATTAGTATGGGAGACTGAAAGCAAGCAATGGCAAATCACTAGTAGCTGACCCTGCAAAGCACTAAATAATTCATTTGCCTCTAGCGGAAGACTTACCTTACTAACTCGCTCTGTTTAAACCTGGGGCGAGGAATGGGGCGGTGGTAAGGGTTGCACTGCAGAGACTGTTGTGCATGGAGGGATGGCCGAGAGCGGCGGGACACAAGGGCCGGAAGCGGGGTGGTGGGACAGTGACGGCAAGATGGAAGGAGGAGGACAAGGGGGTACGGCTGGGGACAGCTGACCCGGCCCATGTGTCCACAGCCGTGCACTAACTAGGGGAAAGCCATCCTCTCCGAGCCTACTGGGCCCCTTTTGGTCCCGGCGCCTCCTCCCCTGGGGCAACACTGGGGCAACCAAAGGGAGGATGTTTCCCAAACTGCAGAAAACCGGGACGTAAAACTGCAATCCACCTGAGCCATGCAGGAAGATCAGAGAGGCGCTGTGCCTCCCAACCGGCGACACAACACAGCGTTGCAAGAGAACCGAGCGAGACGCAGCCGCCATTGCCGACACGGCGAGCACAGTCGCAGGCCCCGCCCCTGCGCCGCCGCGCGGGGCCGCGCACGCAAGCACGCAGATGCCTCACGGGAGCGCCCCTGAGGGCGCGCATGCGCGGCGCAGGTAGCGCGGTCCATCCTTTTAATACATTGGGGCAGAGTTTGAGGCAGTTCAAACTGTATTGAGTGTGTGTTGCTGAGAATGGTGTTCAAACAAATACATGTGTCAGCCTCGTATGGGCTTTTGTAATGACTAATGGATATGTTTATATTCCAAGCATTTGCTGTAGGACTTTTAACAGCAATCCTAAAACTCAAGATTACCTTTTTATTTGGAGAAATATTAGTGTTGTTATGTTTAAAAGTCAACAGATAACAGCCATATTTTAGCTTCCACTTTGGGACTTGCACTGGATGTTTGTATCTTTTTGTATACAGGGTAAGCCAGGCATATAATAATAATTCCTCTTTGTGTCCTTTTTTAAAAAATAGTTTGCAAAGCAAATCTAATTTAATGAGATGCCACTTCACACCTATTAGGATGGCTGTTACCAAAAACCAGAAAATGAATATTGGTGAGGATAATGTAGAAATTGGAACCCTTGTGTATTGCTGATGGCAATGGAAAATGACGTAGCACTTATGGAAACAGAATGGTGGTTCCTCAAAAAGTTAAACATAGACTTACTATATAACTCAGCAATCCCACTTCTATTAGTAGATATATACCCAAAAGAGCTGAAAGGAACTCAGATACTTGTACACCAATGTTCATAGCAGCCTTATTCACAATAGCCAAAAGGTAGAAACAACCCAAATGTCCATCTACAGATGAATGGATAAACAAAATGTGATATATACATACAGTGGGGTACTGTCCAATCTTAAAGAAGAATGAAATTCTGACACATGCTACAACATGGATGAACCTTCAAAACATATGCTAAGTGAAATAAGCCAGACACAAAAGGACAAATATTGTATGAGTCCACTTATATGAGGTATCTAGAATAGGCAGATTCATAGAGATAAAAAGTAGAATAATGATTACCAAGGGCTAAGGGAAGGGAGGGAATGAAAAGTTATTGTTAAATGGGTACAGAGTTTCTGTTTGAGATAATAAAAAATTTTTGGAAATGTACAGTGATGATGGTTGTACAAACATTGTTAATGTACTTAATGCTACGGAACCGAATACTTAGTAAATTTTTTGTTAGATGCATTTTACTACAATTTTAAAATACTGGAAAATGGAATTACTTCGTGTATAAAGGCCTAAACAAAGTAACTTTTAACACTGCAGCTTATAACCCTAGCAAGTGACTCTTTCCTTATGTAAAATTCAAAAAAAACAACACAGTGGAACTGTAAGTGCCCTTAAACACTGGCCTTCCATTCATTGCAGTCTGCATCACATTTAAGCAATTATAACTTATCTTTTATTTGTTCAAGGTAATCATCCTGCTCCCAAGTGACTTAATTGTTTACTATCAAGGGTTAGTTGCCAAGATAAGCTCTATGATATAGTGTTTTATCAGTGCTATCAATGGGAATAGTCCTACATGCCGTTAGTTAAGCAGATCAAAAAGAAACTCTGAGTCATTTCTCCGAAGCCCATAGATCTGCACTCAGAGGACTGAGACTGAAGTCAGGCTAGGGTGGACTGAGCTCTGATAGCCAAGTTTTAAGAATATTTAAGTCTCTAGACTTGCCTTCCCACATGAGTTCTGGACAACCTTCAGTAGCCAGGTGAGAAGAGGGCAGTACGACTAGGAGAGGCCACTTGGAGGTATGCTTTTGTTTTGTTTTGTTTACTTGTTTTTTTTTAGTTTAGACCTGAAGTTACCAAAAGAGGGTGCATATAGAGTCGCTGAAAGCAAATGAGTAGCAACAACAAAAAAATTAGGAGGTACACAGAACAAAAAATTGGAGATATGCCAGGTAAGGCTTTG
>NW_012148620.1:2486344-2487234 GCF_000956105.1 Propithecus coquereli
TTCCTTTCATGTAGTTGCACTACTTTGAAATGTAGTTAAGTTTCAGGATAGCTATTTGCTTCTTTTATGGTAGATCTTTTGCCCTATTAAACTTCGGGGAAAATTATCCCAGAAAATTTTCCTTCATACATTCTGTTACTCTTTGTGTATCTCCTAATTTTTTTCTTATTGCTACTAATTTGCTTTCAGCGAATCTATATGCATTCTCTTTTGGTAACCTCAGTTCTAAACTGAAAAAAAGCAAGTAAACAAAACAAAACAAAAGCCAAAAAAACAAAACAAACAAAAAACAACAACAAACCTCCTGTTTTGCAGAGTTCAATATCTACTAGGATCTACAGATATAAATGGCAAAGTCAGAGTTTAGTTCGCTGTGCTGCTGTGTGTTTAGAAATCCTTTGGGGTTCACTTGTTGGCTTTAAAAAAACCTGAAAGTTTAGCCATTTAGAGTAGTATATTTGGCATTTTCAAATGATAACATTTAAATGAAATTGCATTGGTCATGTGGACAGTACATAGTTATGCATTTGTTGTTTTCCTCATTCTCAAGCATCAAATCATGTCCTTTCCACTGGTTGGTTCTTATTTGTTGCATTATTCAAAAGGACATATGTGAACAATAAATACACGTTGCACAAAAGGTCTTGAGTTTAGGTAATTTAAAAAATTAAATAAATTAACAAAACAAAATTCTTTATACATTCCTCCTATGTATTTATTTATAAAAACAAAACAAAAGACTAGAGAAAAGCTTAAAGGTCCTGAACCCATATAAATATTTCATTTTAGAAATAGGATTTTAAGCTTTAATATAACCATTGCCAAAGTTCTGGGGACCTTAAAGTTTTTCAATTCAGTCTTTCTATTATAGATACATAGATGTTAGAGTT
>NW_012148620.1:2488709-2504190 GCF_000956105.1 Propithecus coquereli
AGATATTCTTTGTGCAAGTTGCAAATGGATACGACTGTATATATCCAAAAGAATTGAAAACAGGATCTCCAAGAGATATGTGTACATTCATGCTCACAGCAGCACTATTTACAATAACTGGTACAGTTAGTCTATGGTACAATCTAGATGGAAGAAATCCACATCCCTTACCAGATAAATGGATAAACAATATGTGGTATGTACACATAATGGAATATTATTCCACCATAAACAGAAAGGAAATTATGTCACATGCTACAACATAGCTGAATCTTGAGGACATCAAGCTAAGTGAAATAAGCCCATCACAAAAAGACAAATACCATATGCTTTCAGTTATATGAGGTATCTGAAGTAGTCAAATTCATAGAAACAGAAAGTATAATAGAATGGTGGTTACCAGGGGCTGGAGAGAGGGGTGGTAAGGAAGTAGTTGTTTTATGGATATAAAGTTTCAGATTTGCAAGATGAGAAAGTTCTGGAGCTCTGTTTCATAGCAATGTGAATGTACTTACCACTACTGAACAGTACACTTAAAAATGGTTAAGATGGTAAGTTTTACATTTTTTACTTTTTAATCTGGTAATAAATGGATAAAAGTGATGAGAAGTTTAAAGCAGCAATTATTCAAAATATTAATTTGGCATTCATTATATATTTTCATTCATATGTATTTGTTTCATTCTCCTTCACAGGGGTTAACAGAGTAAAAGAATATAAGTGAGAATGAATGTCTCTACGAGATACTTTTGCAAATATGAAAACTCATACACAGTTCCAAAGTAAATTATAGGCAAAACTGTCAATGATCTGGGGAGGAAGACGCAATGGATTCGAAGTTGGAAAACCTAGGTATGAATACTTGTCCTGCTATGGCTAGCACTGTGATCTACTAAGTTATAGTTGCCTTAAAGGCAAGAAATATTTTATCTTGTATTTTCCTTAAATACTTGAAACAGTGTCTTAGATATTACTTGCTGGAATTAAATTATGCTTTTGAGTTATATTTTGAAGAAAAAGAGTGAACGAAGAGGGGAACTCCACGTTCTTCTGGCATCTACTTGTCATTCTGGCATGTAGACAGTAGCCAGCCAGAGCTAGATGGGGGACAGACCAAGACTTGAAGGAAACCAGACAAGGCTGGGGTCAGGTCACACTATTAGGACTGGTTTCCAGCTTCACAGGGGAAGCAAAACTTTTTCAAAAACACAAAGCTCAGTATCAAGAAATCTTATAGTGAGAACGAAAGAAAGCTAGGACATGACCCGAGTGAAAAGAAGTAGGTCATAAAAGACAAGGAAAGGAAAGAGCCATAATACAGGAAGGCTGGTGGCTTAAAATGGGGCATGTGTGACTGGAGCACAGAGGTCAAACAGCCCAAGAGGAAGGGACTGTGGACTATGGCAAGGCTGTTACATTGATGGTGACTATGGGTAGAGGTATTAAGACCTCATTCAACATATAGCTTAAAGTTATGGATCCTCTCAAGTGAAAAGGACACCAACACACACAGGCACACACAGGCACACACAGACACACACACACCCATACACACACACCCTTTTCTTTGAATGCACTTTAGACGGTTTGTGAACCCACCAAAGCTAATCCGTGGGCACTCTAGAAATCCATGGAACTCAGGGTGCAACTCACCTGCCTCATGCTTTTATATTTTTGAGGGCAGCAACACATAAAATTAATGGCCACTGGTCCATTCCAGTTGCCAACAAGGCAAAGCTTATGAGAGGTCCTGTGCCTTATGTCTTCAACTAAATTCAAGCAGCACTATTCACCTGGTGCTAGCTATCCTATTGTCTAGTTTAGTTGGTATAAGAAAAAAAACTAACTTCTATAGTGGTTGTCTCCCCAATTTTTCTATCGTATGTCCTTATCAGTAAAAATTTTTCAGCACCTCTCTTGCAAATGTGCATTTATTTATAAATTATATGAATGCCTTATTGCAGTAATATATTATGTGCATACTGAACATAAATAAAAGTAGAAATATAAAACAGGGGCTAAAAGTAAAATATAAATCATTCTAATATTTTCTTTCCATATTCCAAAGTACTATCTTGTGCACCCTTGAGGTATAATCATCTTATTTAGAAAACATGGTTCTTTAGGATGATTTTGCAAATTCAAGCATGGAAACAACAAACAAATGAGGTCTTTTTATAAGAATGCCTCATTTTAAGAAAGCATAATTTACATGCCAAAGTCTAAATGTGCAAGATAAATTAGATTATGGTTGAATTTATATTTAGCGAGTGTCTATTTCAGTGATCTTCTTGCAGGAAAACCGGATTTTTTTTTTTTCAGATTTACCTTCCTGGTGTCTATACTATAAAAGAATTCTTCATAGAGTTACTTTTTGTAAAAAAGATGCCTTTACAATGCATCTATTATTAGAATTGATACCAGTTTCCCAAAGCTCTTTAGGAACACACCTTTATTTATCTTCCCAGTTTTATTTTTGGAAACACCCAGTCTTGTATTCTATTCTTTTCACCATGTTGAACACGAAGAATTTTCCAAATGCACTATGCTGCCTCCGGCCCTTTCATCTTTGCCCATTCAAATCTCAGCCAGGTGTAGCTCTCCCCTATTCCCTCCTTTACCTGCCTACTTATTCTTCAAAACTCAGGTCTATTGTCTCTTCTTTCTATCAGTCCTCTTCTACCTGCTCCTGTAGCAAACTCAGCTACCACTAGCATAGCATTTGCACAATTGGCTATTTACTTTTCTGTCTTTCTCTCCTTCTGCCCACATTGTAGGCCTGAGAAGTCATAGTATTAACAATAATAAAGAGCTTCCCTTTAGTGTTGGCACTGTGCTGTCTTTAATCATTCTTTCACTTAAAGATAGGATGCAGGTGTGTGTATGAACATGTGTGTGTGTAGAGAAAAAGAATTTTTGCTTAATTTTTTTCTCATCTTACCCATTAAGTTATAGTTGGTCATTATAGAATGCATAATACACAAAGGATATTCAAAAATATCATTAACTACAGCTGTTTCAATAGAAAAAAGTATAAGGGACAAGCAATTTACTCAATGATTTGGATTTTTTAAAAGCATACATTAAACATCAGCTTTTGGAACCTTAACTGACAATCTCAACTGCTTGCTTCAATTTGTACCAAAGATGGGCTTTAAAAAACTGTTTATCCATGTATTTTAGTTATTTTTTCTAAAAATTTGTATATTCTTCTTAGTAGCATTGAAATCAAACTGGAAAAACATTAAGCTTTTATTTATGAAGAAAAGTGAGTTGACTCTAATAAAAATATTGATTCATGTCTTGCTTCTCAGTGAGAAATGCCACCCATGAAGTAGGCTGGCACTTGCCGCCAGTAATAATATAATGTCAGGAAAGCCAGAAAAAATACACACTTGCAAAAGTGAGAATTATTTATTTTTCTTAATAGAAAATGTAAAGTGCATAAATATTTAGCTGAAAACAATTTAACAGCATATATTGACCTAAACAATTTAACAGCATATACTTACCTAAAACATCAAAGAGACTTGTCATAAATTAACATGGACTATAAGAATGCATCTCCCTTTCTATAGAGCATAGACATATAATTTAAAATCTAAAAAAATTAAAGCATTAAAAGATAAATTATAGTCAGCTTTCATTAATTTAGTTATTTTTTCTTTTTTTAAAAAAGAGTAAGTTCGCATATGCTCTATAGATTGAAATCTTCCTCTTCCCCACAAAAAAGTATCCTACTATGTAAGATATTTACATCATGTGGGTGTAGTTCATAGGCAAAGAAACATTTTTCATGGTTATTAAACTCATCCTATATACTAACAATTCCCCTCTCTTGCCACTCTTGTTAGAGAGTAGCTCAGTTCAATCACATGGTTAACATCTGGAAGTCACTCGAGGTAAAAACTACCACCAATTTGTTGCTTATGCAGAGGAGAAATACTAGAATGGAAGTAAAGAAGGCAAACTCGCAAATTCCATGTCTCTTTTGACACACACAGACTCAAATGTCATTATTGTCTTTAAGCCATTCATTAGGCCAGTAAAAAGATTTAACTATCAATAAATATGTGCTTTGTATTAAAATAAACTTTCAGAAAACATAAAAATGGACTGCAAATGAAATCTCTTGATTATTTCAGTTCACACAGGACGTGATTTTCATTTTGACCCATGGCCCTGGCCATAAACATACGATGCATGCATTTTTTTTCCTACAATTTGTGCTTTGTGTAAAGCATGAAGTTTCTCTCATAACATCATTAAGCAGACTTGTTCATTTGTGAGTATGGAAAAAAAAAATACAGAGTATAAAATAAAAAGTTCAGCCACACTCTTTGTACTCAGCAGCAGCCATGTTTGAACTGTGTTTCACAGATCTCCAAGACATTTTCAATAGTGTCAACCCAAGTGATTTCTTTAAAATAGAGTTCAGTAATGATGACATTTTAATCTTGTGCCTACGACTATTTCTATAGATTCTATGGCATTTAAAAGTTTGTATGAGTGTAAAAAAATGCAAATACTGTAAAGAACCAACTCTTTTTTTTTTCTTTTAAATAGTGGTCTATGTCACAAATTAGAAAAAAAATTAAAGATTGTTCTTTACATTCAAAGGTTATACTAATCATGGCAATTATTTGGGGATCTATAGCTTAAAATGAATTCCTTTGAAGACAGAACTTTAATTTGTGGCTATGGTTCTTGTTCTCAGAGGTTGTCATTGTTTTTAATTATTGTCTTTTTTGACCAGTGATTGACTAAATCCTTTTCTCAAAACATGTCACCATGTTCCACATTACCACATTCTTAGCTGTTCTGCTGATGGGTCTTGCCTGCCTCCCACGTTGTTTGAAGAAATACTTATTGTATCCATAAGAGTGTTTCTGTCAGATCTTGTTGTTTGCACTTGACCCACTTAAATGCCCTAAACCTTTTAGGTATCTTGTGCCTAGCCCAGTGAAGTTGTATTGTGATCAACATAATTTTAATTCAAGTGGATGACAATCTCATTGTAAGGGATATAAAATCAGTGATTATTCATGTATCCAGATGTCTCATGTTAATGCAAAATTGTCCAGTATTCACCCCTTGCCAAGTATGAACAGTACAGTCATAAAAAAATTTAAATAATTTGCCCTTCCAGCGTGAAATCAGAAATCACTGTTAGCTTCCCAGAGATGATATGAAAATCAGGTAAACTGATCTTCACAGTATTAGTCACCCTCCAAAGTTCAACTCGATACCAAAAATTTATTAGCTATTACCTGAGGACTGGTAACTACCTGAGGATCAGTAGTAGAAACTTTTCATTAAAATTAATCAAGTTAGATAAAACGTTAATAATAGCACTGGTAGATTGCCTGCTATGTCCTAAGCACTGTAAGGTAATTGACAAGTCTGTACTCCTTAAGAACTTGTGTTCCCTGTCTTTGCTTTTAAAATTTAGCAGCGGAGTGGTGAGAAAAAAAGATACATTTTAAATCTATCTGCTTAATATTTAGAACCTATTACAACTAACTAAAATTCTTCATGTTTTTACCATTTCCATGATACTTAATGTTAGTAACACTGTGAGTAATCACAGAGACAGGGGAATGGATTTGTTCCTGGAAATCATCTGTTATTTGTAGAACTTGCATTTGTTTGTGTGGAAAATACTCCAGTGATGCATTTTATTAAATTATGGAACACAAAAATGGTAATATTACAGAGCTTATGTAATTGTAGTCCTGAATTATGTCCTATAAAATATACTCAATGCATTCAAATACTTTTGGGGAACTTTTCAGTGGCTTCTTTGTGTATTTTCACATTTTAAAAGCTGTAACCAGAATTCCTTATTTCATGGTATTATTTACTAATCTGCACATGATGTAGACTACCTCAGTGGTACTTCTCCCAAGTGTTACTCATGTTTTTTGGGTTTCTCAATTAGTTCATATATTTTTGTCATTATTTACTATTATAATAAGTGTTACTGTGATGCTATGAGTATTTGATTACGTATCAATTAAATCCATTGAAAAGTTTATTTAACCAAATGGCATAGAATGTCCACTATTGTAACACACTGTGCTAAATACTGATGGTGAATGAAAGGTAAATGAGACTTTGGTCCTACGCTTAAGGAATTTACATTTAGTAGGGAGACAATATAAGGTAAATAATAATAATGGCTATAATAAGTTCGTAGGTAATTTTTTATAAGTTCGGAAGAAAGAGAATATATATAAATATATTATATAGCTACATAAAATCAGGGAAGGTATATGTAGAGTAGACGATCATAAATTTCTAAATACTATAATCAGAAGTTCCCAGCCACTGGAGTCTAACAGCACCTAGAAGCCTTAGGGTAGGGCCTTGAGCTGTTCTCTGTGTCCTCTGGTTTCATTGAACTTTAGTGTTTCCTATAGGAAGGGGCTGTACCCTGACAATGCACACGCCGGCCTCACTTTTCTTGCTTACTTTGCACTGGCTTCATCTCAATTAATCCAAGACCCTGCATAAAGGGATTTTTTTCTGTGATAGATTTTGGATCTCTTGCTATCACGGTATAGTTCTCTGTGATTTATTAGGCCTGCGTGACTTGGATATGGTAAACTTGCAATAGACGTTTGCTGATTGAATGTTGAATGAGGGACTAGTGAGTGATTGAGTGCGAGAGTGAGTGAGTGAGTGAGTGAATGACCACCAGCTAGGAAATAAACCAGCCCAAGAAAAACAGCTGGGGCCTGATTATATTATTTCATGTAAATTACACAAGAGCTCTGAGCATCATTCTTTGAACTCCATCATAGTTATCCAACAAATATTTGTTGAACGGGATGTTCCTCAAAATCCTCAAGTTGTACACTCGTATTACAGTATTTATATTGTTAGGGAAGGCTCAGTCTCCTTGTAAAAGGGATAATCCTGTTTCACTACTGGATAAATAGATCATTATGCAGTGTTTCCAACAGCTTTTCTAGAAATGACCCCTTTGAGGTTCAGAAAGGAACCAAAAGTGATTAGATTTTACAAATGTTATGCCACTTCTTATTACATACAGTATTCAATAAAAAGAAAACCCCACAAGACAATTCTGTTTGCCCCATGGGCCTAATACCATAAAGTCTCATTCTTGCAGCATCTACATTTTGGCATTTGTTTGTCAAAAATGGGGTGGAGGTAAAAGTATTCTTTCTGCCAGTTTATGTGATGCCATAAAGCAGCATTTTTCATTTTTCAACACTTATTAGCTCAGCTCCCCAGCTGTGTAGCACCACGCCCTGGTGTGAAATTGAGAGAGAGAACTCTGACGAGTTTATATTGGCTTAAATTTATAGCTTTTCTTTTGGGTGGGGGAAGGGCTTTTTTTTTTTTTAAAAAAAAGGACATTGTAGTTTTGTGATGTTGTGTTACTAAACCTCTATAACATGGAATAATAGCTCATGGAAATGACTATCTGTATCTCATATTTAGCTCCCCTAAAGAAATATTAACAGCTATGTAATTAGAGGAAAAGTGAAGTAGGAAGTTAATTAATTAATGCATTGATTGACCCATTTAATCTAAGTGCTTTTAGATCCTGCAAAATGTGTAGCTGAGGGCCTTGCATGAAAAGTATGTTCAAATGTGTGAGCCAATAGAGGAAAATACAAGCTCCAACTCCACTTAAATAGTTGGATTTTGACATAATTATGTATATACTTGCTTCAAAACTCTATTTCCCTGGTTTTCTGGAGAGCAATTTCAAAAAGACAAAGTCAAATTGACTTCATAGAAGGTTTGATATTGTCAGCAGGAAACAGGTTAAAACAATTACTGTAGCATCATGTAGCACATTAAAGTGAAATGGTTGACTACAAGCTAAAAATTTTAAAGTAAACAAACTTAATCCTTGGCTTCTTCTTTCTTGCTCTCACACACACCCTGACATGTGACAAACAAGGGGGAGATTCTTGAAGCATTTTTTAAGATCCGTCTTGAGTAAGACAGTACAAGTAAACTCAGATAAAGCTCCCTATATTTATGTTGTGTGAAAGGCTTAAATATCAATACAAAATCAGGTTTTTAGCTTTCTACTAAATAATAGCCTACATGGGAAGGTAGAGTAAAAGAAGAGCCTTTACAAATCCTAAACAAGGCTTGAAAAATATGCCCAAATACTCCCAGCCAGGGCGGGAGGGGAGATCCATGCGTCAAGACTTGCATAATGCCCAGGCTGGCACTGACGTACATAAATACCTTCACGCACTGTCAGAAAAAACTGGAAGCTGCCATAATTGGTGTAATGGCTTTGTTTGCACATGTAAAATGCAAAGTAACAACGTGCGTATCTTCTAAAATAATCTTGAGACTCCAGGGCCATCTTCAATTAGGTGAGTTCCTCTAATCCCTATAATCATCATCTTATTTCAGACAGAAAAACAGGGCACTGGACATTTCAACAGGCATTTTTAAAAGTCACAACATTAATTTTTATGCCAAGTGAAAAAGTTATTCTTTACAAATAAATAAGACATCCTAAAGAGAGCTCAGTGAAGCCCAAATTCTATCTTTTAGCCACGGCTGTGGGGTGCACAAAAGAGCAGCAACTGGCAAATGAGGCTGGTGGATAGCCACTGACCAGGAAAGACCCATTTTTGAGTAGAGAGAATTCTTTCTGGAAAGAGGAAAAAAATGGTTTCACAGACAGCACCCGGTAGTTTGAACAATAGAAGAAAATAGGTACCATCTCTCAAATAAAATCCACATGAGCAGAAGTTACACACTGGTCTTCTCCAAACAGCATTTATATGTAGACCATATTTTAAATTGAGAGACGCAGAAAACAGGCAACCATTTAGAAATGTACCTCAGGTCAGAGGTTTTTTGTTTGTTTGTTTTAAACACAGGAGTGACATGTTCATGTATATAACAAGCTAGGTTTGGCAACATAAAAATAACTGCAAGGACAATATACAGGTAGATTGAAAGAGGCTATAAGAAGAAACTCATTAGAAATCTTTTTTCAATAAACTGAGGAGGATGGGAGAGAAGGCAGATTGTAAAGTTTGAATGGGTTAGGACTCGGTTACCCACTGGACTTGGAGCTGAGGTATATAGAATACTTTAAAATGACTACGTCAAAGTGTTCTGGTGAAGATATTAACAAAGATAAAGAATGTAGAGGAAGAAGAAAGTGTAGAGAGAAGACAATGAGTTCAACTTTTAGTGGGTTGTTTGAGGTGTCTATGGAAATTTGGTGATAGCTGGAAATTTGAGTTGAAAGCTTAGAATGGGGATGGAAGTATTTAATAAATTTTGGAAGTCATCAGCTTATAGCAATTAGTTAAAACTATAGGAAGTGAAGAAATCATGTTGGGAGAAAATTAGTAGTAGAAGAAAAGAGAATCTAGGAATAATTAAAAAAAAAACAAACCCTCACATTTAATGGCTAGGCTAAGGAAGAGAAATTAGTGGAAACCTCTCAGGAAGAATCACAAGAGTAGAAGGAAATATGGCAGAATGTTATGAAAGCAAAGAAACGGTTGTTTTGAGATGTAGGTCAACAACTGTCGGGGGCTACAGGAGGACGAAAGGAAGCCATTAGATTTAGCCGGTAGGGAAGAGGGGACCAGAAAATTTTTGAGAGCAGTTTTAGTAGAAACATGGGGCTAGGAGTCAGATTGCAGTGGTTCGAGTTGGGAATCTAAAGTGAGAAAGTGTACATAGGAAGCGTAGTCTATTCCTTTAAAAGTTTTACCTGTAAAGCCAAGAAAGAGACAGGGCTGAGAAAAGAAAGCATTTTAAAATATGAGGATGATTCAACCATATAAACTAACAAGAGAAGCCAAAGGAGAGGCAGAAATTGAACAATGACAGGCAATAACTGAAAAGCGAAGGGGAAGGGACCAGAGGCACACTTCCTTTAACACTAGAAAGGGAAAAGTGGATAAAGAAATATAGACTAATCTGAATGTGAGGATTGATTATACCCTACAAAGGCCATTTGCTAAGAATGAAAGGAATAGGAAAAAGGTTAGGAACTTAAGAAAATCTGTAAAGTTTGAAAGGAAAAGGGAGCTGAGTAAGAATGGGGAAGAATCGCTCATTAGCCATAAATGCAAATAAAACATTTAAAGGAGGTAATCAACGTTGTCATCAACTTTGTACTAGTAGCTTCTGAAAAGAAACAGAAAACGTAAACAATATATTGATCTTGCATTAGAGATATCAAGACAGAAGATCAAGGTGGGTGGGGCTGTTGATCAGATTGCCGAGAGTGTAGTGCTGTACAGGGCTAAGCAGGGAGAGAATTAAGGCCAGAAATGGCAAATAGACTAGAAAAATAATGTGGGAATAAAGCCCAAAGGTCTCCAATGGGGTCTCTGAGCTAATTCAGTAGGAACGAGGGAAGGAGAGAGATGGAAGGACAGGAAGTGACATAAAAAAATAGACATCAGTTAATTATTTCAGAGGTAGAATATTACTATGCAGAGCAGGGCAGGGTGAGAAGACTCCCCGAGGAAGTGAGATTTAGCTGGATCCTTAAGAGCTGTTAGGGTTTTAATGGTGGGAGGAGGGAGGATATTCTGTATCCAAAGTCAAAGAATTGGGGACAGACTGAAAGAGTGGTCATGACGCCTAGAAAAGGGGGAGGCCTAGCTAGGAAGGAAGCAGTGTGAATTCTCACCTGGCTGGAAAAGTAGCTGTTTGCTGCAGTTTACAGATTGAGCTAATGACAGAAGAGTTTGCAAACCTATTATGGGATGAGAGCTTTTATCTATTGGACAATTGGGAACCATAACAAAATATTAAGCAGTGAATGCTATGAAGAAAGTGATGTCTTCGCCATGCCACATTTACTGGGAGGGATGGAGGCTGTGAAAGAGACTCCAGGGGGAGGAGTCTTTGCCTGAGGGTGTCATCAAAGAAGCTCTGAGCTTTGGAAGAGTGATGTGAATTTAGACAGCCTCCATTGAGAGATGACAAATTGGATACAGGGAGATAGAGAAGGAAGAGTTAAGTTAAAGCAGTTCTAAAGTTTCCAGGCTGGGGTACACCAGAAAACAATCTTTTTGCTAAGGGATGTGGGGAAATTAGAAAGGAGGGACAGTGTGGGGGTGGGGAGAGGGAGCTGGGGAAATGGAAGATGCTTCTTGTCTGTGCTATGAAAAAATACATTTCTTATGAAGCCACAGGATGTCAGAAGCTCACAAAAAGAGTTATTGTCATGTTGTTTTCTTTTATTAAAACTGACACACAACAAAGCTGTACACTGTGGAGAGATTGTCAGTAGCAGATATCAACCTGGCATGAAGAAGTCAGAAGTTGGGCACCTCGTTTGGTCATTTGGAGGAAAGACCTCGGGTGAACAGGCTCTGTTAATGATGGCTGTGTTCCAATTAAAAAACTTTTAAGGGAGGATAATATGAAAAAGGCCATTTAATCACACCTTGATTTTTTTCAGTCACAGCTGCACATGGGTAGCAGGCACCACGCTGGGAGCACTACCTTTGATTGCAAAGCATAAAATTTTTACAGGCCTTTTTTTTTTTTTTCCTAATAAGTTAAAATTTGGGGTCTCCTCTATGTTGCATTTGGGTAATAATCTGGGACAAAATATTCAAGAGTGTGTAAATGGGCCCAGTTAAAATATTTTTTTAAAAAATCATCTTTGATGGTTCCTAGTTACTTAGCTTGTGGAAAAATGTAGATTAATGAACATTTTAAGTAAATTTTACTGTGTAATAGATTTAAAATTGGGCTAGATAGATCAGTAGTAACTAAGAGTAATGAAAATATTTCTTGAAATGGTTGTTTCATGGCAGAAAAATGACAGCATTTTATTATATTTTTGGAATTGATTTTTCTTCTAAAATATTTCCTTTAACTTTATTTTTATAGAACTAGAACGTGTCTTTTAAGAGCATGCGGTTTTATAATTATGTGGAAGTATGCTACACAGGGGAAAAAAGGCTCTTGCTGTAAGTAGACTTTGCTCTAATTATTGGACCATCAAAAGTGAGACTAAATGTTGCTAGCAATGGCTTGTGTTTTGCTGGTGTGGAGTGTGATTCACAGAATTTTTCCCCCTGGAGAGCATGATTTACAAAATTTTTACTTTAGTTCTATATTTAGAATCTCTGATTCTTCAGTAGATTCTAAAGTCACAGAAACATCTTTTCTAATTATTTATAGAATAAGCAGCAGTAGTAGTGTACTAGTTTCCTAGGGCTGCTGTAACAAAGTACCAAAAATTGGGTGGCTTAAAAATACAAAAATTTATTTTCTCAGAGTTCTGGAGGCTACAAGTCTGAAAGCAAAGAGTCGGCAGCACCATCCTCCCTCCGAAGGCTCAAGAAAAGAATTTTTCTTTGCTTCTTCCAGCTTCTGTTGGCTCCTGGTAATCCTCAGTGTTCTTTGGTTTGTAGCTGCATCACTCCAGTCTCTGCCTCTGTCTTCATGGTGTTCTTCTCTGTATCTCTGTCTCCTCTGTGTCTGTGCGTTTACGTACCCAAATCCCTTTCTCTTTTCTTTTTCAAAGACACCAGTCATTGGATTTAGTGCCCACTCTAAATCCAGAATGATTTCAACCCGAAATCCTTAACTAATTATATCTGCAAAGATGCTATTTCCAAATAAAGTGACATTCTGAAGTTCTGGGTAGACATACATTTTTTTTTGAGGGGAGGGGACAATATTCACCCCACTGCAAGTGGTAATAATAATGTCTCAGGCTTTTATTATTGTACAGTTTGAAAGTTATCAGCCAGAACAGCTGTCGAGGGGAGGGCCTACTGGATTGAGTGGCCAACAATGTAGAGGCCCCAGGATTTAACACAGGAAGTGGCCTGGCAGGGGAGGTGTCCCTCAGGCCTTGAATGTTCTATGGAGGATTTACTGGATGGATCTGCAGCAAGATCCTTGGCCTTGCATAAGTCTTCCAAGGTCTCCTGACATTTCTATATGTGGGAATATAATCAGCAAGTTCTACCCTGGTATCTAAACCTAACTGGCCACATGCTAGACTAGATCGAAAAAGGGATAAAATGAGTATGGAGAAGCACATCAGTCTAGCTATTCATTCAAGTGTTGTCACTCGTTTCTTAGCAAATATGCTCATAGCCCCTTGCACGTGTATAATACGTGTTTTCCCATTGAGCCTCACACTTATCAGTGAGCTAGAAAGGTGCCCTGGGATTCAGAGACTTATGAAAGAACATGTGGCTCATCAGAGAGTCCAGTGAGTGTTTCATGAGCATCTGTTTGGCTCCAGGCTCTGGCTAGGAGGTCCCTGAATCAGAAAGAGTTAAGGTTGACTGACCACTGGTCTAGTGGCCATTGATTGTATCAATATGCAGTATGCAACAGTGGCCATGAAGTGGGGCTCTGGGGTTGGAATTTCGGTTGCTCCATTCACCTCTCTGAACCTCAGATTTTTCATATATAGATTGGGAATGAAAATAGTAACTATTTCATAGGCTTGTGGTAAAGATTAAATCAATTTATACAAGTGCAACATTTAGAACAGTGCCTGACACATAACAAGTGTTCAATAATGTTCTGTTATTAGTACTACTATACACAAGGTACTTTAGTTGAACAAGCATATATATGATCCTTAACCTCAGGAAGGTGATTATTATTATTATTACTAACATATTTGCATAGTGCTTATAATTTGCAGTCATCTTCATACAATCCTTTTAAAACCTATTCAATTTAGTCAATATAGTTATAGGCCAAAAAATTGGACTTAAGAAAAGATAAGTAACTTATTTAGATACACTGAGTTAATGACAGAGTTGTGGACTCAACTCTATGTTGTCCTATAAGCCATGCCTTATACACTAGCGGAGAGGGAAAAACGTTGGTGGATATACAATAACTCTGATGTCCCCAATCTCTGGGCCGTGGACCAGTTCTAATCCATGGCCTATTAGGAACTGGGCTGCACAGCAGGAGGTGAGCAGTGGGCAAGCAATGGAAGCTTCGTCTGTATTTGCAGCCTCTCCCCATTGTTCACATCACCACATAAGCTCCGCCTCCTGTCAGATCAGCGGGGGCACTAGATTCTCACAGGAGTGCGAACCCTACTGTAAACTGCACATGAGAGAGATCTAGGTTGCACGCTCCTAATGAGAATCTAATGCCTGATGATCTGAGGTGGAGCTGAGGTGGTGATGCTAGCTCTGGGGAGCGGCTGCAAATACAGATTATCATTAGCAGAGAGAACTGACTGCACAATAAATTTTATACACTTGAGTCATCCTGAAAGCATCCTCCCCCCTCCCCTCCAGTCTGTGGAAAAATTGGCTTCCATGAAACTGGTCCCTGGTGCCAAAAATGTTGGGGACTGCTGTATTCTATCCCAATATTCAGTGATACAGAAAATTGAACTGAGAAGCATCCTATGAAATGGGAAACAAACTGATTTCAAAGTTAAAAAACTTAAATTTTAGCCTCTCCTCTGACATTTGAGCTGTAAAATGATGTCCGTGCTTTTGCAAAGTCAGCTGACTATTAGTGAGATGAATCCTCACTCCTCACATCCATGTGATGTGTTTCAAGTGGTAGAGCTCTGAGTTGTAACATGCAAATCCTTCCTTCACTTGCTGAGTTTGTACTTTCTGGAAAACACCAGAGTCTGGCTCATGGAGCAAACGTGTTTGTATAATGTGCTGGTTGCCATGTGTTTGGGAGATGTTCCCATGCACTGTTGTTGATGCAACAGGGATGGGGCTTTTAAATGTTGATCCTATGAAAATGTAATGGGATTGGACTTGGATAGGTGCCTGAACAGACCACCCATCATATTTAGTTTGCTGCCAAACAGGTCAAACAAATTCAGCTGAAGGGCTTTGAACTTTCTCTATAGTGAATAATTCACATTTCATTTTAAATGCATGCTGAATTGTACTGAAATATTCATGCCGAAAGCTACTTTCTGTTGCATACTTTTTCAAAGATCGTTTCCTTTTGTCAATTTTGTTTTTAGGATTTACTTTGAAACAAAAATTATTCTACCTTGTTGAGAGAAAGAGAATACTTTTTTTTTAAGCTTACCATGGGACTTTCATTGGTGTTCAAAGGTCATCCCTCAGAAGAATGATCTACTTTGTGTCCTGGCCTGTGTTTGTTCACCCGATCTAGTGACTGGACTTTGCCTTATTCCATTACTTCTTGCCCTATTAGATACTATTCCATATGCCTTGCAGGAAATTCTCCCACTGGGGACTAGCATTGTGCCTGGCATATAACAGGCATTCAATATATGCTTGATGACTTGAGATGTGTGTCCCATCTCAATAACACAGGTAATTCTGGCTCTTAGCTCCCTTTTTAACTGACCTGTCCTGCTGACTACTGAGATCAAATTTTCTGTTTTGAGAGCTCTATCCTCAGGTCTTACTGAGAGCAAGCAGAGGACCAGGAACTACCTAAGGAGGACATATTTGACATTGTATCTCTCCAGTTCATAATAATTGAAAGTCACAACTAGTGC
>NW_012148620.1:2505190-2508017 GCF_000956105.1 Propithecus coquereli
TATCTATAAAATGAAATCTGGCATTTCATAAGTGCTCAATACACTGTAGCCATTATTTGTCCCTTTGTTCAAACAGCCCATAATCCTCTACCACTGGAATAAGATCTGCACTGTCAAATTCCCACAGATACACAGCCTTGGGAATACAGAGGAACAAAATACAGAAGGAAAGGGAGAGTTTAGGTCTTAAGAAATCTCAGATAGAAGTCATCCTTCATGTCCCTGGTATTCACTGGAAATTAAAAGGGGTGAAGCACTGACATTTCTCTTGATCAGTGGTTCCAAACCTTACATGCCCAGAATCTCCTGATGAGCTTATTAATATATAAAAGATTCAATAGGCTTGAAGTGGAGCCCGATAAAGTGCATTTGAAACAAGATCTCAAATGAGTGAATGATGCCAACAGTCCACAGACCACATTTTGAGAAAATTCTTCAGGTTTTGTCAAGGTATTGCTCTCTTCTTGCTTATTCATTCTCTCAATATGTGTTTTGAGCACCAGTTATGTGCAAGAAATCATGCTTTAAACTTTGGAGAATCCAAAATTAATTAAACACTGTCTTTGTTTTTCAAGAAATCAAAAAGATAGTAAGGGAGCTACGTCACATACATCTTTTAATTTTGCAACAAAACAAAGGAATACACTTCATATTTTTTGTAGCTGAGCACTGAAATTGGAGGGAAAATTCAATCAGTTGGGTGGACATAAGAACTGACTCCCTGAACTCACAAGGGACACATTAAGAGTCTTTTTTTATTTTTTAGAGTTTAATGATATAATAATTCTTTGGCATATGTAAAATGATCCCCTTTTTATTTTAGAGTATTATGGGGGTACAAAAGCTTTGGTTACATAAATTGCCTCTGTACCACCCGACAAGTGTGCCCATCCCACAAACAGCATGCACCATATCAATTACATGTGCATTTACCCATACCCTCCTCCCCGCTTCCATCTGCCTGACACCCTATGAATGTTACTTCCCACATATACACATTAGTGTTTATCAATTAGTGTCAATTTAATGGTGAGTACATGTGGTGTTCGTTTTTCCATTCTTATCATACTTCATTTAGAAGAATGGCTCCAGCTCCATCCAGGATAATACAATAGGTAGTTAATCTTTTTTTATGGCTGATTAGTACTCCATGGTTTACATATATCACTTTTTATTAATCTACTCATGTATTGATGGACACTTGGGTTGTTTCCACATCTTTGCAATTGTGAATTGTGCTGCTATAAACATTCAAGTACAGATGTCTTTTTTATAGATTGCCTTTTTTTTCTTTGGGTAGATACCCAGTAGTGAGCTTGCTGGATCAAATGGTAGTTCTACTTGTAGTTCTTTGAGGTATCTCCATCCTACTTTCCATAGAGGTTGTACTCGTTTGCAGTCCCACCAGTGGTGTATCAGTGTACCTATCTCTCTGCATCCATGCCAACATTTGTTGTTTGGGGACTTTTTTATAAAAGCCATGCTTACTGAAGTTAAGTGATATTTCATTGTGGTTTTGATTTGCATTTCCCTGATGATTAGAAATGTTGAGCATTTTTTCATATGTTTGCTGGCCATTAGTCTATCTTCTTTTGAGAAGTTTCTGTTCATGCCCTTTGCCCACTTTTTAATGGGGTTGTTTGATTTTTTTCTTGCTGATTTTCATGGGTTCAATATAGACTCTCATTATTAGCCCTTTATCAGATGTATAGCATGAAAACATTTACTCCCACTCTGTAGGTTGTCTGTTTGCTCTTGTCATAGTTTATTTGGCTGTGCAGAAGCTTTTTAATTTGATCAGGTCAGTTTTATTTATTTTTGTTGATTCTCTGATTGCTTTTGGGCTCTTCACAAATTCTTTGCCTAGGCTGATGTCTATAAGAGTTTTTCCAACAGATCTAGAAAAAATAATTCTATGCTTCATATGGAACCAGAGAAGACCCCATATAGCTAACGCAACCTTAAGCAAAAAGAACAAATTGGGAGGCATCAAATTATCAGACTTCAAGCTATACTACAAGGCTATAGTAACCAAAATAGCATGGTACTGGCACAAGAACAGAGACACAGACCAATGGAACAGTACTGAGAACCCAGATATAAAACAATCCTCATATAGCCATCTGATCTTTGACAAAGCAGACAAAAACATACACTGGGGAAAAGAATCCTTATTCAATAAATGGTTCTGGGAAAATTGGATAGCCACATGTAGAAGACTGAAACAGGACCTGCACCTCTCACCTCTCACAAACTTAAACCTAGGAGTCTTAATTTAAGAAAATGAATCATAATATTTTAAGAAAATGGACCTCAAAAAAATCTAAAAAGTTTTCTATGGTAGAAATATAAGGATGTGACTAGGGAAGGTTTAGAATAATATTCATAGAAACTGGTCTTCATTAGGTTAACTATTTTCTTACTTCATTTTTAATGGTTGAGTCTTTATTTGCTCTCAATATATAATCATTAAGAACTTTTCCTTTTCTGTGTCATAGATTTTCTGTCCTGAAACCCACCAGTAGGAAAATCCTGAGAAGGAGAAATTGTTACATCAAACACGCAACTTAGTCATGTATGGTAGAACGGAGTCATTTCTGGCAGCCTCATTATTATAAAAATTAAAATAGAATGAGCCTTTTAATTTCTTCTTCTACTATTAGACTCACAGTGTTTTGACGAAAGTCTTATTCACCCCGAACATGTGCAGCTGCAAGTCACTGTGAAGGTGAAGTTACTGGTTTTAACAATCATGTGTAAAAGGATGGTTGGTATTTTTCTGATATCAGGCAGTATCTAATTTAACTTAGATTAATTAATTAGTTAA
>NW_012148620.1:2508067-2508929 GCF_000956105.1 Propithecus coquereli
GGGTCTATTTGACATTGTATCTCTCCGGTTCATAATAATTGAAAGTCACAACTAGTGCTGTCCTGACCTGATCTGAGAAAAAAATTAATGGGTCTCAACCCTTCCAATTCAGAGAAGACTAAGTCGAAAGTGCCTGTCAGCCCCTACACTGGTTGTACAATTACCCTAAGCCTAAGTGAGTAACTTTTCTCAACACCCAGGAAACTGCATTCCCCACTGTTACCTTCGGGCTTGTGAAAATGATTTGGTCTAGAGTCCATATTTTCATATTCCTTTCATTCTGATGAATCTCATATAAAACATGAGTCAACATCAAGCCATATAAAAAATTCCTGGCTGTCATTTTCTAGTTGATCCACATTGAAGAATATATCAATTTATGTTTCCCTAAAATTACATTTTCATTTATGCTCCTCATGGAATCCTCAATTCCACTCTCAAATTTATTCCTTTTTCTAGGCTTCCCCATGATTCTCAGACTTCCCTTCCCTTCCCCCACATGAGAACCCTGATCTCCTGAGTGACAGCTCATACTAAGACTTACTAGAGCCACCAGCTCCAAGAATCACTATTGTGACTAAGGTGTAGAGGATGTGAGAGCAACTAAGCAACTGTTATTCAGGAAAAGGCTATCAAATCATATCTTCACAATTGCTTATAGTAACTCACAGTTACAGAAGCACCTCATTAATTTCTCAGAAGTCTTTTTATGACAGCATAATGATCTCTTTCTCCCTTGAACTCCCTAGAGCCTTGTTCTTTGCTTGTTGGGCAGTTTTGCCTAGTGGTTAAGCATGGGAACTTTTGAACCACATTGCCTGGGTTTGAATGGCTCTACCACTTACTAATTGTGTGACCATGG
>NW_012148620.1:2515399-2516184 GCF_000956105.1 Propithecus coquereli
TTTTTTAACGTCAATTTAAAATCACTCAGAATCACAATTCATGCAAAGGATGAAAAGACAGAAGAGAAAACCTGAGCTTTACATGTCAGAACTAACACAAGATAACTCTAAGAAAGCATCTCACCAAGCTATATTCCTAATTGAAACATATGAAGATTTATGTAAGGTATATGCATTGAGGCACTTACCTGCATACAAAAATATGATTAGCATGGTGTTTATAATTTTCAGGCTTTCCAGGTGTCCTGGAGAGATCATTTGCCTTCCTACCTCACCTTTCCTGGAAAATGCAACACCCTAGGCTGACGATATCCATCAGCCAATGGCCCTTGAGAGAAGCAGCTCTGTGGATCTAAGCCTCTCTTAAGACTGCGGTAATTCAGAGTCCCTGCTCGCAGTGGACCCTGGGAGTACAGCCCCTTCCCTGACAGCAAATCAAGGCATGGCTGGGCTGCTGCAGACAGCCATGGGCATGAGGAAGGTCTAGCCAAACTGTGGGGGTGATGTTGCCACCACAGTGGGTCTGGAAGGCAGAACATTGAGCCAAAGAGAATTGTCCTTGAGCTTTAATATCTCATGGAGCATGCTTTGCTAGGTTTTGGACTTTTTTGGGACCTGTCACCCCTTCCTTCCTTCCTATTTTTTCCTTTTAAAGTAGGAATATCTACCCTATGCCTGTCTCACTATTATAATTTGGAAGAATATAACTTGTTTGGTTCCACAGGTTCAGCCTGGAGGGGAATTTTGTCTCAGGATGAATCTTACATCTAATTTAGATGCTATTT
>NW_012148620.1:2516234-2518781 GCF_000956105.1 Propithecus coquereli
TTAATTTAATGTAATTAATTTATCTAATAAAACGTGAGATGGAAATTCAGAGACCTAAGTGACTTGTGCAAGGACAAGCAGCTGAGTGGTAATAGGTCTCAGTGTCTCAGATCCAGGATTACGAATCCAGGATTCTTTTCAATAGGTCAGTGGGCTCCAACCACGTTTTTGATCATGCATCCCTGCTAGTCAAACAAAACAAAAGGCATTTTGAACCTGTCCTTCCAAAATCTGTGCATTTATGTGTAAAATGTTTACATGTGCTACTAACTGGTATATTAATCATATTATATCACATATTTTAAAAAATAAATTTTTAAAGAGTAAAATTTAAAATAAAAAATATACAGAAGTCTTAAGAATTTCATCTTCTCCCTACTTTGGAGTGAGGCCACTCATTTATCTTAATAGGGCAGAATGATTTATGCAAACAGGGAAATAAAAAGTCCTTAATGATTGATTATAAGTGAGGGGTAACATACTTCTATCCCTAGTGCCTTATTTTCCACAACACCTTGGTTCAGGAATGTTTATTAAATGAGTGGCTCTGGACCCATTTCAGCAAAGTTTTCCTTCTTTGTAGTTTTTTTTAATTTTTTTTCTTGGTAAGTTGTACCACTCTAGTTTGATAAAAGAAAAGATCAGGACCTTTATTTATGAAACTCAGAAGATAGATTTTATACTTTGTATTGATAAATGCATTTTTTCCCCCTCTAAATACCACACATATCTCTTTCCTCTCTCTTTAATTCCTAGGAGAGTTGATGAAAGAGAGCTATTTTTCTCCTTAGGAATTTCCTTCGGATTATTCTTATTTCAGTTCACTAATCTTCTGTTTTTAAGTTTCTTCTACAGAAATTACATATATTTCAAAGCCAGAGGATTTTTATGTCTACTTTGCAATGGGTAGCAAGAAAAGAAATGCTTTTAGACCTAAGATCTTGTTTCCAAAGGAGTTCTTAGAAGTAACAGGGAAGGCTTAGAGTTTGGTAATGAAGGGGATATTGAGAGTGGGTGGAGGGAAAAGTAGACATCAATATAAGCAGATTATCTCTGATGTTTTACAGAGTGTTAAGGATCTTTATAAATACAAACCACAGGAAAACTCGGATCTGACAGCTGTTGGAGAAATGCCCGTGAAGAAGGAAGAGGAACAGAAGGTGTGGTTGCTAATTTCCAAAAGAAAAGAAAAAGAGATGTCAGCCATTTTAATGAGAAAAATAAGGCCCCATGGGATGATAGATGGCAGAGAGCAACTAGCTCATGTTCATAACTTTGGGACGAAACATCTTTCGTTAAATATTCTGACATAGATCTTTAGTTTATGTTTTCCCAAGTTTGCAGAGAAAGGAAATAGATAGGTTCCATGCTTTGTCAAAAATTCTAGAGTTAACTAGAAAAGGAATAATTAGCTTGTGAATAGATCATTTTAAATAGAAAGAAATAGAGCTGGGTAAAAAGTTTGTCTTTCTCGTTCTCTCTCTAAATAAACAAATAAATAAATTGTAGTGGGTAGGTCATGAGACATTACTGAATTACATTGCTTAATTTTTTAACTTATGACTGGGAGAGAAAAGCCTTCTTTTCAGGATCCTTGATGAGCAGGCTGATGGCAGCGTCAGCACTTACCTCTACTGGCATAAACAAACAGAGCTGATGGGGTGTCAGCTAGTCCTGACTCAAGCAAGTTTTGCACCATCAAAGGCTTATATCCTCTAAAACAAAAGTGACAAGAAATAGAGGGAACTATCAAAATAATTCCTCCCAGCTGCAAGATTTGGAGCTAGGCACTGTCAAAGGCAAAGAGTGCCTGATTCAGTTAAGAAATCTCTCATTCTTTATGGAATTTGAGTATTAAATGAAACCCCAGGATTTCTAGATTCAGGTTCCAGTTGTTTACTAACTAAAATAAAAGAGCCCACAAAAACTGTTCATGAGGCTTTGTGCTTCAAATCATTCTTACCAAACATGTTGATGAGTTAAGTATAAATTAATCAGAAACATATGGTTCAAATTTCTGTGGAAATCCACAGGGTATATTAAGGGAATTAAAGGGAAATGTGTTAGGCCAAACATATTTAAGAATTTAACAAAACCAAAATCCACCAAAATAGTTTAACATTTTCTGGTGAGTCTGTTCCAGTTTATTCTTTTTTAATAGTGTGTTTTCTCAATTGCCTTAAACTTACATTTTTATGTGATGTGATAGATCCATAAAAAATTATAACATATCATGACGAAGTTACCAATCTAGTTCCTTAGATTAATCCCGAGCAATCACATTTATCACAGCTGATGATGCTATGCTTACATATAATTCAAATATATTAAATACTCTAGAGAATTTGGATCAGCTGCAAAGAAGCTAAATTGTGAAATGGTGAAGTCAGAATTATGTCATACATTGAATTTAAATTATTTTAAGTGCATGCACTCTTTTAATTTATTCATCAATATTTAGTACTACTTAAAGCACTGTCCCTAGGTGTTTTGGGGCCAGGCAGATTTTTAAAAATAAGTAAATCAGATATGCATGATGCCTACAAG
>NW_012148620.1:2520111-2524685 GCF_000956105.1 Propithecus coquereli
TAGCATTTTTAGCAATAAAGTATTTTAATTAGGGTATGTACATTGTTTTTTTTTTTAGACACAATGCTTTTGTGCACTTAATAGACCACAGTATAGTGTATACATATAATAATAAAAGTACTGGGGGACCAAAAAAATTTTATGGCTTGCCTTATGGCGATATTCGTTTTATTGCCATTGTATGTAACTGAACCCACAATATCTCCAAGGTATTCCTGTAATTGCTAAAGGAAGGAGGATGTTTGGTAGTTTGCATTGCACCATGACCATGTCTGATGCGGATGTTCTATGAGATATTCTCATGTCCAATAGGGTGAGGGAGTGGGAGGTTGCTCGGTGAGTACAATGTTTCCTGCTTCAGTGATGGATGCACTGAAGGCCCTGACCTCAGCACAGTGCAATATATCAATGTAACAAATTTGCACTTGTACCCGCGTGAATGGATACAAATAAAAA
The DNA here is from genome assembly GCF_000956105.1 of Propithecus coquereli. Lineage (NCBI taxonomy): Eukaryota > Metazoa > Chordata > Mammalia > Primates > Indriidae > Propithecus > Propithecus coquereli. The sequence continues at coordinate 2,520,568 of NW_012148620.1, forward strand.
ATAAATGAAGAAAAAGAAAAAAAGATAATGATTGAGCAAAGACATGAACTGAGATGAGAGAATTTTCCATGAGATTATGTGGGAGAAAGACATTCCATCTGGGGAATAATCCATGCTATAGTAAGAAAGCCAGTGTGTCTAGAGTAGAATAAGTGAGTTGGACAAAGGAGGCAATGAGGTAAAAATGATTCTAAGGAGTATTTTGGTAGTGGTTTATAGGCTATTGTAGGACTTTTTTTCCCCCCTCTGAGAAAAGCAGGGAGCTATTGTAGAGTTTTGAGGGACATTATCTGTTTTAGGATTTGAAAGGATCACTTTGGTTGCTGTTTTGAGAATAGATGGTAAGTGGGCAAGGGTACATGCACTGATATCAGATTAGGCAGCTATTGAAGTAATGCAGGGCAGAGAGAGATAACAGTGGACCCAGATACAGTGCTGGTGAGAAGTGATTGGATTCTGGATGTATTTTGAAGATAATGGCAGTAAGATTTTCTGATAGATTGGATATCAAGGGTGAGAAAACAAGAATTATGAAGGTTGCTGCAAGGTTATTGGCCTGAATAGCTGATGATGAGGAAGGCTGTAGATTTGTATTTGGGTACCTTATTTTGCAAAGTGTGGGAAGATATTTAGATGATAATTTGGACTTTACAGTTGATGCTGTAGTAAGTTAAGTCCTTTGGGGTTATCGGGATGGAAAAAATATATTTTGCATGTGAGAAGGACATGAATTGTGGAGGGCCTGGGTGGAATGCAATAGACTGAAAATTTATGTACCCCAAAATTCACAGGTTGAAATCCTAACCCCCAGTATGATGGTATTAAGAGACGAGGCCTTTGAGAGGTAATTAGGTCATTGGGTGGGTTCCTTAGGAGTGGCTTAGTATCCTTGTAAAAGACCCCAGAGAGCTCTTTCTCTCTCTTCCTGCCATGTAAAGACACAGAGAGAAGATGCTTTCTATGAACCAGGAAGCAAGACCTCACCAGACACCAAATCTAGACATCAAATCTGCCAGTGTCTCTATCTTGGACACCCCAGCCTCCAGAACTATGAGAAATAAATTTCTGTTGTATCTAAGCTGTCCAGTTTATAGTATTTTGTTATACCAGTCCAAGCTGACTAAGACACTTTGACACTTCATTAGTTGGCATCTAGGCAGGTATGGTCCTTGAACTATGTGTTTCGGTGGAATCCAATGCCATTGGAGAGATGGCCATGTCATGAAAACCTCATTGGTTATTTTATTTTATTATTAATATGTGCACAACTATGACATGGGTTATTTGGGGGCTTTCTGGAGGTGTTTAGAGGTGGTTGTGGGAAAATAACTGTGTATAAGGAACTGGGGACTCCCTAAAGAGCATGACTAACTCAGATTCTGGCTTGTCTGGCATCAGTACCTGAGATCTCACCAGTGGGTGGGTGAGTAAGTACAAGAATTGACTTTTTAAGGAGCTTTGGTTCTTAAATGAGGGAGAAGAGGAGAAGAGGAAATTGTAACAGGAACTAAATGAAGATGTAAGAGTCTCAATCATGGCTTCAAAATTAAGGTCTAGTTTCATCCCAGGACATCCCAGGAAAATGGCAAGGAATTCGAATAGGAGCAAAGTAGGGGGTAGAGTATTGGGGTAGTAGTGAGAAGTGAGTGTGAAATTTGGTCAATCTCAATTCAGTTAACTTGGGGTACCAATTATGCAGCAGAACATTACACATTAACTCTTTTAACTCTTTTCTTAGAGGAAACTCCAAAGCAGTTTAAGAAACCTATTTCACTGAGAATGTGAGTTAACACTAAAAAATAAAAATAAAAAAGACCCTAATGATTTCAAGTATGAGAGGGACTGATAGAAAGATTTAAAAATTATTAATAGCCTAGTCTTTCTTAACATAAAGTCACTTCTTTATATTGTTGTCTGTATTTAGATTCTTATTAATAAAGAGTCCATGAGAAAATAGACCATATTGTGGTGTTTTAAAAATTGCTCAAATGATTAAAAAAAAGGAATTGTAAAATCACATTTTAATAGTAATAAAGAGGGCTATGTTCTATAGGAAGATAGAATATTTCTAAGGTTGAATTCCACAGATAGAATATTAAAAAAAAAATCTTTTTTGAACTGTCTCTATACAATTTGGATTGACTAATCAATTGAATGAAATATTTCATCTATTTTGCTTTTTGGTAGAATCACAATACTTGGAATTTGAAATGATCAGGCAGTCAGTTTAGCTATCCTGATGAAATTTCATCTACCTACAATTAATTGTTTAATTATCTCTTGAAGTTTATGTGGAAGTCTGCTTCACTTGAGGGAAATATATTTTTAGCTTCAGATTCAGGGGGATGAATTTAGCAAATGAAGACTAACTTCGTCTGCAGTGAAGTTGTGAAAATAAATTAAGGAGAGCTAGTGATGACACACGGTTCTGCTTTGTGTACCAGCAGCATCTCTTTGTCATATCCCTCTTTCCCAAAAGCATGATCTCTCACACCACTCTGTATTAACATCTCTGCAAGAGATTGTCCTTCTCCAACTTGACACCGCAGTGAGTTCCTTCTCACCTTTCAGGTAAGACTTTCCTAACCTTTCCTCCCACCACTCAGTTATGAATGCCCTCTTCTGCTCTTGAATGTGTTTTTCATACTTTTTATAGTGATTTCATACATGTATATATCTCTCTGTTTATCTGATGGCTGCATAACATAGTGATAAAAAGACACCAGGAGCTAGGTGACCTGGACTCAAATTAAAACAACTGGCTCTGTGATTTCGGGCAAGTCCCTCAAATCTTGAGGGCCTTTGTGCTCTCATTTATAAGATAAAGATGATAATATAATATACCCCACAGGCTTTTTGTAAGGGATAAATGAGTTAAAATATATAAAGAACTTAGATTTTTCAAGTATTCTCTCTTATACATCATTGTCACTGCAGAATTTAATATGTATAGTATTTATATAGTATATCGTTATTGAATAATTTATTGGTATAAATATTGCTGGATAATCTTAAATTATATACCCATATTTCTTATGCTGTATTTTTTTTTTTTTTTGAGACAGAGTCTCACTCTGTTGCCTTGGCTAGAGTGCCGTGGCGTCAGCCTAGCTCACAGCAACCTCCAACTCCTGGGCTCAAGCAATCCTACTGCCTCAGCCTCCCGAGTAGCTGGGACTACAGGCGTGCACCACCATGCCCGGCTAATCTTTTCTATATATTTTTAGTTGTACAGATAATTTCTTTCTATTTTTACTAGAGACGGGGTCTCGCTCTTGCTCGGGCTGGTCTTGAACTCCTGAGCTCAAACAATCCGCCCGCCTCGACCTCCCAGAGTGCTAGGATTACAGGACTGAGCCACCGCGCCCAGTCTCTTATGCTGTATTTATAAATTACAAAAAGGAGACTTGACAACACATAGTAAATATTATACAAAGTTAATTCTAACAGTACAAGTTAAAAAAAATACTTTGAGGCTATCCCCCTTAAACAAATTAACCAGAAGACTGCCAGATCTTCAGCACATACCGCCTGGGTTCCTTTTTTGATTTTAAATTCTCAACTTTACTTTCGAAAAATAATGTTTACTTCTGTTTTGAATTTTTACTGATCAAACCTGGCACAGGAGCCCTAAACAAGCTTAAATCTTTACTAATGAAGTCTTCATTTCCTCTAAAACATGTGGAATATGTTTGCTTTATTGTTTTAAAGGGTTGTTTTATTGATCCTTTTATATAATCCCTTTACTACAAAACGTTTTGGTACCGTGGAACAGTATGCTATAAAGCTTGTAATAATCATGATACGTCATTAAGACCTGGTGTACATTTTCCCTTATCAGTTACCTGCCTTTTCATTGATGTTTGAATTTCTACCGTCCCACTTTCAAACTTCTTCCCAGGTATTCCAAGTGGGAAGTGGGTTCCCAGTGCTGGGTGGCTCCTCTTCTCTTGGTACTCCTTCTTCCGAAAGTAACAATCACTGGAGCTATTATTTGTGTCAATTCTTCTCTGTCTTAAAACATTAACTGCCATGTGAGTTGTATGTAACTCACGCTAGTGTTGAGCCCAGGGCCTCGTGAATCATATGTAACTCACACGTCTCTTCACCTTGGGAGC
>NW_012148620.1:2525259-2529298 GCF_000956105.1 Propithecus coquereli
CTTTGTCTTTCTTTCAAAGTCAGTCTTTTAATTATTCCTATCATATTCTGACCTGGACACATATTGAACTCATATTTAGTCATCTTATGTATATTTTCCTAAAAGTTGGATAAAATACATTTATGTTTCCTTCTCTTTTCATTGTGGTTTGTTAGCCTCAAATACTTTTTACATAATGTAAAATTGGGCCTCGGAAACCAAGAATCTTGCATTTTCTCAATCTAGCTGTCAGCAATGGCTTTCTCAAATGCTTTTTCATTAAACAAAAAGATGCAAGTTAAACAAAAACAAAATATCCCTTATTTTGCAATCAGATGCTAAAAGAAAATTCTATCTTCCTATGAGGCAGTCGGGAGGACAATGAACACAGAACTTTCCAAGTAATATGAGAGATCGGATGTAGGCTAAGAGAAAGCAGAAAGCCAAGCAGGAATATAATTAAGGAATTTAAAAATACAGAAGAGATTTGTCTACTTTACTAAAAAGACCTCCATGGTCAACAAACAAAACAACATAAACAATAACAATAAGGCTTTGCTTCTTAGTCATCATCCTGGTTCTGTGTTAGTCATGGAGGTTACTCTGCTATTCCAGTATTTTTTTCCTGAAAAAACTCACATGACATAAATTCTTCTGCTCTCTTCTCTCTTTCTCCTCCACTGCCATTTTAGTGTCTATTACATATAGACACGTTTTTACACATCATTTCATTTGATCTTCACTAAAATCTACAAATTAGACATTATTTATCCCATTTGTCAGATGAGGAAATCGAGGCTTCAAAGATTAATTTCTCAAGGTGATTCAGCTAGAAACTGGTTTGGGTCAAGTACTAAGACATACATATCATGTATACCCTCTGTCCCCTTTTCTACCTCAACAAACTTTTTTAAGTGGATTATTCTGTAAAAATCAGAGAGATGGAGACTCCAAACTGGTAAGTCATACAAATACTGGCTGCAGCTTAGTGTTAACTGGTCTTCCTAATGGTCAAAGGTTTGGGACTTCAAGGAGGTGCTTTTTGTAAGCCTATATGAACAAAAACATGTGAATTACCAAACAGAAAGGAGATCAAGTATTGTGAGAGTCACCATGCCAATGATTCCTCAGCAGATAGGAGGAAGCGTAGCCCACAGATTATATTTCAACCATCTTTGTATCTTCTCATGAAACACATTAGCTGATGCTACGCAGTAGATACTTAATAAAAGTTGAATGAATTAGTAGTGAGTGAATAAAACAAGGGGAATCAAATAAAGAAGAATTGATGATTGTTATGGAATGAAACATACAAGGATGCCAAGAACACCAACAGCTGATCTAGAACCCAGCACATAGTACCGCTAGTAATTGCGGTTGACTAAATCCATCAGCTGTGTAAGTCTGTGTTTAGGTAGAGCCCTGAATGTACATATACTCATCAACCGGTGATTTTCTTCTTTAACCATTTGAATGGGATTCCGTAATTTACAACTGCTGCTTGGTTCTTCAGATGCTTCCATAGCCTTTGAGAACCATGGGAGAGGGTACCCTCAGGGGAGGAAGGGGCTCCAAGGCATTATCAGTGCTGGTTCTGAATCTGTTGTCACAGCTCCCTAGGACTTCCTTGTGATCCTTGACCCTGGGAAGAGGGGAAATTGCTGGGTTACTTCCATGCAGTAGATGGACACTATTCTACCACTAAAGGAAAACAGGTAGAGAAAACCCCTCAGTTATTTGCCAAGACCAGAGACATGCACATGGCTAGCATGGGTTCTGCTGATAGGAGGTGGGACATAGAGGTTATGAGCATGGGCTCTGCAGCCAGACCACCAGCCCTGAGTTCCTACTTGTGAGCAGTGTGACTTCGGGCAAGTTACTTAACGGTACTTCAGTTTCCTTGTCTACAAAATATGAACAAGAATGGTGACTATTGCATAGTGCTTAAATGAGGATCACATGAGCTAATGTATCTACAAAGTGGATAAAACAGCACCTGGCACTTATTAAATTCTGATGCATTAGCTGTTATTTCCATAAGGCAACTATTTGTATAATGGGGAGAAGGAAACGAATGTGATCTAGGATATAAGAGCCATGTTAGATAGAAGTACAAGTACGCACATAGAAAAGAAGCAGTAGTGGGAAGGGTGGAATGTAATTGTATATGTAGAGATTGTTGTTCCCGAAGTTGCCTGCATTGCTTTGTCTTGCATTTGTATTAATCACAAAGCAGTGGTAGGTGGGGAGTACACAGCTCAAACTGGAGGAAGGGAAGGAGAGAAATGTCAAGACTAGGGAAAAGGGTAGTTACTCAGAATTGCTGCTTGGTTCTGGCTTTCTAAATAGGCCTACTCAGTGGCTGAAAGGAAAATAGCTGGTAAGTTTCCAGATGTGTGTCAGGGAGAGGAGGAGGAAAAGTAATGACCCGGCAACCTGATGTTAGGATCGTGACAGGGACATGAACTGTGATAAAAATGCTGAAAGAGCCCACAAAATAATAATAAACAGTCCAGCACCATTTGTCCTCGAACCTGGACCCCAAACCACATTTCTGGTCAAACAAGTTGTTAAGAGAAGATGCTAAGAATTAAAACATGGAAAACTCCATGGCCAATTTAATCCCATCAGAATTTTTAAAAGCTGTTTTCATATAGTTGAACTGTATCTACCCAGTGCAAACAAGGGAGAAATTTTGCAATTACCTGGTTTGCTTCATTGATTCAGACAGCCGGCCTGGATCAGTCATTTTGGTATGATTACTCGATCCAAAAAATCCACTTGGAGGCTTGAATTATCTAGTTTAGCTGTCTAATTTGATCAGATTAATCAAATTGCAAGGAAGTTTGGGTTTGAATTTCATCCAGTTTTGATTTTTATGTTCAGTCATTTTCTACATTTCCAGCTAAAAATAGTACAATCAAAGGGAGTTAAAACAATCTGAGATAATTTAGTGATAATAGAAAGCATTTTATCTTCATTCAGTTATTATTTTAAAATGTCAGTGATTATATCTGAAATATACCCATACGGTCTGTCCTCTAGATCCACAAAGCTAACCAAATCAATGTAGTCGGAAATATTTTTTCCTTGATCAGCCGTATTCTTGTGTGCCCTTGATTAGGCGTTTGCTACCAGAAGCACGTATATCACAGAACAGCAACTGGGACAATTGCTTTTGACACTATTAAAATATTTCCCATGCGCATCTTTGTTTTCTTCTTGAACCCTTTCCTTTCTTGCTCTCTCCTGTATCTATTCCTTTTCTCTGGGTTTCTTCTTTGTTTCTCTCTTCAGTTCTCTCTCTCTTCTTGCTCTTTCTCTAACGTAGCAGCTTTCACGGACCTAGTTATGCTCTCCCAGAGGTGTTCAGTACCTGGGGTGAAGAGGGAGTGCTGACATTCAAAGGCAGTGCAAATATCCAGTGATCTAACAAATATTGCTCCCACACAACCCCTTGGGAAAAAGTACAGAGTGGACAATTATTTTCAATTTTTTTTATTGTGGTAAAGTACATATAACATACTTACCATAGTAACTACTTTAAGTGTACAGTTCAGTGATATTAAATATATTCATAATATTGTGCAACCGTTATCACCATCCATCTCCATAAGTTTTTTTTTTTTTTGAGACTGGGTCTCACTGTGTTGCCAGGAGTTAGAGTGCAGTGGCATCATCATAGCTCACTGCCATCTCAAACTCCTGGGCTTAAGTGATCCTCCTACCTCAGCCTCCCAGTGCAGCTAGGACTATAGGCATGTGCCATCACACCCAGCTAATTTGCTAATTCTTTGTAGTGACAGGGTCTCACTTTGTTGTTTAGGCCAGGTCTTGAACTCCTGGCTTCAAAGAATCCTCCCACCTCTGCCTCCCAAAGTGCTGGAATTATAGGTGTGAGCCACTGTGCCCGGTCTATAACTCTTTTTTTTTCTTGTAAAACTGAAACTCTATACCTATTAAAAATAACTTCCCATTTGTCCAACCCCTCAGCCCCTGACAACCACAAATCTACTTTCCAGCTCCATGATTTTGATTATTCTAAGTATCTCATGTACGT
>NW_012148620.1:2531653-2532166 GCF_000956105.1 Propithecus coquereli
GTTCCCCTTGCTCACATTCACCCTCTGTTTTTTCCCAAGTTTTAGAAATTTTAGAAACACATTTTAAGTGTTACCTCCTCTGAGTGTCACCTTCCTTGGAGAAGATAATCCATATAATCTGTCCTTTTACATTTTTTTCTTTCTTTTTTTTTTTTTATTTCAGCATATTATGGAGCTACAGATGTTTAGGTTACGTATGTTGCCCTTGCTCCCCCTCCCCCCCAAGTCCGAGCTTCAAGCGTGTCCATCTCCCAGATGGTGTGCATCGCACTCATTATGTATGTATATACCCATCCCCTCCTCCCCCCTCCCACCTGCTCAACACCCAATAAATGTTATTCTTATATGTGCACTTAGGTGTTGATCAGTGAAACCAATTTGCTGGTGAATACGTGTGATGCTTATTTTTCCATTCTTGGGATACTTCAGTTAGTAGAATGGGTTCCAGCTCTATCCAGGAGAATACAAGAGGTGCTATATCATCATTTTTTTCTTATTGCTGAATAGTACTCC
>NW_012148620.1:2533331-2534972 GCF_000956105.1 Propithecus coquereli
CAGTTGTTCCAGCACCATGTATTAAAAAGTTCTTCTCTGCCCCATTGATAATGCCTTTTGTGGGGGGGAGAGAGAGAGAAACAGAGAGAAAGAGAGACAGAGAGAAGGAATGAGAGAGAGAGAGAGAAAGGAGAGAAGGGGGAAGAGAAGAAAAGAGGGAGAAAGAGTGACAGAGAGAGAAAAAGATAGACAGATAATCTATTTCTAGACCTGATATTTTACTTAATTGGTCTTATTCATGCATCAGTACCATACTTATTTAATTACAAAGCTATGCTTATTTAATACAGTAGCCATTAGCCACATATGGCTATTTAAATTTAGCTTTACTGTGAATAAATAAAATTAAAAATTCAGTTTTTTAGTTACACTAGCAACATTTTAAGTACTTTCATTTAGCCACATGTGGCTAGTGGCTATGATATTAGTGCAGATATAAAAATTTCCATCGTCACCAAAGTTCCATTGGATAATGCTGTTAAAGGAGCTTTGTAGTATGTTCCAATATCTTATATGGCTAATTCTCCTTCATATCTCTTTCTTTTTAATGATTTCCTGGCTTTCCCTTTGTGCTTATTTTTTCATATGAATTTTAGTATCACCTTGCCTAGCTCAAGGGAAAAAAATCCTTGGTATTTTTTAGGATTATATTTCATTTATAAATTAACTTTAAGAGAATGGATACAATTGATGTATTATTTAAGAACAGGGGAGATCCTTCCATTTGTTCATGTCAACTTTTGGTCCTTCAGAAGTATTTTATACGTAGTCTCACCTTATCCACAGTTTTACTTTCCATGATTTTGGTTATGTGAGGTCAGTTGTGGTCTGAAAACATTAAATGGAAAATTCCAGAAATAAACAATTCATAAATTTTAAATTGTGCACCATCTGAATAGTCTGATGCTGAAATCTCATGCCATCCTGCTCTGTTCTGCCCAGGATGTGAATCATCCCATTGTCAAGAAGATCCACATTGCCTATGTTACCTGCCTGTTAGAGCCACCTCAGTTATCAGATCAACTGTTGCGTCACTGTGACACTGTTTTGTCACAGTGCTTATGTTCAAGTAAACATTATTTTACTTACTAACTGCCCCAAAGTGCAAAAGTAGTGATGCTGGCAATTCGGATATGCCAAAAAGAGAAGCTGAAAAATGCTTCTTTTAAGGGAAAATGTGAAATTCTTAATTTAATAAGAAAAAAAATATTGTATACTGAGGTTGCTAAGATCTTTGGTAAGAATGAATCTTCTGTCACCAGTGAAATTGTGAAAAAGGAAAAAGAAATTCTTGCATACTACATGCACTGGGTCTTAGAATATATTCCTCATCGATAAGGGGAGACTACTATAGTTTTCTTCATGTTGGCTTTGCACATTTCTTGTAAGTTTATTCCTATTTCATTCATTTTTATGAAAATATTGTTAGTGGAATTTTCTCTTCTGTTATATCTTCTACCTTATTATTTGTGAACAAGGCTTTAATGTTTGTGTGCTCATTTTATATTCTGCTAATGTGACTGAATTCTTTTATTGTTTTAGTTTTATTATCCATTTTTCTGTGTTTCCACCTATACTCTCATGTTACCTGACAATAGTTTTTCCTCAACTTTTATGTCTCAGTTGTTTTGTCGTGTCTGA
>NW_012148620.1:2536442-2538479 GCF_000956105.1 Propithecus coquereli
CTATAGGTGTTCCCATCATCAAGATAGTGTTCATTGTACCTGTTAGGTAGGGATTTTTCCCTTCCTCTCCTCCCTCTCTCCCCTTTGGTTGATTTCCACTGAGTTTTACTTCCCTCTGTCTACATTGTGCTCATTGGTTAGTTCCAATGTAATAACAAGTTAATGTGGTGTTTGTTTTTCCATTCTTGAGATACTTTACTTAGGACAATGGTCTCTAGTTCTATCCAGATTGTTGCAAAAGGTATTAATTCATCTTTTTTATGGCCGAGTAGTATTTCATGGTATACATATACCACATTTTATTAATCCACTGATGAATTGGATGCTTGGGTTGATTCAACATCTTTGTAATTATGAATTGTGCTACAATAAACATTTGAGTGCAGGTGTCTTATTGATTAAAAGTCTTCTTTTCCTTTGGGTAAATGCCCAATAGTGGGATTGCTGGATCAAATGGTATGTCTACTTTTAGTTCATTGAGGAATCTCCATTCTGTTTTCCATAGAGGTTGCATTAATTTTCAGTCCCACCAATAGTGTATAAGTGTTCTTTATCTCTGCATCTATGCCAGCATCCATTGTCTTGGGACTTTTTAATAAAAGCCATTATGACTGGGATAAGGTGATATCTCATTGTGGTTTAAATTCACACTGCCCTGCTGATTAGTGATGTTGAACATTTTTAAATATTTTTATTGGCCATTTATCTTTCTTCTTTTGAGAAGGTTCTGTTCATATCTTTTGCCTACTTTTTAATAGGGTTGTTTGTTTTTTTTCTTGCTGATTTGCTTGAGTTCTTTGTAAATTCTGGCTAATAGCCCCTTATTGTATGTGTAGGTTGTGAATATGTTCTCCCATTCTGTAGGTTGTCTATTTGCTATGTTGATTGTTTCCTTGGCTGTACAGAAGCTTTTTAGTTTAAGCAAGTACCATTTATTGATTTTTGTGGTTGCCATGATTGCCATTGGGGTCTTAGTCATAAATTCTTTGCCTAAGGTTGATATCTAGAAGAGTTTTTCTTATGTTTTCTTCTAGAATTCTTATGGTTCCATGCCTAAGATTGAAGCCTTTTATCCATCTTGAATTAATTTTTGTGAGTGGTGAGAGGTAGGGGTCCTGTTTCATTCTTCTGCATGTGGCTATCCAATTTTCTCAGCACCACTTATTGAATAGGGCTTCTTTTCCCCAGTATACATTGTTGTCTGCTTTGTCAAAGATCAGTTAGTTGTAGGTAGATGGTTTTATATTTGGGTTCTCTGTTCTGTTCCATTTATCTATGTCTCTATTTTTGTATGAATACCATGCTATTTTGGATACCATAGCCTTGAAGTCTGGTAATGTGATGCTTTCAGATTTGTTCTTTTTGCTTAAGATTGGTTTGGCTATTTAGGCTCTTTACCAGTTTCAAACGAAGTGTAGAACTATTTTTTATGGATCTGTTAAGTATGACTTTGGTAATTTGATGGGGATTGTATTGAACTTGTAAATCACTTTTTGTAGTATGGACATTTTAACAATGTTGATTCTGCCTATCCATGAGCATGGTATGTTTTTCCACTTGTTTATATCCTCTGTGATTTCTTTCCTCATAATTTCTTAGTTCTCCATGTAGAGATCTTTCACCTTCTTGGTTAAGTATATTCCTAGGTATTTTATTTTATTTTCAGCAATTATGAATGGTATGGAGCCTTCGATTTGACTCTTGGCTTGACTGTTATTAGTATATGGAAATTCTGTTGACTTATGTACATTGATTTTGTATCCTGAGACTTTGCTGTATTTATTTATCAATTATAGGAGACTCTGAGTGAAATTTTTGGGGCTTTCTAGATACAAGATCATATCATCAGCAAAGAGCAATAGTTTGACCTCCACTTTCCCCATTTGGATACCCTTAAAATTGTTCTCTTGCCTGACTGCTCTAGCCAGAACTTCCAGCACGATGTCGAATAGAAATGGGACAGTGAGTATTCTTGTCTTGTTTCAGTTCTTGGTGGGAATGCTTTCAATTTTTCCCCATTCAGTACAATATTGGCTG
>NW_012148620.1:2540977-2542119 GCF_000956105.1 Propithecus coquereli
CCTTTTGGGGTAAACATATGTGAGAATAAAAAAATTACAACGCAATCTGAGAAGTTTTCTATTCAAGGCACACGCCATGTGGGAGAAAGTTTTAGGAGTTTAATGAAGACTGCATAGGAGTAGCGTTTGAAAGATTGATAGGAATTGGATGATTGGACAAAGGCAAGGCATGTCTAAGAAGAGCAAATAACATTGGTCAGCACGGATATTAAAAGAGCATCATGCTGCATTCAGGATTCAGGATCCAGACTACAGAACTGTAACTTACGTGGACTATGCACAAAGCATGTTGGGACCTGTTAGGCACAAACTGGTAAAGATGCAGTAATCCTAGAACACGTAGGGCTAGGATTAGGGAAATTAACTTCAGCATATTCTGGCTTCAGAGGGCTCATTTGGTGCTATATTGGTTAGCATCGATGGGCTAAAGGTCTGACCGATTGCACAGAACATAGCAGCAAGAATCTCAAGATGGTGATGACAACAAAGTCTCATGTAAGTGACTATCTAAGATCTCCAGCCACAGTGAAGGTCCAATCATATGACTCTTGCCATAGTTTTATAGGGTACTGTAGACCTATTCAAGTAGGCTGACCTTCAGGACAAAGCTAGAGTCCTGGTGGTAAAGATAGAAGGTAGACCAAGAAATTAAAGCCTAAAGATAGTAACAAGGATTAGACAAATATTGGAAGGTCAGTAAGAAAGTTGGATCTTCCTGGGCTTGTACATGCTAAAGGTTAACCCAAGATACACCCATTACCAGTCTTAGGGCAGCAAGACTATTTCTAGATGCTAAGCATCTGATCTTCCCAAAGAGTTTAACTGTCTCAGATAGATTCAATTCCAAGCAAAATTGGTAAAATTGTCTTCTGAGTGAAAATCTTTAGAGTACATGGCTGAATAGGGTTGAATAGGTTGTAGTTATATTAATGAAAGAGTTTCTATGTCATGCTAGGAAATCTGGGCTTTATCTTTTAGGTGACTGGGAATATTTTGAAGAATTTTGAGAAGTGATCAAATATAATTTTTATTTTTGGAAGATAACTCTGGTGGTGACACGGAGTGCTTGGAGACTTGAAATCTTATTAGGAGGCTTTTTGCCTTACAGTAGATTATATAGCAATGATTTGAATTAAGTCGAT
>NW_012148620.1:2542169-2542967 GCF_000956105.1 Propithecus coquereli
GGCTGTTCTCAGGAATGTGACAGTGAAGTTGCTATGCACGTGAGGGAGTGCTGCTACCTAGATTTCACTGTGCAAGATTGGGCTTTTTTCCAGCAGCTGTTTTTATTCTTGGGAGAAGTTAAGAAATTCAAGTTAAAATACCTTGGACTTGAATCAAAAAAAGGAGAGACATCTGGAGAAAAGAATGATGCAAGGCTGTATACTTGGGTGGAGGTCAAAGGAAAGGCAAGGGATTCGGTGGCCAAAAAGCAAGCAGAAGGGGTTGATGGGCCATGCTACCATGACTCCGCAATAACAGTGAGCTCTTGGGAAAATCAGCAGGTCATGTTGAAAACAACACATTCTGAGAAATGATGACAGATCCATTTATTTGCAACTTGGATTTAACTCATAAAAATGAACAAAGGAGGCTGCTGAAAGAAAATGTTCTACAGGAAAAGCCCTCAGAAAAGCAGAAAATGCAAACTCAGATTTTACTTATCAGAAAGCGTGCTCTGAGTTTAAAAATAAATATGGAATCTGAAATCCAGCTGTCAGTGCATGCACTTTGCATAGGCATTTAACCTTTCTGTTCATGGATAAAGAAATATATTTTTGCTCAACAGGGTATGGATTAGCTTTGTTTTGTATAACTTGTTTTTATCATAAAATAATCAGGCTCCTTTAAAAAAGATGTAGGCTGCAGAGTCATGCTAAGTCATTCATCCAGGCAGAGCCTGAATTACCTAATTAGAAACAGATGGTGCAAGGGTGGTGCCTCCAGGGCACATTTTGCTGCACACTCTTCTTGATTCGTAT
>NW_012148620.1:2543017-2544784 GCF_000956105.1 Propithecus coquereli
AAAACTTAAGCTATCGTCATTTTTTTCTGAATCTGAATGAAATCAAAGAATAAATTTGTGATGAGGGAGAATGCAGACATATAAAGGTCTTGCTCTCATAGGTGGGAGCAAAGGGGCTAGTTATACCCTCAAAAAGGCAGACTGAGCAAAAAGATTTTTGACTACTTCACAATCTTGAACAGGTGATACAGTAAAGAAAGAGAAACCTTTCACCAAAAATGGAGTTTGAGCAGACTGGGTTTCATGAGACAATTTGGAAAGTTTTCATCAAGTGCACGTGCAGAGATTCTGAAAGCAAGTGAAAATGGACTCTGAGAAGCTCTTCACATGCACTGTATTTGTACTAGATAATTCACACAAGAGAGGCAGGGAGCTAAGCCTTGTATTAGTTTCAAGCCAACTCCCTTTTTGTTTAAAGGAAACCCATGATGCCTTACAAAATCATCATATTTGGCTAAATTTTGTCATTATTTAATTGGCATATGTCCCAAATGTCAGGTGGGTTTGTCTAAATTAAAACAAATGATCTTTTCTTTCTGTCTTTATTATTATGGGTCATCGTCATGTACTGAAAAATACAGGGTAATGTTGGTAAACATGTCACATTTTGCCCTCTTTGCTACAGGTATACATTATTAAATTAAAGGGCAAAGCCTAAATTGGTTATTATATCTCTAGCCCACCTTTTATTAATAGATAAAATTATTGTCCCTTTTTTGTCCCTCACTCCCTCCCAATAATTGAACATTTTAATATACTCTTAATTCACAAAATGAGAAAAAACTTCTATTTACTTTCAAAGGTGAAGTACCAGTCTAAACTGTATCTACAGGAAGCCTCTGACTTAAACATTTCTATCAAAATATTTTTTATTACCCATACAAAACCAGAATAAACACATTATCTCCAAGAGTAAAATGGATAGTCCAAGTGAAATTTACAATTACTGATTTTGAAGCAGCCATAATGCTTAGAGGACTACTTAAGGATTCTTACGTTTTATATCAGGATACTCAACACAAAGCAGAAACCATTTAAGAATTTTCCAGGATGCAAAAAGTTGTAATAACTTATCTAGTACAGTGAGCATAAACTATTAATACTCAAAATTTTGGGATCACCATTTCTACATTTGTATAGTTCCCTACAGTGTAAATCCCACTTTCCAAGGTAGAATCCCTTTCTATTGGGATCAAACATTTAATTTGGTTTCTATAAACCAAATGCACCTGAGGAAGACTTTGGTTAGGAACTGAATCATGCAGAGAAAACTGATGGCTATGAAGCCTCCCTTTCTCAGAGTGGACTGTGGCTGAGCTGGAATCACAGCTTTCTGAATCTCTAGCTTCCTTATTTTGGCAGAAGCATCAACTTCCTTGGTGGGCCAGTTGGGAGTATGATTCTGGGAGTCGTTCTTGGAACTTAGCCTGAAATCTGTTTCCTCAGCCTCATGGTGACTCTGTGAGCCACCCAAACTCATAACAAAACCCTTCTTAACATAGGTAGAATGGATTCTGTTATCACAACTAAGACTACTAGTATATTTGATAATTGCTCTTGCAGGATTGGTGATTACTGGCAACTGGTTTGAGCTGGGAACAAATCAAATCGTATGATAACAAGAGCCTTGGCTTGAAGGGAAATGATTTTAAAAGGGAGAGAGACCTAATTCATTTTTACTGTATTAGTTTAATCTTGTGTGGTCCACAAAATTATTTGTGCATTTGAATAACTGTGTCTTATATTTATTTAATATAAAATACAACC
>NW_012148620.1:2558209-2559910 GCF_000956105.1 Propithecus coquereli
TTCCTCAAAAGTTTAAATTATATTATTATATTCTTTTAGTTTCTCAGATTAATCCTTTTTATGTACTAGGTAATTTTCTAGATATTGGGAGTATGGAAGCAGAAAAAAAACCATATTAAGTATCTGTCCTCCTGGAAAGTATATTCTATGAAAAATGGGGCAAGCAAAAAACAAGTAAATGAATATGTGGATATTATGTCAGATGCTAATAAGTGCTATGAGGGGAAAAAATACCCCAACAGTTCAAGGGAAATAGGGAATGTGTATTTTTTTTCTATTTTATGTGTTAGGTTGCCATGGAAGATAATATCTGAACAGAGGACTGAAAAAAATTAGAGAGTGAATAGTTCATTTAATACATTCAAAGTAGAGGAAACAGCAGGAGTGAAGGCTCTCAGGTACTATCTTACTTAGCATATCTAGGAGCAATAAACAGTCAGGTATGGCTAGAGTGAAGTGGGCTATGGGAAAGTGGTAAGAGATGAGGACAGAGAGGTACTGGGGGACAGATTTGTAGATCCTTTTGGGCCTATGGGAAAGATTGGGTTCTATACTTACTGAGATGGAAAGCCACTGGGAGTGACATGATCTGACTTAAATTTTAAGATAACCACAATGTCTGGTTGCTTTGGGGAGGGGGAAGTAATAAAATGATTATTGATTCAGTTTGAGATACCGCGGTACTCCTTGAGGTATATACCCCTTTTGTATGTGCAGGAAAGCAAGAGAAAAAGTTTTGGGCATGATATTAAAGTGAAGTTTTGGTTGTTCTCATTCAGACTCCTCTTGCTGATTTCTCACTACATGGAATGAAAATGGCTACTTACTGGTTCATATATGAGGCATGAATATACATTTAATCAGGATTGAATAGCTAAAGTGTACATATCTCTGCATATTTTGGTATAATAGGGAGTTAGGCACTCTAGAAAATGTATCTGAAAGTATAAAATCAGAGTGAAATACTTATCCAAGCTATTCCTCTTATTTAATGGTCCAACCTAAATCACTACTAAATACAAGCAGAATATATTTTTTGCATGAATTTTTTATATGATCACTCCTCAGTTGTAACCACAGAAAAATACCAGATAGAATACCATATATACTAATTAAGAAAACATATAGCTGATCTCAAAAGAAAGAAAAGAAAATCTCTAAATGCCAGAAACAAATAAAAAAGTCAATTCCACAAGGAATCTTGAAGCGATGCCCTAGCAGTCCATAGGACTATCAGATACAGCCTTGAGTCTTTTCAGGCTAGGGAATTAGAAGACAGATCCCTGAAGATAGCCCCAGGGAAGTGCAAAGAAATCTGTCTGACTTCTCAAGCTCTGGAAGAAACCCTATATCATCTGATGAGCGAAAAATCAAGAACCCAAACCTGTACCAAAAGCAAGTGTGTGGTCAAAAATTTGTAGTAACTACATAAAGCAAGAATAGTAAGCTCTAAAATTAATTAAAAACAAACAAAATAAAACAGATTGAAGACCAGGGGAATATTCTAAAATGAGGTATAAGCAAACAAAAAAACCCTCCATCACTTTATAAAGACAATTCCACATCCCTGGATGTATGGAAAACACAAAGGAAAAATAAATCACCCACTGAAAATGATCTCTCTCTCGGTGTGTGTGTATGTGTGTGTGTGTATAAATTTATTCTTTACAAAGACACAGTCTTTAGAGAGCGTTAACAGAG
>NW_012148620.1:2559960-2560725 GCF_000956105.1 Propithecus coquereli
GGCATGATATTGAAGTGAAGTTTTGGTTGTTCTCATTCAGACTCCTCTTGCTGATTTCTCACTACATGGAATGAAAATGGCTACTTACTGGTTCAGAAAGTTTATTCTATTAATAATGCATATATATATGTATATGTTTATAATTTTTAACCTCATCTTAAATATCTTTGGTTTCAAGTCCCAAATAACTGGCATTTTATTTTTTGGTTTCTTTCACTAGCAGAATACTTTGATATCTTAAGTGGTACATACCAGCTGAAGTGACATAAAGCTCTATGTGAGGACATTTTGTTGAGAGATAATTTAGATAAGTACTAACCGCTGTATTTATCTCTCTTCTTGCCGATATTGACTGTGCCATAGCAGTTCAAACTCTGTCAGAAGAGACAAATAATTAGGGTTTCACAAATGGAATCCAGGTGCATAAATCAAATTAAACTCTTCTCTGTCAACAGGGGTTTGCTTTTTGAGAGGAATAGAATATGAACATAGAGTCAAGGGAGAAATGTTAATTTTAGCCATCATGTACCAGTTGAATGCTGTTGTTTTTCAAGTGACTAAAAGAGCCATGAAAATTAGACATACGAAATATAAATCTGCAGAAAGAGAGGGAGATGTGTCACAGAGTGGCCTAGGAAATCCACTTAGGAATGAAAACCAAGACTTCCTCATTCTGACTGCTTTTATTCACTCAGAGACTAGAGCAGACTGTGTTATCACTTATCTATCCTAAAATTTATACAGTGAAGTGGAAAAGGATGGAGA
>NW_012148620.1:2567277-2591243 GCF_000956105.1 Propithecus coquereli
CCCATTAAAATATCAGCTGGCTTTTTTGTAAAAATTGACAAGTTGATCCCAAAATTGATCTGGAAATTCAAGGAAACCAGGATAGCCAAAACAATCTCGAAAAAGAATTTAAGAGAACTCATAGATTGCAAAACTAACTATAACACAATGTTAGTATAGAGAGTATGGTACTGACATAAGGATAAACATAGATTAATGGAATATAATTCAGAGTCTAAACATAAAATAAAAATAAAACCATGTGTTTATGATCAGCTGATTTTCGACTAGGGGCTAAGACCATTCAATGGGGAAAGAATAATCTTTTCAACAAACGATGATGGGAAAACAGGATAGCCACATGCAAAAAAACCTATTTTGTACCCTTACCTTACACTACATATAAAAATTAACTCAAAATGAATCAACAATTTAAATGTAGAAACTAAAACTATAAAACTTGCAGAATAAAAAACAGGGATAAATCTTCTTGACCTCAGATATGGTAACAGACTCTTAGATATGACATAAGTCTAAATAATTATTTGTGAAAGAAAAGTCATGATGGTAATGACAAAATATTTAATACGGAATGTGAGTGAAAGCACTATTTTCCAAAACTTGTGAGATACAGCTAACGCAATATATTGTTGGGCATTTATAACCTTAGGTTCTTATATTCAAAAGGAAGATATCTTGAATACTAGCTAAGCATTAAATGTCAAGTTTAAATAAAAAAATTAAAACAGAGTAAATTCTTATAAAATAGAAGGAAGGTGAAAGACCTTCTTTTGGTTAAATTATTAATAGCCCCTCAGAGAGTTTAGGAAATGATGGTAGTACAAGGCATATAAACACACCTTGGGTAGTGTCCACATCTCCTGTTTTCATTGTCACCTACGGGGAAAACAGTCATATTAATATTTTCCCCCTCATATTACAGGTGGAAAAATAAAAGAGGCACCAAAAGACCAAATTATTACCTAAAGTCAGAAGGTAATATCAGAAATAGATACTGCTATCAATACCATTGAAATTATTTCAGTCTTTAAAATTTGGACTTAATATTGATAATTAATATGTAAGGATCAAATTCTAATAGCTTCATAATGAACCACGTTTATAAATATATATATTT
Source organism: Propithecus coquereli (assembly GCF_000956105.1). NCBI lineage: Eukaryota > Metazoa > Chordata > Mammalia > Primates > Indriidae > Propithecus > Propithecus coquereli. The sequence goes on from NW_012148620.1 coordinate 2,568,395, forward strand.
ACATATAAAATAATAATGGCACTGAGAAAAACCAAATACCATGCTATGGAAGGCAGAACATGACACAGACTTCAATGAGCTTTGTTTAGTATTATAAAACCTATGACAATTTTTACATAGGATATGTAAAATTTGTGGAACAATTATTGCAATATTTGACTTTGGTAACTATAAGGCACCTAATAAGCACCTGGTGCAAATTATTCATTTTCTTTTACTTAATTTATTTTGCTTATTATCCATTTACTTTTTAGTTAATCATAAATACCATGTTTATTAGTAATAAAACTGCCTTAAAATACTGCAGATCTTTTAGACCTTTTTTTTCTAATTAAACTGTACTTTTTCACAAGCATACTTTATTGCACATGAATGAGACTTTGCTATGTTATAAATAACTCAATTCTGTAAATAATAAAACTCTGACATTTATCTGAAAGATAGTTGATACTCGTTTTTTAATTATTTGGCTGTGTCCTATATGTTATACTGTAGTAAAGATCATGGTTTTGGGTTCAGAAAACTTGCATGCTAGCTGTTATTAGCTCTGTGATCCTGAGAAAGATAAAAAAAATCTGTGAAACATTGTTTTCTATCTGTAAAACAGGAAATGTTTTACACGGGATTGCAATGAGGATTAAATTAGATAATACACATGAAAGTCATTTCCAAAGTGTCAAGTAGTTTGTTAATACTGACCCTATCATCCAGATACTTGGTTGACTTAATGGTTTGCTGTTGCTTATGTACTGAGTAAAGAAACAGCATTTTAATGTCACTAGTTCTGAAACCCAAAAGGACATAGAAATCCTGTGACAGAAAATGAAACAGCCTAACTTGGACCTGCACTGCACCCTCCTCCCCCACCAACTTCATGCTGTGAATCCCAAAATGATTTGAGGGAAAATGCCAGAAACAGATCCATAAACTGCCCACAAGACACACTATAAACACAAAATGAACCACTCCTATGTCAGAGCAGGTGATTGAAAAATTAGAGGAGCTTAGGATGGAAAAGGCTGCAATTCCAGATGGTCTCCATCCAAGGAGTGCATGGCTGATAAGTGACTTGGGGAACCTGTGGCTGACATATGAGAGTCATCTCTGAAAACTGAGGATGCACAGGTGGCTGGTTCTGAGTTGAACACACACCTGTATTTGTAATAATGCTCGCAATTCTGTACTGCCTTCCATCAGGGCTTCTTGACAGGTTTTGCAGACACACTACAGCAGCTTTTAGAAAGGATGTTAAACCCATTTTGGAGGGAGAAATCTTAGAATCTTGTGACAAAGTAAATGTTCGAGGGTTGCTGAGTGGGCTAGAATAGAACAAAGAAATCCTGATAGCCTTCTGTAAGTTGTGTGGTTGGTTTTTTATTAAAGCCAATCAAGTGGATTAAGGAGGAAAAGAGAGAGGGCAGTTGAATGGCTATGAAAATAAATCACCCGAAGCATGGGGCTTAAAAGAAGATGGAGTCCGGGTATTTCAGACATAAAATATATCTTCTCTCTGAATAAGTCCTGAGGGCTTTTAGGGAAGAGATAAGTCAAGGATGACTCCAAGACTTTTAGCTAGTGACTGAGTAGGTAGTGATAACATTAACTAAGAGCAGACACAAACATGGACGAATAGGTTTAGGACGAGAAGAAAGATACTAGCCTAGCTTTGGATATTTTAAGTTGGGTGTACAAATGAAGAACCAGTAAAAACTTGGAAATTAATCTGGCCATAGAGAGAAAAGAACTAGGTTTTATTCTAAAATTTGTAGGTCCTGAGGCAAGGGTACAAATGGAGGACAACATACCATATGTTAAATATTTAAAAGTTGTAAATCGAGGCACAAATTTAAATAAAATATCTAACTTCCCACCATGACAGACATGCCTTCATATTAACCTCGAAGGCCAGTTTTGAATTACGGGACTATGCTAAACAGTGGTGGCAGTAGCTTAGGACAGGCCTCCTCTCCCCTCATTTCCTCCCATCCCAGCCCTGCCATGCACGGGCCTCAGGGGCACACATGGGAAGCCCCAGGTTGTAGGCTCATGCCACGTGAGGCCTTGAAATTACGAAAAGTGAAACTACCCTTTATCATATTAATAAGGGGCCACAAGGTGGGAACTGTGGTAGGAGAAATAAACTCACACACACACACACACACACACACACACACACATATATGAACAGCCATTGTTTCCTAGCTTGCTTTCCTATAATTGCTTACTACTCAGGAGTCATTTAGCTGATGGTCTTAAAGATTCTTAGCTTTCTGCATTGCTTCCATAGATAACAAACATCACCCCTGTGAAAGCTAAGGCTAGTTTTTGAGATATCTTCCACACCCTGCATTCTGGTGGACCAGCTGACCGACCCAGACCAGTGGCTCATACCAAGGAACCGACTCAAATGGTCTTGCAACCCCCATCCAGGGACTGCCCAGCAAAGAAGATAACTTCTACACCCTTATGGTTCCACCCTGAACCCAGCCAATGGGCAGACCCAATTGCCTAGCCCTTTGCCTGCCAAACTATCTTTAAAAACCCTTTCTCCCAAATTGGCAAGGATACCAATTTGAGAACATCCTCCCGTCTCCTCAGGTGGCACCTGGGATATTAAACTGTTTGTCTGGTGTAATCCCTCCTGTCTCAGTGTAATCCCTGCTGTCTCAGTGTATTGACTTCCTCTTGAGCAGAGGGCGATGAACCTGATACGGCCGTAACAAAAGGAATTTCTTTGAATGTGAACTTAATAATATCCTCACTTCCTACATTCCCCTCTTCTCATAAGCAACCACCCTTAGTCACCTCTGGGACCTTGGCATGCCCTGCATATATCAGGAGTGTAGATTCCAAATTCAAGAAGCCACTCAGGTCCTGGAAGCAGACTCGGCAAAATTTGAATAAGGAATTATGTGGTCTTGGGGACCCAGAACATGATTCAGAAGGGAGGGTGTAGGCTCTAGGTGGGCATGTCCTATTGGGCCTGCAGACTGCTGGCCCTGGAGGGGGAGGGTGGGGTGCAGAGCTGGCATCTAAAGCTTGGAGTCCAGGAGAGGACTCCTCTTCTCCTGGCCTAAAAGCGTTAATGAGGAGATACTTCTAGAAAAGTAGAATTGAATCAAACATTCATGGAAGTGAATGAAATAAAGTTAGGCTATAGAGAAAGAAGAGACATGGAGTGATAAAAGGTCATTTCTATGACAAATAAGAGGCCATTGCTACATTTAAAATGTAGATCATACAGAATTCAAAGATGGAGCTGGGAGGGGAAGAAACAAAGGTAGCAAGTGCAGTCTATTCTTTCCAGAAATGTTTCAGAAGAAAGGATCAGCTAGAGGAAGATCTTACGAGGGATCAAGAATTGAGGAAAGTTGTGCTTTTTTTTTTCTTAAATAGTGTAGAGGGTCAGTTTTTCTTGTTAAAATGTTTTCTTATAATAGTGAAAACTGCCCAGAAATGAGATTCAAGGGTTAAGAACCGAGTGTCATTTAGAACAAGGAGTTTAAATAATTTATTAAGACCAGATTTGTAAATACAAGGGTAAAATTACAAATTAGGCAGAAATATTGATTTTTTTTATGAAAGAATGGTTGTACTAATTACTATTCATGTCAACACTGTTTCTATGAAAGATGCACTTTACGGTATTTCAGTCAATACCTAGAGTTGATTTTCTAAGTACTACCTTGTCTGATTTTAAATACAAATCAAGAATGTCTATTCTTCTGGGAAGGAAAGTCAGCAAGGATATTCTGAACCCAGAACTCAGCTCAGAGAAAAATGGAAGATTGTAAATTACACCGAGGCATGGAGAAGCTACAGCCACACTCAGTATGTTGGATAGAAGAGACACATACGTATAAATTATGAAAGACACTGTAGAATCATCAACAGGAAATTACATTTTAGTGATAAACAAAATAGAGAGATCAGTGTAAGTAGGGCTGGGAGTCCAAAGATCCTAGGGTTTTAGCTTAGTATTGCCCCAAGATTATTTGTGAAGCAGGATAAGAGAGTTGACTTCATCAGGCTGAACTGTGGGTTTTTACCCCCTAAAGCTCTGGAAACTATTGTTCAAACAATTTCTTTCTCCGGAGGGTAAATAATCAAAATGATGAAAGCAGGGGTGTATTGAAGAAGGTGAGCACCCAGGACTCGGCTGCCCACTCTATATCTCTTCACGTCTCAAACTCTCTTTCAAAAGGCTCCTAAGTCTCTCTATGTTGCGCAGTTGGAAAATATTTGAACTAGATAATCTCTAAGACCCATTCCAAGTATAAAATCCTATGACTCTCCTAAGTCAGGTACGACTTTGCCGATGAAGTGCTGCTTGAGTGGGCCTTTGAAACTAGGCCATATATTTGGATTAGTGGGTAGGAAGAGTGAAGATATTTAAAACAGGAAGAGGAGCATAATAAAAGAAAGCGAAAGGAATAATGCTGGTTTCCTTGGCAGAGGATGTGTGGAATAATAAAGAGACTTTTCTAACTAAACTGTAGGGATTGTAAGGTAGAGCTGTGGGAAATAAAATTTAAGTACGGGGCACTTGCTTTTCATGCGAGGGAAGTGTTATTCCTGGAGACTTTGCATAACTTAAAACTCAAATAATTCAAAACAAATTTTCCCAAAGGGGGATTGATTACATTTTATAATTATTTTAGGGCACATTTGCTTTGAAGTGGCTTTTTACATTTTCCTTATTATTTTGCTGAGGACTCTTTCTACATTAATATGGGTGGTCATTTGCCCACCTTCATAGTTATTTATCACATCTTACATCTATTCCAAAGTTATTGATTTTGGGTTTGTTTCTCAGCACTAGCTTTGGTAGCACCATTTAATGAACTTGAGTAACATCGTGAAAGGATATGAAAAATAAGATGTGAAATGATAATAACAGCACTTACTTAGATTATAAAACCAAAGTCACTTTCAGAAATTCTGATGCAGAAAGTAAGCAAGAGTGGTTCTCAGAATACTGACAAAGGAAGGTCTGTGTTTCATTTTGCTAGTGCTGTAGGTGATGGCAATAACATAAACACAGTTTGCAATTAATGAAGTTTTCATATTACACGATTTTGCAAGATTTAAATAAATTGGATTTCTCATCAATTCAAATTTGGCACAAACATTTCTTTAAGCCCACAGTTTCAAGTTTTTTATAATTTAGAATCCTACTTCTGTGTATATTGTGAAATGAGTCTCAGGACAGGGAATGTATGCTATTTATCTTTGTAAGCCCTGAGGCATTTTAGAGCTGTGCCTGTCAAGAAATACAGCATTTGCTTAATGGAACTGATTTGTTTTATGGATAGTTTACCCTGGGAGGAGGTAAGATTCGAGAGTGGAAATTCATGCTTTAGTGCTCCGGACCTGGGTGCATGCTAAACATAAGGAAAGCACTCAATAAATGCTTATTGATTTCTGGATTAGGAGAGTGGGTTTGTCTAACCATACCAGTCTTACCCATTGCTATATCCTGTAAAGCTATGAATGATTAATTAAGCATACAGTGACCTGTGACTGAGCAAGATTCAAGGAAGAAGTGTATCTTGGACAGAGAGCAGAGAGAGGTTTGGTGCTCAGTTCGCCTGGGATGACATATGGGGAAAAACATATGGAGTCAGAGATGAGCATAGCCAAGAAGAAAGGTGAAGCAGAGTGTAGTGCAAAGTGTGAGGCTGGAAGCAAGTTACGGACTAAAGCCCAAAGTGTTATAGCTCTATCTAGGCAATGCCAAAAGTCTAGGTGAAGAGTGGAAAAATCAAATCAATCATTGGGATGATTCAAAACATCCAGATGTGTATTGTCATCAGGATCATCACTAAGGGGCGTGTGGGGTTAAGGCAAATATCAGTCTTCCTACACTCCCCCCAAATATTTTATTCAGTTGAAATCATCCTCAAATGGACGTTTAAATAAAAATAAGTGATCAAAGAGCTCTGCACATTCAACCTCTAAAGAACTTGTGTAAAAGTAGGCAGTAGTAACTCCTCTTAGAACCCTAGTGACCCTGAGAACAGTATCAGAGGCTTTAATTTGTTAGATTCTAGTGATAGAGTTTGATATTCTATATAGGAAATGATTGAATAATTGATTTTTAAATATAAATTTCATCCAGTACTTTTAATCCCATTACCAGAAAGGCAGTTAGCTGGGTCTTACCTAATGCATAATGGCAGCAGAAATATAGGAAGGCAGCTATAAATGCACTGAATGATCTGGAATAGTTCAGCATAGGCCTATACAATGTGATATTTAAAAATAAATCTGAAGATCAAACATAAGGCAAAACAAGTACACCAGCAGAAATGAGGTCACAGAATCTTTTTTTAAGAGGGGAATCTCTGTGACTAGTTTAACTTCTTCCTGAGGCCACAGGCTGTGACTTACATATCCCTCATAGCATGTATTAGAATGTTTTGTTTGGCCAAGATATGCATTTGGAATGAACAGTAGTAGACAAGGGAAAGACCTTTGGCCTTTGGTTTGGCCACTAGAACACTAATAATCAGAATTTATTTCCAGGTTAGAGCTCAGATTCCCAAGCCAAACTATCCAGCGAAAAGTTCAATTGGGAATAAGGGTTAGGTTTCTAGGCTGAGTTCGGAAACATTGGAAGGGGTCTTTGAGTGAAGCAGATACAGAAAGCCGTCACAAAGGCGGGAACACTGACATTTACTTAGGGCCAGGGACGCAGAAGAGCGCAGTTTCAAAGGCCACAGGAATATGTCCGTGTTCCCATCAGAAAGGGGACGGCCCGGGGGAGGGCTTGATATTCTTGGCTTTAATAATTGGATAATGCTACCATTTTTATTTTTTCCTATCTCCCAATGAGAAAAGCACTTGCTCAAATTTTTCTCTCTCAACAAATATCCCTTTGGTGTTCACCTTGCTCTGTGCCAGGCATTGTTCCAGGTGGTAGGGATACAGCAGTGAACAAAATCAATTTCCTGCTCTGCAGGACTTACCTTCGAGGGGAGATAGGTAATATACAAATAAGCAAAAATGAATAGAGATATGATATGTCTCATTTTTATAGAAGCAAAATCAAGCAGGGTAAGTGAAGGGAGAGTGTTGGGGCATGTTCCCAGAAAAGTGACCATTGAATTAGGAAAAGGTGGCTTAGTATATTAGTACGTACCATTCAGATTGCTTTCTGGAAAATTTTTTTTGAAACCTCTAGCCAATTTGACATTCCAGGTATATATGGCATTTCTAGACACAGCAGGAGAGAAAGATATCACTTGATTAAAACCCTATTTTGCATTGAATCAGCACTGGAGGAGAGGAGAATTTCTAGCTTTGATCTAGGCAGATTGAGACATTAGAATGGCAACTAGTACTTTTAAAAATACTTTTAAAAATTGAGATCTAATTCACATACCATAAAATTTACCCTTTTAAAGTGTACATTCCAATACATTTTAGTGTATTTACAAGGTTGTGCAATGATTACTACTATATGATTCCAGAACATTTTCATTACCCCAAAAAGAAACTCTGTACCTGTTAGCAGTCACACCCCAAGATCCCCTCTCCTCGGCTCCTGGCAACTACTAATCCATTTTCTGTCTCTATAGATTTGCCTGTTACGGGCATTTCATATCAATGGAATCATACATTATCTGGCCTTCCATGTATGGCTTCTTTCATGTAGCATGATGTTTTCCAAGTTAATCCATATTATAGCATGTATTAGTGCTTCATCTCTTTTTATGGATTGTATTTTGTTGTATAGATGTACCATATTTTGCTTATCTGTTCATCAGTTGATGGACATTTTGGTTATTTCTACTTTTTGGCTATTATAAAAAAATGCTGTTATTAAAATTCATGTACAAGTTTTTGTTGGACATATGTTTTCAGTTCTCTTGGGTACATACTTAGGAGTGGAAATGCTTGGTCATATGGTAACTGTTATGTTTAACTTTTTGAGGAACTGCCAAACTTTTTCAAAGCAGCTGCAACATTTACATTCCCACCAGCAATATATGAAAGTTGAAATTTCTCCACATCCTCCTCAACACTTGGTATTGTTTGATTTTTGATTGTAACCTTCCTAGTAGATGTGAAGTGGCATCCCATTATGGTTTTCATTCGCATTTCCTTAATGACTAGTGATGTTGAGCATCTTTTCATGTGCTTGTTGGCCATTTGTGTGTCTTCTCTGGAGAAATGTCTACTCAAATTTTTTGCACATTTTTGAATTGGGTTATCGTGTTTCTATTGATGCATTGTCAGATATATATGTGTGTGTGTGTGTGTGTGTGTGTGTGTGTGTGTATAAATCGTGACTGCACAAATTCCCACTCCAGCTTGGATACAAATACATACAAGATATACTCATCATACTCATCTGGTACACAGTGGAAGAAAAGGCTAAGAATGGACCTACCCAATGTCAATTAGTCAGGATGGATTGCCAGTGCTAAACTCTAACAGGTCACAAGGATCTCCCAACCTGAATACTCATGAAAATGTACTAGTTGCACCCACAGAATGTGAGAACACAGTTCAAATCATATATCTGATGAGAGTCTAATATCCGAATAAAGTTATATGTCACATTACAACATTTCAGTCAACTGACTGAATCTATGATGATATTCCCATAAGATTATAATACCATATTTTTACTGTACCTTTTCTATGATTAGGTATGTTTAGATACTTAAATACTTACCATGGTTACATTGTAACACAATGTAACCATTGTGTTACAATTGCCTACAATATTCAGCATCATAACATGCTGCACAGGATTGTAGCCCAGGTGCAATAGGCTATACCACATAGCCTAGGTGTGTAGTAAGCTATACCATTTGGGTTTGTGTAAGTACACTCTGTGATGTTCACACAAGGAGGAAATCACCCAGCGACACATTTTTTAGAAGGTATCCCCATTGTTAAGTAAAGCATGACTATACATATCCTATTATTACTGGCCTTGTCCTGGTCACAAGTTTGAGGAATCTTTGGAAGCCACCAAATTTAAATACAAATGGTGACATTAAATAATAGGCTCCTTGAAGAGGTAAGGTGGAACACAAAGGAGCTAAGGAGAGGAGAAGGGCAAGGAGAAGGGAGGACAGAGCAGTAATAAAGACAAGCCACATTTCTCTTACAGTTTTACTTAGGATCCAGCTTTGACCTTTCTTTGACCATAAATGAGATAACTATTCACCACTTTGTTCCCAAGATTACTTCTATGCCACACTTACAATACATGGTATAGTGATTATACTAGATGTGTCTTTTTTGAAAAGAAAGCTGAAAGATACCGTACTTTAGTTCATGGAGAAAGGCTTTTCCAATAGGTACAGAGAAGGTCATCTCTCCAACCAATTTCCTCATTCCCTATCAATAAAAGAAAGTGTGCATATCCAAAGTAAAGAAAGCTATTATATTTATAATTAAACCTGCTAAGAATAGACATTGGACTCTTTATGACAATATTGCTTGAAGTGTCACAGTTGAAAACAAAGCACAATAAAAATGGGGGGAAATGACATTTGTTCATTAATTATTTAAGTGACTAGGTTGTGTGTGTCTTATAAAAGTGGCACTGACCTGATACACTCTAGTTTAATCTGTATCCCTATATTATCAAATCATCACCTCCATCCACCGAGTAGGATAGTCAAGCTGGTAGTTATCTTCATGCAACTCATACACCTTCTGTTTGACTGAATCATAGAAGTTTTAGACCAAATTACATTCTTAGGAGATAAATGTGTCCACAATAGGTACTCAAAAAACAGGGAATGTTGTTAAAGGTAAAATTTAAAGCATTAAGTAAGTGGTATTATTGAGAAAATTTTTAAAAATACTGTATCCAATCCTAGCACTCTGGGAAGCCGAGGTGGGTGGATTGTTTGAGCTCAGGAGTTCGAAATCAGCCTGAGCAAGAGCGAGACCCCGTCTCTATTAAAAATAGAAAGAAATTAATCAGACAACTAAAAATATATAGAAAAAATTAGCTGGGCATGGTGGTGCATGCCTGTAGTCCCAGCTACTCGGGAAGGCTGAGGCAGAAGGATCACTTGAGCCCAGGAGTTTGAGGTTGCTGTGAGCTAGGCTGACGCCATGGCACTCACTCTAGCCTGGGCAAAAGAGTGAGACTCTGTCTCAAAAAAAAAAAAAAAAATACTGTATCCACTCATAACTCCTTGATTAGAGATAATGATAAGACCATACTGATTTTACAAAATGGATGAAGAAACCAGAGTGGAAAATGGAGGTTCTATAGTGTTGATTAGACGCAGCAGATAGATCAGGACGGTCTTCCTGAACTCCTCTTGTCTGATAATGTCCCATTGCCAAGTACACTTATCCAAAATGAGCATATAATTAGCCAGTTTTGGAAAAAACAAACTTTGGCACTTGGTGCCCAAATTTCATAAGGAAGACACGTGGCTGGGTCTTGTGGCCCAGTTCAAAATGAGTGTTTTCTTTGAGATGGTTGGCCATCTAGCTTGAGAGCCCCTGAGAGGGGAGCTATGTCCTCTTTCTGTCCTGTCCTGTGTGTAGCACTCTTCCGGCTCTCTCTAAATCTGTGAATAATGTTTGCCTATACAGCCGAGAGGAATTTGTCATCTTCTCAATTGTAATATGTCATCACTTTCGTGACCTACCTCCAGCACATGGGAGCCATGGGGGATTAAGGAAGGTGCACTTGTGCTCATCAAACTGCCTACAATCATGGACACCAGGGTTGGAGGCAACCCCTCTCCCACCTCTCAAAAGAGCAGCACAGAGATGAGAGTTCTATAGTTATTTATTGAAATTGAATTTTCAGTCATTTCTGAGGTACAATCATGCCTTCTCTTGGTTGTTTTTTGTTTTTTGTTTTTTTTTTCCTTGTCTTTTAGCATTACAGTACTTCATTATTGCCACAGGGGGAACTGTCGGCTTAATTTTGCTTTGGAGACACTGCTGCTGAAATTATTAAGCTAATGATTTATGCTGTGTGTGATACAGCAATCTCTTGTGCTTAAAATGGTTACTATGTTTTGTTTACTGTTTATAACTACCAGTGGTTGTGCCACCAAAAACCTCTGCCAGCTTGCAGGGTTTATTTATCCCTGTGGATCTTTAGAAACCACTGATTAATATAGAAAAAATTCGAATGGTTTATATTAAAAAAAATCCCGTAAGCTATGAATTAAACCACTGTACTCTGCTGCATAGGAGGAAAAGTTCAGTGAGAATGAACAATGGATGTCAAAACCTACTGCCTCTCATATTTGCTTCTGGTTTTATCAAAGTGGAAAGTATGAGTGCTTTTCAGGAATACAGTGCTGTGACTCCATCAGTTTTGGGCTATGAGATCACCAGCATTTCCCCTTGGGTGCTGCACATTTTACCATATTAAGGAACCAATTTGCTTAGAGAAATGTTGCACATGTTTAAAGGCTGTTAAGTTTGATGGCTGGCAGAACTCTCCCATTTAGCCCTGAGGCTGGGCCTTGGTGAATGAAGGCTTTACAACTGGCCTGCATTTTTTGTTCTGAGTGCTTTTTGTAACCAAAAGCTAACAGGAGGCAACCATGGGGCAGGGAGAAACACGGTTTGAGAGTGTTGATTTGTTTAAAATGGCAAAATGGTTCTTATACAATGTTTAAGTCTCGACACTGTTCCCTCCCCAAGAGAAGTAAAGAAAACATTATTGTGGTTTTGGGCAGCTTTAGCCCAGTTCCACACCTTCAATCTTAGGCACCACTTGCTTACACTTCAAATACACCCTCCTGCTGGCTCCTGAACCCCACCAGTTCTTATGGCTTTGTTTGGACCTCACAACAGTTCTCCACCTCTCTCTTTCGGACAGCGCCATATTTCTGCTCCTCCTCTGACCAGCCAATTCTGATTATTCACAGGGCTCCTGTTCTTCATGGTCCAATGTGGTCTAGTCAATGAGTGCCCTTCCCTGAGTAGACCTCAGGCATCCCCCACACAGAGCCAGCCCAAGTACAAGACAGGGGTGACATTTTTGCAACAGGGATGAATATAAGGATAAAGCATTTTTCAGTTGCGGGGTCTATAAATGTGATGAATGTGGACAATTCCACCTACAGGGTAGAACTTGAACAAGTCAGTTTCTAAATAGGAAAGAGAGGATCAAGCCCTAAGAACAGAAGAAAGCTGTTCACTACTCCCATGCTTTAATCTTTTAATTTTGAATATGTGTATATGGCTTTAACCACAGATATTCCATACCTTCTATAGTAAAATGCAGTCAGACATTTAAGAAGGAGACAAGGGTAGGTCATTAAGATACTAAACATGGAATAATAAGATGTTTTATTTCTCCTCATAACTGATTAATTTTCTTCACAAAGATGAAAACTGTGGGCACAAAGAATATTTAGAATATTAGTGTGTGTGGGAGTGTGGAAAACATATTATCCAAATAGCAATTTCAATTGGAAATACTTGCCTAATTTCACAGATACATATTTTCCTTCAGTATGTGTTTTCATTTAGTGTCTTAGAATTACTCCCCTTCTTGTACTAGAAAAGTAAAATTAAAGAAACAGAAATTCTGATGTAATTTATTCTAAAATTTTTTGATGAATTCCATGTTTGAATTTTATTTTAACATGATGTTTAGGAAACTGAATCCTATGCAGCTTATCTTTAATGTCTTGCAGATCGTTTTTGAAAACTCAAAATGTAATTTAGTTACAGATTATTTTTAAATCACAGAAATCTGAAACCAGCATGGTATGTAATTTGAAATTTCACACTGAGCGCAAAACAGGTTAAAATATAATGCTTACTAAATGTAACAGGCACAGTATCTATGATGTGTAAAATTTTCTAACATGAAAAGTTCTAGGCTTTAGTAGATAAATATGAAGACTTCCTAGGGTTAATCAACCAAATAAATTTTTAAGTGTCCCCTGTGAAAATAACTTGAAAATAAAATGAATTGTCAGGAAAACCAGAGACCAACAATCAAGTATGTCAACAACAAAAAATTGATATTTTATTTTTAGACATTATATGTGATGATAATACATTTTCTATCTATATAATTGTAATATTGGGGATCATCTTGTAATATTACCCTAGACATAATAATCATATTAGGTATTGAGGGTCTCTTTGTACCCTAACAGCTCCTCTTGTTTTTTGAAGTCCACAGGAATTTGAAGGCAGACTGTGCAGTCACAAGGTGTCAGAGACGTCTCAAAATTTAACCTCAACTTCAGAACACACACATAAAAGGGAAAGTGCATGCTTTGAAGATGAACATTTAGTCGATTTCTTTTTGCTCTCAACTTTGCATCCTCAGGAGCATCTATCAGGGACCTGCTCTTAGGTCAGTTGTAGATAGGGCTCATTTCCAAGAAAGCTAAATAGAGTTACACTGGTCCTCTAGTTTATACCCTGATGGTTCGTCAGAAATTTAGAATGGAGACTTCTTTTCTTACTGTTTTCCTCAGGGGTTGGGACAGAAGCAAAACAAGGAAATGCTCTCCATGGTTAGAGGAGAATATAATCTAAGGTACCTTGTGAGAAGACTCCATGGCATTTTTATAAAATTGGAGATGATTTAGATTGTCTGGATTTTCTTATAAAATATAATAGTGCCATGGGTAGGCTTCTGGTCCTGATTCATACTTACCTCAATTGTCTTATTAATATATATCCCTTAAGGAATAGACCAGGATAACCTGTCTGTAGGTTTGTACTTAGTGCCTATATTAGTCAAGGACCTTCAGAGAAACAGAACCACTACACACACACACACACACACACACACACACACACACACACACACTTATTATAAGAAGATTTGTTATAAAAAATTGCTCACATGATTATGGTGGACTGACAGGCTGGGTCCCAGGAAAGCCAATGCTGCAGTTCAGGTGTGTTGTGGAATACCTAGTTTTTTTGTTCTATTAAGGCCTTTAACTGATCGGATGGAGCAACTAATTGATGGAGGGCAATCTGCTTTACTCAAAGTCTATTGATTGAAATGTTAACCTCATCTAAAAACACCCTCACAGAAATATCCAGAATAATGTTTAACCAAATATCTGGGCACCCTGTGGCCCAGTCAAGTTGACACATAAAATTAACCATTGCCATGCCTAAGCAAGCTTCAGGATAATTTTGCCAGATTCGCATACAGAAGACAAATCAAATGTGAAATGAATTACCAGTTTCACAAAGGATGTTCTAGTATAGACTATTCTTCTGGGGTATACCAAGGATTAAAAAAAATTCCTAAACAGAGAGAACTTATGAGTAAATCACAGTGGTTAGAAAATCCCCAAAGAGCTATAATTTCCTATAACTTGCATCCTCAGGCCTAAAATAAAAAGAAGCTATGTCAGGAAGCAAACTAGATAATTTATATCAGCAAGAAAGAAAATTCTTTATCCTCAGTTTTATGGTAGCTCACCACATAGATCTCTTCTGTCCGAATAACAGCTGAACTTAGCTCTGCAATTCATTCTGCAAAGATATTTTTAAAATGCTTTACACTGAATTATTTTAATATTTTAGGTGAAAATAGTAATTACAAATACAAAATTATCTGCATGTCATTTGCTAATGTATTTTTTGTTGGTCTTTCACCAAAGCAACTTTAGCTTTAAAGAAACAAACAAGCAATTTCTTTTACACATTTTTTAAAAAACTAGATCGTTGTTATTCAGGTACAAAAGGACTGTAAAAATCCCTAGTGGCATGTTTTCCTACTTCTATTAAACAGTATAAATGCTTAGAGAACAGTATTTAGCAGTGTTTTTGTCATTCAAAAAGTGTTACTCATTTAAAGTATGTTTTGTACCTTTTTTAAAAATTTCTGTCTATAAAATCCACAATTTTACATGAATAATGGTGACTGTACCTTAGGCTTTTCACTAAAATATCATAGCCAGGGCTCTTAGATGCCTGGGGTCCTATTATAGTATATAAATAACTTTGCAAATATGGCTTTTAAAACTTTTAATTGAATAATGTCATAAAATAGACCTGGCAACAGATACTTATTTTCAAAAATTTCATCTTGAACACTAAAATCATGTTATCCAATGAGACTTTCAGAATAATTCCTTTTATATTTCTCCTTCCCCTAAAGGAGTTCCTGTGTTTTAGATTATAACACCATTGTAGTCCCTAAGGCAAACTCTGATTTATCAATGTCTGCCCCTAGAAACCTCAAGACGTACAAATCAACTTGCATGTCATCATTATAGCTTTAGTCCTTGACTTCTCATTTTCTAATCCACTGTTTTGTTTTGTTTTGTTTTTAAATATGTGCTCAGCCTTCAGGACAAGGAAGATCTTTGGTCTTTTTGATAATTTTGTATTTGGATTTTATCGTTATCTTTTAGAACTCTGAAGTGCAAAACATCCTTAAAGAATTTTTGAAACAACTTTAACGATATAGCTTTCTCACAGTGCATTCATCTTTTCACTCAACAGAAATCCACCAGTACTCAAATAAACATATGAAATAAGAGGATAACATCTTGCATAATGATTATAGAAGGAAGAAATACCAAGATAAATACTAATCAGTGAGGAAACGATGAGGGGGAAGACAGGGACCCTGAAGTGTGCAAGTGCCACGTGGTAGCATCACCATTTCCACCTGAACTGTCGCAGGTTGTTTTGTGTTCTGCATCCTACAACAAATGGAGTCAACAGAAATTCACTAGATGTGTTTATATTTAAATATTTAGCTCCAGTAAACAGTCCAGAGAGTTAAGACTGTAGTAAATATATCCCACAGATTAAAATAAAGAATGCCAAGTTGGACATAAAGTAAAAGTTCTATGTCTCAGAACAAGCCACAGTGCCAGGCTGGGGAACTAAGGATCACAGAGGCATTGCATCTTCTTTAATTGAAACAGCAGACATCATTGACCATTTTTAAGGGGTTGGAATAACATTGCTTTGTTTTGTTTATTCTCTTTAAGAAGGAGTTATGCATCATTCTGATCGCCGTAGTAATGAGGATTATGCTAGGCAATGTTACTGTTACAAACTACAAATTCTCAGTGGCCTAATTTAAGAAAGATATATTTTCCATTCATGAAAAGTCCAGTGCAGGATGGGATGTTCTCCTTCATCTGGTCACTTTGCAAACTGGAGCACACAGCCTCCAAGGCTGCTGCGGCTGAGGTCGAGAGAGCTGGAGGATTGATGGATAGGCCCAGAGTGTCACTCATCACTGCCTCACATGCATTGACTGGATCAGAGCTACATGGCCCCAACCTAACTATAGGGGGGGCTGGCAAGTGTAGAGAGTGCGTTGGGTCTACTGTAGGGACCATTTGGAAAGAACTAAATATCTCTGGAATTAGATAGTAGGGCAGTATTGGGCTTGATTAATATGGGCACAGGAAAAGTAGATTCAACCAAAGTTTATTTATTAATGTCTGTTTCTAACCAGTTACATGGGCAGAAGGTAATCATAGTAATAGCTATGAGTTATTGAGGACTTACTAAATTCCAGACACCATTCTAAACACTATTACTTCATGGTAGGCATTATGAGTATGACCTCTATTGTACAGGTGGGGAAATTATACCAAGAGATGTTGAATGACCTACCTGATGTCACAGGGAAGATAAGTGGGCCAAGGTCAGGAAGTCTGGCTCCAGAGCTAGATGTGTTGCTTTTGCGATTTAAATTGAAGAACAATAGAGAGCCACCATAAGCAAATCAGCCCACGTCAGAGGTTTTATTCTCACCAAAAACTTGCATTTCTGAGATTAATAGCATCTCATGGAAACAGCAAGAAATCAGTGGACAGAATTGCGTGGGTGGTAAATAGGTAGGGAATGGAGAACACTACAGATATGTCTACCATTAGCTGTCATCTCTCCAAATAAAAACATGGATTCAACCAGGAACTCAGCAACAACATTTTGAATAGAATAAACCATTTCCTTAGATAATTTACCTCTATGTTTTGCTCCTTAAATTATTCCTAATGTCACCCGAGAATAAAAATTCAACATTGGAAATTGCATCTTGACACTCTCAAATTGAGTAGAACAAACTGAAAATAAATTTAAAAACTCCTTCCCTTGGTTTTCTGCATTTAACTCTCTATTAACTTATCTTTTCTTTCTTTCCTGCCTTCCTTCCCTCTTTCCTTCATTTCCTTTTTCCCCCAAACTCTTCATTTCTGCTAACACTCTCTGTTTTCTATGTGATTGCCAAATTTTAATGTATTTTAATAGTCTAGTCTTGGTTACACATAGTTTCTGACTTTTGAAATAAAACTTTTAATGCTTTTTTAAATGAGTAAATTTCATATAAGTCTCTATAATTGTTGGGAGGAAAAAGTATAATTAAGGTTACTATTATCTGTTTAGAATTAAGATCTTCTTTTAAAAGCAGTGGAATTCTATCATTGTATTACTTAAATACAGACTTAAACACTTTCTAAGGCAATGTATTTTCTAAAAACACACCATAAGAAGGTCGGTTAACTTGGATAATAGTAAATACAACTTTTCCGTGAGTATGAAAATTTTTGTTTTTACTCTGGATCATTTAAGTCTATGCTGTGATTTAAGCCATGTTTCACATGCATTGCGTTGTCCAATCTATAATGTTTACGTTTATTCTTTAGTATCTTACTACATCATGTTTAAATGTAAACAATTGAGATTTGTTTCCCTCTGTTGGAATTTCTAAATAACAGTTCTGCATATTACGTTAAAGATGTATCATGGCAGCTGCAAATAACTTTTAAAAAGAAACTTTGTGCAGCAAACTATCACATTTCATCTGCACTCTGGCAAATGGTGCTCGCTTTTTGGCTGCAACTCAGCCTTCGTTTTGCAAACCAACTTCCTGCGACATGAGAATATACATTTTCCTGGGCCAAATATTCCAAAGTGGACACCAACTTGGGACTCCTAGTGTTTTCCAGCTCTCCAGCTTTTGGACATATGAATATTGAAAATGCCAGATTTCTATTATTGATGCCAAACATTTAGGCTTTGGAGGCTGAAAAGTCAAGCGTCTCAATTTTAGCGTATAATGCCAGAAGCAAGCTGTCCTTATGAAACAATTACTCACAAGCGATGGATCAGCAAACAGCACCAACTTTTTGGGCAAACTCTATGTTGCCTGCTCAACACCCTGGGAATGGCCGGTTACTTCTAGCTCTGGAAGGAAAGTTGGATAATATGAAGGGGAGCTGGGGAGGCTAAAGGACATGGGCAGTGAAGATATTTGATAAAAGGGAAGCTAAGCTTTATTTTTATTTTGTTGTTCTGCTTTTGTTTTTCAGCCAGCATGTAATTTTCCTTCTCTACTTCTCTACCTTTGGACAATGGAGATGTAGCTGCTCTTCTATTCTGCCATCCTCTTCATTCTTCTTCTCTTTCTAACATCTTCCTGCTCACTTTCCTCTATGACTCAAAGAACATAAAAGGTCATCTGAATTCCTGCTGAACTGCAGCCTGCTTAGCTTGGTTTTGTATGGGCAGAAGTTTCCAGAAGGTTGTTCAGCTTGCTAAGGCAGGGCATTTGCCAGTGCAGCCAAGGGTCAGGTTTCACACTGGCCACTTCCCATGCGAAGTGAAAAACTTTCTCCCATAACCATGGATGTCACTCCTCTTCGAGCTCAACATCTTTCAAATGGGTTGCACTCAGTCCCAAAAGAAAAAGAGAAGGTGGCTTGGTGCAAACCATTCTCTTTACCAGCAAAAGGAAAACAAAAGGTTGTGTCCTCCTGACATAGTGAGCTGGGAGGTAGTTCAGGGAAAAGATGAAGGTGGATTGGGCTATGGGATAGCAATGGAGACAGGAGAATCTGAATTCAGTATATATTGTGCGGGTAGAGCTAGTGGGATTTCTCTGCCACTGCATATGGGAAGTGAGGAAAGAAGAGTGATCTAGAATGACTCCTACATTTTTGTCTGAGAAATTTGGGACACAGATGTGCCATTCATGGAGATGGAGGAAACAGGGAAAGAAGCAAGTTGTGGGATCAAAAATTACATTGACACATTAGCTTTGGGATGCTTAGTAGACATCAGATTAGAGATGGAGTGTAGGGGAGACCATCTGGGGAGATATATAAACTTGGGAATTTGTGATTCTTACATTTACAACAGAAGGTTAGAAAAATTATTTTTAAATATTTCTATGATTACCATAGACCTTCAATAAATTTCTTAATAATACTAGAAAAAATGTGGCTTGAATTTTTCCCAGGGTTTTCCTAATCTTTCAGCAGCTATCTTTCTTTTTAGCAAATGTTTGGTAACTGTGCTGGAATATTGGGGTAGGGGTGGTTGCTTTCTAGGGCTGTTATTCATTTATGTACTGCTCTGATCTTTTAAGTTCTCAAGTAGAATCATGTGATATGATTTCTTAGTTAATATAAGCATTTTGTAACTCACTCAAAGCCTCTTGTTTTCCATCTTGGTTTTTTGTTTTGTTTTTTTTTTCTATTAGTTCTTTGACCTTATTGTGATTTTTTTTTTTTTTTTTTTTTTGAGACAGAGTCTCGCTTTTGTTGCCCAAGCTAGAGTGAGTACTGTGGCGTCAGCCTAGCTCACAGCAACCTCAAACTCCTGGGCTCAAGCGATCCTCCTGCCTCAGCCTCCCAAGTAGCTGGGACTGCAAGCGTGAGCCACCACGCCTGGCTAATTTTTTATTTCTATTTTTAGTTGACTTGCTAATCTTTTTCTATTTTTAGTAAAGACGGGGTCTTGCTCTTGCTCAGAGCTGGTCTCGAACTCCTGAGCTCAAGCAATCCTCTGGCCTCGGCCTCCCAGAGTGCTAGAATTACAGGCATGAGCCACTGCACCCGGCCCTTATTGTGATTTTGTACATTGGGACATTCTGGAACATTCTCCAGTATAATACAATTATAATAATATAATGGAAAAAATACCCCCCCAAAAAAACTATAGAAGTTATTTATTTTTTATAGGTTAGTTTATACTATACTTCAGATCACATACAATTGTCCCTTCCCTTCTCCACGGGGGGATACATTCAAAACTCCGCAGTGGATTCTGGAAACTACAGATAGTATCAAATCTCATTTACTAATTGGAACATTTTTTAAGTTTCTGTCTTTCACCCACAAATTTAATGCCTTTTCCATCATAACTAAGAACTTATTCCACACTGTGGGCATAACTTTTGCTGATCGAGGTGAAATAGCAAAAGTAGCATGACTTTCTTTTTCCTTCTTCTGAATTTTATGGATAGAAGATATATTCTTACTTTAGATCTTAGCAACCTCAGCACACAATTTTTTTCTTTATTAGGTCAATAATTTTTACCTTTTCACTTAAAGAAAGTAACTTATGGCTTCTCTTGGGCATATCCGAATTGCCAGCATCACTACTCTTGTGCTTTGGGGCCATTAGTAAGTATCATAAGGATTACTTGAACGAAAGCACTACAAGACTGCAAAAGTCAATTGATCTGATAACCGAGATGGTTACTAAGTGATTAATAGGCAGGTAGCACATATAGCCTGAATATGCTAGACAAAGAATGATTCACATTCCAGGCAAAGCAGAGCAGGACAGCATGAGATCTCACCATGCCACTCAGAATGATGTGTAATTTAAAACCTGTAAATTTGTTTATTTCTGGAATTTTCACTTAATATTTTTGGACCATGGTTAACCACAGGTAACTGAAACTGGAAAGTGAAACTATGGATAAAAGGATACTACTGTACTTCTTTGTCTAAAGGTGAAAACTGATGGGATTTATCATTATCTCTGGATTGGGATATCCAGTTTTATCTACTTCCACACAGAAAATCTACCTTTTCCTCTGAGACCAATATTATAGTAGAATTCTCTGTTGTCTTTTACTGAAAAGAAGGATCAGAAGTATCTACAGATATAGTCTAATGCAATCTATTTATTTTGAAAAGGAGATTTTGGTAAGGACAAATGAGGTTATTTGTCCACGATCACATACCTAGTTAGGGTTCTTTTCTGTCTTGTTCATAGCAGTATCCATTGTATTTTGCTGTTTTGTTTTGTTTTTGGAAAATTTTGCGTTTTGTTCAAAAGTTAAAATGGAATTGTTTCCTAAATGTTAAAATACAAGAATTTCTTTTCTCTACTGTTTTTGACTATATATAATTTTAATGTTCTAGAAGGATAATGCTGAAAGCAAAACCCCAGGGATGGAAGGGTGAGTGCATGGAGACAGGACATCAGTTGGGAGATTGTTATTATAATCTCAATAAAATGCTTAGGTTGTAGCGATGGGGATATAGACAAATATAAAGGAAAAAATATTCAGCAGGTCATCAATGTGGTGGATCCATCTTTTAACCATAGCATGTAGCATAAAGGCTGGTACAAGAAAGTAGTTTCTTAATAATTAGTGTTAAATGGAAAAGCAAATGAGATGCGGAGAAAATGGGAAAAGCAGAAACTTTATTCCTACATTTCGGGCTTGGATCACTAAGTGGATGTTAGTGTCATAACTAAGAAGAAACATGCAGAAGGCAATATATATTTCAGGGGGAAGAAACACATGAGATTTGGGGTTATGCTTACTGTGAAATGCTCATAAGACATTCAGGTAGAGATGTCAGGCAGAAAGTTAGAGATATGGCACTCGAATTGGAGATACAGGTTTGGAAGTGTCAAAAGACAAAATTACAACAAATTTAGTTTAAAGATCAACTGGCTTTTATTTGTGATTCTAGAATCATGAAACACCTTATTCTATAAAATAGATGAGTGTTTCAATAAGCTGAGCAGAGGAACTTGGTTTTATAGACAGAAAAGGGCTGAGGAAAGCAGAAACAGAGAATGAAAAAACAGATTGGTTATTTCAAAGTTATTATTAATACTTTCCTTATAAAGTTAACTCAGAGCCGATTTCCTTATCTTGTCAGCTAAAACTGGCCTGTTTGGGGATTTGGCTATTATCTCTCACTCTTCTGATTTCTCAGAGAGTCAGATAAACAACTTAATTTTGGATTGGTGATGCAGAACTTTAGCATGAGTGACTCCATTTTGGTTTGACGTGTTGGGTCTAGTGCAGAAGCCTCAGTCCAAACCAATGGCATCCTTCAAATTTTATTTAACGATTCCCCCCTTTGGTCTTACCTAGGGCATTATTGCTATTCCCAATTACCATAATTCTAGATTTTAAGTCTTAACATGCCATTTGTAGGTTACAGTATCCCTAAGGTCATTAATTTCTTTTAGTTTTTGTTGTTCCAGCTGAAAAGAGACCATTTAACATTCAACATACAGCTGCAAGCAAACATTTAAAACTTTTGCGAGAATACAGCACATTAGGGAGACTACTATTATGATTATTAGGAGGATAATACCAAAAGTTTGGAGTCTGTTCCTTAGCTAGATTCAACAGTAAGCAACTAAAATCAAATAGATGAAAGAAGGAGCCAGAGGAAGAATCTACCCATTTTAGCTCAGCAGCCTGTTTGTTCTACTTATTCACATGCAAGAAGTGTTAGCAACTGCACGTATTCCTCCCTGTTCAGCAAGTTGGTAGCAAGTCTATCATCTAGTATATCATGACCGGGCTAAATTAAAGGAGGGACTGAGAACAGATGGGTCTAGAAGTCTGACTCTATAAAAAGGGGCCACTAATACCATTTGAACAATAATTGCATTAGAGATGTCGCTAATGTTACCCACCGAGTGGACTAAAAAGTCTCTTAGGTCATGTAAAGATCTGGGTTTCACTAATTTGCAGTCCCACCAGCAGTGTAGAAGAGTTCCTGTCTCTCCACATCCTTGCCAACATTTGTTGTTTTGTGTTTTTTTGATAGAGGCCAATCTCACCGGGGTTAGGTGATACCTCATTGTGGTTTTGATTTGCATTTCTCTAATGATT
>NW_012148620.1:2592038-2613204 GCF_000956105.1 Propithecus coquereli
AAAAAAAAAAAAAAAAGATCTGGGTTTCACATGACAGATCTAACATTTCATCAGGTTACCTACAGAAACTACTGATTGTGATATTTAAACTACAGCATTACCCTGTCAAGTGAAAAAGGTAAGCATAAACAAGGAAAAATTAAGACAGGTAAGAATCATTATGTGGGAAGTCTTATTCCAATGTCTTGGGAAAAACTGTCTACACCGTGAACTCATCAACTTCTCATTCTGGTTTTCAGTTTGAATGTCTCTGGTTATGGCATCAGGCATTTTGGGGAACTTTTTGTGTAGTCCACACATGAGGCGTGAGACATTCCTTAATATTTATATTGAATCACCCAGCGTCAGCTTATAGTGCTTCAGGAACAGATCAGTTCTTGCTCATAGTTGGAGAGTTGTAGCCAGATATTGGAGGAAACTAAAAGAATTCAGAATCTAGTTGTAGTCTCCAGGTAGATAACAAAAACTTGAAAACAACAAACAGGGCTAGAATCTATTAACAGGTATATTGCAATATTTCTCTAGAAACATAATTTTTCTTTCTACAGTCACCTCCATTTCTACCAAAGATGATCAGAGCAAGATCAACTTATTTGCAAGCAAATTGGCCTGATTATATACACAAGTGCAGCAAAAAATAGCTATTGACCACATAGGCTATTTTTAAGTTTGCTTTGCTGGAACTTTTGATAAAGAATCTCAAAATGGACTTTTGAAAACCTCTAGAGGCTGGAAAGCCAAACTGAGACAGACTTTAGACTCTACCTGTTGTACCTATAGGCATATTCTCAAATATGTCATTCCAATCACAGCCTTAATATAACCAGTATTACCAATTTCATCCTGTTATAAAGAGATCATATTCTTATTGAACTTATGCAAATAACTATATTGCCATAAAAATAAGAATACTCACTGATAGTTTACAAATCCTGGAGGGATGTGAAAAGGAGAAAAAGTAAATGTTCTAATTCTGTTTACAAAAGTATAATTTTCCAAATTGCTGTAATTTTTAGATAGATGACTTAAAAGAAAAAAAAAGTTACCTTAGATCTGGAAAATAAAAAATTAAAAGAACTAGCAATGTTTCAAAGTAAAAAAAAAATAAAAACCCACAGTTCTTTTTCATCAATTCATTTAGTCTCAGGTAATTAATTCTTGTTCTGCTTGATTTTGGTTAGCAGTTTCACAAACCCATCAGTTTTTTCATCAGTGTCTGGAAATTTTTCCCTAGTCCAATGCCGTGATCTTAAAGTTATCAGAAACCTGTATTTGTAATATTCTTTTTCATTCTTTCCATAAATCTCCTTGAACATACTCTAAGTTGGTCCCCAACTTAAGATGGTTTGACTTACGATTTTTTGAATTTATGATGGGTTTGTCAGGGTATTAAATGCATTTTCGACTTGTGACATTTTCAATTTATGATGGTTTTATCAGGACGTTACCCCATTGTAAGTTGGGCAACATCTGTATAGTTGCTTGCAAAAAGCCTTCAGAAAAAGTATCAGAATAAGGCAATTTTATTGTGGACAATAGGACTTAAAATGGCCATGGTTAAAGATCTCATGTGAATTCATTATGATAATGATGTAACTCACAAGGAAATTTGTTTATTTCTGTGGCACACAACATTTTAACATAATAACCAGAATTATGACTGATAACATATCATGTATTTAGGAATTTCATAAAATTAGTCACTTAAGCTTTTTTGTTTGCCTTTTGTAAAAGACTCCTTTAAAAGAAGCAATAAAACTTTTAAAAATCTTTTTAGAAGCTTCTGCACATCAGTGGGTGCATTCCTGAGTGGGCCTAATTAGGGAGATCTCGTTTTTAGATGCACTTCTTAATGTGTAGTGTTGTTCATCCGGAATATTCCACGTAAGGGCCATTATAATTTTAAATTATCTTTAGTAAGCTTTGACTATTTTTGTGGATATTTGCAGCTTCCATGGCCTAATACTTATACATGTAAAGGCAGGCATAGCCGGAAGGTGTAGTATTCAATCCTGTAGAAATTGTGGTTTCCAATTTTTCCTTGCACCTTTGATCTCTCAGAAGCAAGATAAAAGCCGAGGAGGGGAATGCCAAAGAGTTGGGTTGTGTAATGCTTTCACAGGGTCCCTTATTTCAAGGACATTGTCTTGAGGCTGGCAGGCATAGGGACTCTTTCTGTGTCCAGCTTATTCTAACATGAGAGTCTTATTTTCTGGTGGTGAACACTCTATAGCTCTTAACTGCCTGACCCATGCCCACCAGTCAAATTGTGGTTTCGGCTCCAAGATCCTCTTGACCAACTTAGCTAATAAGTTTCCAGTTTCTGTCTGACCCAGCCAGACACCTAATGCCTCCCTTACCTAAGCATGCAATAAAAAGAAACAAAGAGGAGAATGCCCAAGAGCCTGCCAATTCCAATAGCTGGAGTCTGCACTCCCTGAAGTAATAACCACTTACTGCAACTGCTATCAGGTACCTTTAAAACTGTAGCTCATGCCAGTGACGAATCAGCTACTGCAAACCCAAAGGTCAGGTGCCTGCTTCCAACACAAATGAAGCCTTGGTACTCTCCCCAGGTCAAATTCCCTCTTGCAGCACAAACCAAGCCTGGATTCGAAAGCCATAAGATTGACGAGCTCCTTGCAAAAAGAGCAGAGTTCGAGCTGAGAGAAACTTACAACTCTCCAGGCTCCGAGAAGACGACAGAGGACCTCAAAAGAGGTCAGCAGTGCCTCTCCTCTGTTCCTCGAGGGGTCTCAGGAGTCGTCAGCAGAGTCATCTGGGTCCCTTTGTGGTTGCCAGAAATACAAAGAACAAAATTATAGCAAATTTAGTTTAAATATCTTAATGGGCTTTTATACGTGATTCTAGAATCGAGCAACACTTCATTCTATAAGATAGAATGAATTTTCCAATGAACTGAGCAGAGGAGCTTGGTTTTATAGACAGAAAAGGGCTGAAGAAAGCAGAAACAGAGAACAAAAAGCAGATTGGTTGCTTCAAAGTTATTTTCCTTGTAAAGATTAAAGTTAAAGGGTCTTCCTTACCATGCTGACTAAAACTGGCTTGTTTGGGGATTTAGCTATTATCTCTCACTCTCCTGACTTCTCCAAAGGAGGGGTAAACCACTTAGTTTTGGCTTGGTGACCTGGAACTTTAGCATGAGTGACTCCATTTTGGTTTGGTCTGTTGGGCCTAGAGCAGGAGCTCCGTTGAAACCAATGGCCTCCTATAAATCTTACTTAACAGGATGATGAGCATATTTGTTGATAACTTTGCCCACAGGAATAGACAATGTGTAGAGAGAGAAAAAAAGTGAGCCAAAGGTACACAGGACATACACCAGTCTTAGAGCCTTTTCCGATGCTCTTCCTTTTGGAGTGGTCTTCCTCATGATGGCTTTTTTCATACCCTCACCTCCTTCAGGTCCTTGGTTCAAATGAACTCTTAGTGGGAACTCATTAATACCGTGCCTCCTCCTGGACTTACTTTTATTCCTCTGCTTTAATTTTCCCCATAATACATAAGGCCATTTAACATATTAAGTATTTGAAATATTTATTTGTTTTGTTTATCTGTTTACCCCCAATAGAAGTTCCATGAGAGCAGGATTTTGTTTTTTCCTGCTTGCTTTATTGCTTTAATCGCAGAGCATGTAACAGTTCCAGGCACATAGCAAGTGCTCAGTGTATATGTACTGTGTGAATGAAAACTCTTGGAAATATTAAAAACTTAAATGAAAGAATATTCAGAGTAAGCAAAAATCAAAGCAGAAATTGAGAAGTTATGACCAGAAATGGAGCATCAAGAGATGGAGTATTTCTAGACGGAGTAGCCAGAGATACTAACATCACAAGGATTAAGGAGGACAGATTTACAAGAAGAAAATAGTGGTCAAAATTATCAGAACATGATGGGGACACTAAGCTTTCTTCAGATGAGAAGATTAGTTCTTTTAGATAAGAACTGAAATTTCAACTGGATAAAAACCATATCAAATTTTAATTTGGGAAAACGAAGTCCCCAGGCATCGTGCTTTTAGACTTCGTATGCGTGTAAGAATTTCTGTGGAAACCCGGTTCCCACAATGAAAGCAGGAAGTAAGGAAAAGCTACAAGAGCATCTGTTCTCATGAGATTTTCAGACTTGAATCATAAGCTAGAGGAAGTTTGGATAGTTCGTATAAAGTTCAGATACTTATCTGAACTTTGGGGGTGGTTATTTAAATCAAACTGAATTACAATATACTACAGCTCATCTCCTAAAGATGAAAAATTTGTTTGAGAGCACTGACCATAATGGGATTCACATGAAATATCTAGTTACAACCTTTCATATCTTCTCTACATAATAAAGTTGAAATGGAAAAAATATAGGTTTTTCTGCTATTGTTATATTTGTTAGAGGTGAAAGTAAATAAATCACATTATTCTGTGTTTGCCTGGTATCTAGCAAACCAACATTTTTGTGTACTTTTTACACTAATATTTCATTAGCTGTAATATCAGTGAAATTTGAAAGTAAGATCAAAGGCATTAAGACAAATGACATTGAGAATAACTTTAAATCTCTTACAGGTGCAGATCAATAGTGCTTTGATTATACTACAAAACAATGGCTCACAATTGCTTTTCATGTACTGAAAGAACATTTGTTTTTGACTTAAATCACAAACACAAGCCCAACAATATACAGTATAAATTGTATGTTGGGTTGCATTTTAGTTTGATGCAGAACAAAATAATTCCTTTCTGTATATATAATGTTTTGCTAAACTTGGTCTATATTTTAAAGCAATCAACAGATAATGCACGCTCTGGGAAGCAACCCAATGGGAAGAGGACGTAAATACATGGTATAAATCAGAATTGGGTGAATTAAACTGCATTTTCGGTTTGGCTAACACCTTAAACTAGTTTTTAAATATCTAGATTCAGCAAAATCTGAAATGCATATTGTACAGCCCAATTCTCTCCTCCCTTTAAAACTTATGTGCATTTAATAGGAAATAGAATCTGTAAATCCTTATGCTTTTATAGCTAACTCATCATCATGCCTCATAAAATGTATGCAATCTCCAGAAAGTCAACAGGTCCCAATTTTCTTAAAAAGCACCTTTCATAAGGAACACCCAAAACTGAAACCTTCAGTTCTAAATTTATGAAGTGTTCAAACCCAAATTGATTACCAGGGCATTAGACTCTAAGAAACCCTCTTCTATCTGGAATTGAAATATGTTACCTAAGGAAGGGTCCTCTGGCAGAAACTCAAACCTAAAAGAGATGTCCTTTAAAATGGGGCCGTGCTACTTTTTAAACAAGTCTCTAGGAAGCTTTTTATCTTGGTTCTTGGAAGCCTGACATCTTAGAAAATTTGTGACGGACAAATTGAGCAATTAGGATTATAGGTGATGACCTTATTCTGTTCTAATGCAAAAGAAGATCCTTTAATACATTTTAGTTTGTCCATGAGAGGTCAGGGAAGGGCTAATGCTCCACTTCCTCACCGTTGTAGTGAACTTTCCACTTTGAAGGATGTTAGGGAAAGAGGGTGTAATAGGAAAGGTTAGGAGAAATCAGGGAAAAGAAAAGGATTGCAAAGAGGAAGCTGTGGAAATCAGCTAAGAAAAGGATATAAGGCTGTGGATTCATTTAATTAATGACATTTTTCTAGGATTCTTTTTAAAGTGCTTATTAGGAAGTGAAAGTTAAAAAAAATGTAGGAGCTTTAGAGATTCAATAAGTGAATTTAGGACATTACAAATAACTAATTTGTAAACTTCTGTGTTGAGATTTTTAAAATCCTGACTGATGACAAGAAGGTTGTTGTTAAACCTGTACTTTGGGTAGTTGTACAGTTGTAATTAATCATGACATGGTTCTTTGATTTTACTAAGCATACATCCCTGAGGACTAAGGATTAGGAGAATGTCATTAATATAAACGGAGAACAGAATCTACGAATTAACCAAAAGCCTGAGCTTCATATTTCCCCTAAATTACTAAAAATGCTTTGCTAGGTCTTCCTAACTAGATGGCACTGTAATAATCAACAGTTAGTTGTTATTGATAATATTTATAAGAAATATTTTAATATAACTACCCTATCCTTTCAACTCTTCCTTTAAATAACTCTAATCTCTTTAATTGTTCTTTCTATAATGTGGTTTGTCATATGCAACTAAAAAATGTTAAAAGAATGAGAAGTGATAGAAAATTAGGTGGTCTAAAAATTTAAGGAGAAAAATAGGGATCGTTTGAGGAAGAGAAAATAATTTTAAAAACAGGTGAGAAGTATTAATATCTAAAAAAATAATACCTGCTTGATATTTGAATTTCAAATATGAGCACTCAGGTCATTTTTAAATTCATATAATTCTTTTGTCATTGAGCACCATATCTTTAATAAATACACAAACTCTTGATTTTTAAATTATTTATTCACCTACAGTGATCCCATAATTAATTTTTTTTTAATTTCAAAATATTAAGGGGGTACAAGTGTTTTTGTTACATGGATGAATTTTGTAATGCCAAAGTCAGGGCTTTTAGTGTACTGTTAGCAGGGTAGGGTTCATTGTACCTAACAGGTAAGATTTTATTCCTCACACCCCTCCCACTCTTCCCACCTTCTTATTAATAGTTGCCAATGTCCTTTATTCCACTTTATGACTGTGTGTACCTATTGTTTAGCTCCCACTTATTAATGAGAATATGTGGTGTTTTTTTTTTCCATTCCTGAGATACTTCACTTAGGATAATGGTGTCCAGTTCCATCCAAGTTGCTGCAAAAGACATTATTTCATTTCTTTTTATAGCTGAGTACTACTCCATGGTGTGTGTGTGTGTGTGTGTGTGTGTGTGTGTGTGTGTGTGTGTATCCCACATTTTCTTTATCCAGCCATCAGTTGATGGACACTAAGGTTGATTACATATTTTTGCAGCTGTGATTTGTCCTGGGATAAACATTTGGGTGCAGGTGTGTTTTGATATGATGACTTCTTTTCCTTCAGGTAGATACTCAGTAATAGGATTGCTGGATCAAATGGTAGGTCTACTTTTAGTTCTTTAAGGAATCTCCATACTGTTTTCCATAGTGATTGTACTAATTTATAGTCCCACCAACAGTGTATAAGCACTCCTTTTTGACTGCATCCATACCAACATCTACTGTTTTTTAATTTTTAATGATGGTCATTCTGATGGGGTAAGGTGGTATCTCACTGTGGTTTTAATTTGCATTTCCATGATAATTAGTGATGTTTAGCATTTTTTCATATATTTGTTGGTCATTTGTCTATCTTTTGAAAAAATTTCGTTCATGTCTTTTGCCCACTTTTTAAGGGAGTTAGTTGTTTTTTTCTTGCTGATTTGTTTGAGTTTTTTGTAGGTTCTGGATATTAGTCCATTGTTAGATGTATAGTTTGCAAATATTTTCTCCCATTCTGTAGGTTGTCTATTTATTCTGTTGATTATTTCCCTTGCTGTGCCAAACTTTTTAATTTAATTAAGTTCCATTTATTTATTTTTCTTGTTGCTGTATTTGCCTTTGGGGTCTTAGTCATAAATTCTTTGCCCAGGCTGATATCTAGAAAAGTTTATCTTATGTTTTCATCTAGAATTTTTATGTTTCAGATCCTATATTTAAGTCTTTAATCTGTCTTCAGTTAATTTTTGCATAAGATGAGGTATGTTGATCCTGTTTCATTCTTCTGCATGTGGCTATCCTATTTTCCCAGCACCATTTATTTAATAGGACGTCCTTTCCTCAGTGTATGTTTTTGTCTGCTTTGTCAAATTGATCATAGCTATATATATGGTTTTATTTTTGGGTTCTCTATTTTGTTCCATTGGTCTGAGTCTACCTTTATAACAGTACCATGCTGTTTTGGTTACTATAGCCTTGTAGTATAATTTGAAGTCAGGTAATGTGATGCCTCCAGATTTGCTCCTTTTGATTAAGATTACTTTGGCTATTTGGGCTCTTTTTTGGTTCCATATGAAGTTTAGGGTTATTTTTTCTAGATCTGTGAAAAATGACCTTGGTATTTTAATGGGAATTGCATTGAATCTGTAAATCACTTTAGGCAGTATGTACATTTTAACAATGTTGATTCTTCCAATCCATGAGCACGGGATGTTTTTCCATTTGTTTGTGTCATCTATGATTTCTTTCATCAGTGTTTTGTAGTTCTCCTTGTAGAGATCTTTTACCTGCTTGGTTAAATTATTACTAGATGTTTTATTTTCTTTGCAGGTATCATAAATGGTATTGAGTTCTTGACTTGACTCTGAGCTGGACTGTTATTAGTATTAAAATATAGAAATGCTGTTGATTTGTGTACATTAGTTTTATAACCTGAAGCTTTACTCAGTTTATTTACCAATTCTAGGAGTCTTTCAGTGGAACCTTTAGGTTTTTCTAGATGCAAGATCGTATCATTGACAAACAGGGGTAATTTGATCCCCTCTTTCCCAATTTGGTCGCCCTTTATTTCTTTCTCTTGACTGATTGCTCTGGTTAGGACTTCCAGTACTACACTGAATAGAAATAGTGACAATGTGCACGCTTGTCTTGTTCCAGTTCTTAGGGGAAATACTGTCAACTTTTCCCCATTTAGGATGATGTTGGCTGTGGGTTTGTCATATACAGCTTTTATTATTTTGAGATATGTTCCCTCTATGCCTAGTCTGTTAAAGGTTTTTATTATGAAGTGGTGCTGGATTTTATGAAATGATGCAAAAATTTAAAAATCAAGGGGCTAGGTGTGGATGACTGTATTTTTTTCAGGTTGCTGCAATAGTGTTGCATAACAAAGGACCCCCAAATACCTGTTGTTATTAAAACAAATGTTTATTTTTCAATTATAAGCCTATAGGTTGGTTTGAGCAGCTGTGCTTCAGGATGTGGGGGTTATTTTCAGGTATGCCCCAAGGGTCATTCTGGGGCCAGTAAGCTACTCGGAGAATGCTCTTTTTAAGAGGACATACATATGAGAGGCAAGATAAACCATATAGGTACTCAGATAGGGTATGCTCACATTGCTTCTGCACATGTTCCATTGGCCAGAGCACATCATGTGCCCAAGTCCACATCAAGAGGGCCAGGAAACAAAAAGAGTGGATATTTGCTGAACACTTATATAATATACCACAGAATACTCACCCTGCCAAAACACATACACAGACCTCACCACATGTTCTCCCAATCTCCCTATACTCTCATTATCGTTATACCATAATGATACCATATCATATCATAATTTTGGTGAGACCAGTATTGTTTATATTTTTATGACTATGTAAATTTTATAACTGTTTCATGGCTATTCCACTTAGTATACTTTGAGTATTTTCTTTTCTGTACAACTTGGTTTTTTTCTATAATTAATAATTAACTTATTTTGTATTTGCTATTTTCATATATTTTTTTTAGTTACTAAATCATCTTCACACTGTCCAGCAATTGTCTCTATGTCTTTGTAGTGCATTCAGATAAGTCAGTTATTCTATCATGTAATCTTAGAGTTTTCTCATCTGCTTCTTTATGGGCTAGTTGCCCTCTGTCTTAGTACACAGCTGTCACCTGTGTGAGCTTCAGCACTCCCTTGGGATTTTTCTTTCGCTCTTTCTTCTGTGTTGGATCTTCCATTTCCTGTATCTGTGTTCTTCGTTTACTTTCTGCTGCTGTTGGATGAATTAGTCTACAGATGTCCATTGCATTCAGGTGATTGATTATGTTTTTGAGTTCAGCTATGGTCTTATTGATTTTCTCACAGCTATAAGTGTCCATTTCTGATAGAGATATGGAGGTATCCTATTATAATAGTGGATTAATCTATTTCTCCTTGCAGTTCTATCAGTTTTTACCTCCTATAGTTTGGCACACTGTTGTTAGGCATCTACACATTAAGAATTGTTATCTCTTCTTGAAGACTTGAACACTTTATTATGTATTGGCCTTTTTATCCTTGATAATTTTCCTGGCTATGAAGTTCACTTTTCCTGAAATTAACATAGCTATGTCTGCTTTCTTTTGATTAGCCTTAATATGGAATATTTCTCCATCCATTTATTTTCAATCTATACATGTCTTTTTATTTAAAATGGATTTCTTGTAGACAACATGTGGTTAGGTCTTACTTTTTGATCTACTTTGACCATCTCTGCCTTTTAATTGGTGCATTTAGATCATTGACATTCAAAGTGAGTATACATATATTTGGATTAATATCTATGATATTGTTACCCTTTTCTATTTGTTGCCCTTGTTCTTTGTTACTATTTTTGTCTTCTCTTTTTCTGCTTTTTTTGTGGTTTTAACTGAGCATTTTACATAATTTTATTTTCTCTCCCCTTTTAGCATATCCGTTATACTTCTTTGTTTACTTGTTTTAGTAGTTGCTATAGAGTTTGTAATACACATTTACAACTAATCTACATCCACTTTTAAATACCAGTAAATCGTTCACAAGTAGTGTGAATAACCAAGTAACCTTAATCTCTCCCTCTGATTTTTTGTATCATTGCTATTATTCATTTCACTTATATATAAGCATACATATACACAAGCACATATATATGTATATGATCTATACATAAGCATACAGAATTGAATACATTGAATAAATTGTTGCTATGATTATCTTGAGCAAATTGTTATCTGTTAGATCAATTATGAATATGAAAAATATGTTTTTATTTTACTTTAACTTATTCCTTCTTTAATGCTCTTTTTTTCTTTATGTAGACCAAATTTCTGATTTATAATGTTTTCCTTATCTCTAAAGAATTTATTTTTTGCATTTCTTGCAAAATGTGCCTACTGACAACAAATTCTCTGAATTTTTGTTTGTCTAAGAAAGACTTTATCTCTCTTTCATTTTTGAGGGATAATTTTACAGGGTACAGATTCTAGGTTAGTGGTTTTTTTCCTCTCAGCACTATAAATATTTCACTCCACTCTCTTCTTGTTTGCATGATCTCTGAGGAAAGTGAGATGCAATTTTCTCTTTGTTCCCTTATGGCTAAAATAGTTTTTTCTTCTGGCTTCCTTTAGGATTTTTTCTTCATTTTTGATTTTCTATATTTTAAAAACAATGTGCCTTACACCTGCCTAGGTGTGGTTTTTTGGCACTTATCCTAATTATTGTCCTGTAAGCATCCTGAATTTGTGGTCTTGCATGTGCCATTACTTTGGGGAAAATTCTCAATCATTATTGTTTCAAATGTTTCTTCTATTTCTTTGTCTCTTCTTCTTCTGGTATTCCCAATATACCTAAGTTATGCCTTTTCTAGTTCTCCCACACTTTTTGGATATTCTATTCAATTTTTTTTTCAGTTTTTTTCTCTTTGCTTTCAGTTTATAAGTTTCTATTGACATATCTTCAGAAATTCTTTCCTCAGCTATGTCTAGTAACTTCATGAGCCACCTAAGGAGGGAAAATGAGAAGCACTGGTGAAGTTCTTCTTCAATTTGGTTACACTGTTTTTCATCTCTAGCATTTCTTTTTGGTTCTTTATAATTATTTCCATCTTTCTGCTTAAATTGCCCATTTGTTCTTGCATACTGTCTACTATTAGAGCCTTTATCACATTAACCACAGTTGTTTTAATCCCCAGTCTGACAATTCCAGCATCCCTGCCATGTCTGTTTTTGATGCTTTCTCTGTCTCTTTAAATTTTGTTTTTTATCTCTTGGGATGGCTTTAATTTCATGTTGAAAGCTGGGCATGATGTACTGCATAAAAGGATCTAGGATAAATAGGCCTTTAGTGATGTGATGGTAAATTTGGGGAGAAGGGGAAGCATTCTATATACTCCTATGATTAGTTCTCAATCTTTTTGTGAGTCTGTGCCCTGGGACTGAGAGCTTCACCAGTTCTTCTCATTTTTCCACCCCCCCTTAGGTGGGACACTATGGCTAGAAGGGGGCTGAAGATGGATATTTGCATCCCTTTATGTGGAAGGCAGGTATAAACTGGACTTGGGTTTTTTATATCCCCCACATGGAACGCTATCGTGTACTGGAGTTGAGTATTTTCCTTCCTCCAAGTATGTAGTCTCGGGTAAAATTATATGTCTTGAAGTCAAGTCTTGTTAAAAAGATCAGAATGCTGTGCCATATTTCAAAATAGTTGCTTTTTCCCTCTTCCTGTTGGAAGCACGTTGGGATTTTTTTTCCTGATATTTACAGTGAAAACCTGGTAGAGCTTGTAAAGGTAAAACTTTCAAAAATGTATTGGCTCCACTATTAACACAACCCCCTGAAGATTTTGACTCTCAGAATTGTCCTTACTAAATCTCTAGCAATTCATCAATGACAGTTCAGATTTCTCTACTCCAGGGATAGTTTCCGTGAAGGTTTCTGCTTGCAGGTTTGTGATCCAGTAAGTTGTGTTTCTCTGTATCTGCCTGTCTGTCTCTTCAGTTTTGGGAGTAGTAATATGCCCTGTGACCTCACTTCTCCGAGACCACTGAGAAGAGTTGTTGATTTTTCCATTTGTTCGGCTTTTAACTTGTTAGAATGGAGTAACAACTTCCAAGCTCTTTATGTGCTGAACTATAACCCCAAATCTCTTTTTTTCTTTTAATAAATAAAATTATCATTTTCATAATTTCATGTTGATTATTTTTATTTTTCTAAGTTTTGGTTTCAATTATGTCTATGCTGTATGGTGTTTGTTTTTTGAATAAAAATTATTCTTTCATTCTTGTCTTTGAGTATACTAATCAATTTGTCTTAAACTCTTCGTCAGACTTCTACAAAATCAATTTTATCTGAAATGAAATATCTTTTAATTATTGATTTTGATGATTTTTACTTTAAATTGTGTTCAATTCTTCATGTGTTTTGGAATTTTTGTTTGCAGGTTTATTTTTCGTGAAAGATATATTTTTTATTCTCTTCTTTTCTCTGTGTGTGCTTTCTAACAATTATTTGGTTATGTTCTCTCAGTTCCCTGTGCTGCAAGTCCAAACTAGGGTAATATAAAATCATTTAGGATTCCTCCTTTATGATAGCGAATGTATTAAAATTTCAATTACCAAGCCAATGGGACACTGTTCAGTTCCTGAGCAGAAGGCTATGCAGCTTATTAAAAGCCATAGCCTCAGGCAGTGGTCAGCTTTTTGTTTTAGTCCTCTTCTCTCCTTTCCTTTCCTTTCCTCTTCTTTCCTTTCCTTTCCTTTCCTTTCCTTTCCTTTCCTTTCCTTTCCTTTCCTTTCCTTTCCTTTCCTTTCCTTTCCTTTCCTTTCCTGACAGGGTCTTGCTCTGTCACCCAGGCTGGAATGCAGTGGCATGATCATAGCTCAGTTCCTGGTCTCAAGTGATCGTCCTGCCTCAGCCTCCCAAGTTGGTAGGACTGCATGCGTGCACCACCACACCCAACTAATTTTTTAAAAATTTTTGTGAAGATGGGGTGTTGCTATGTTGGCCAGGCTGATCTCAAACTCCTGGCCTCAAGCGATCTTCCTGCTTTGGACTCCCAGAGTCCTGGGATTACAGGTGTGAGCTACCACTCCCAGCCAAGTCCTCTTTTCTTTATATGGCGGCACATAACTCAGTTCCTTGATCCAAGTGGTAAGACTCATCACTCCCAACTTCTACACATTGAGTCTATCATACATATAGCTTCACCCAAACTCACCAACCATTCTAGTCTATGAAGACATTTATTCTTTGAGCCACCATGTTTTTTTTTCTCCCATTTTCTCTATTTCTTTATCTACTGTTTTGCATTTGGGATGAAGGAAGTGAGTCAAACATGAATTTAAGACACCATATTTCTCAGATATCCTTTGACTAGGCACCTGACAAATTCTTTTGCTCTTTAACCCCTAGTTCATCATGTTTCTCCACACGGTTTTACTTTTTCTTGATTTCTTGAACATGTCATGTTCTTTCCTCTCTCAATGTCTAGGAATACAGTTTTCTCTACCTAAAACATTCTCGTCCAACCTCTTTCCATGGCTGTCATCTCATCTTCCAGGTCATGCCTGAAGTCACCTTGCCAGAGAGGCAATCCCTGATCACTGAATATAAGTGGGTCCTCTTCCTCTTCCCCATTATTTTTTACTGTAGAATACTGCTAGGTTCCCAGGGAGCATTCATTAAGATATATATAATTAACTCATTTGCTGGCTTATTGGAGTCCCCCATCAGAAGGTAAGCTCTGTAAATGGCATTTTCATGAAAGTTCTGTAGTTTAGTCACTGGCATTTATTGAATGAACATACAGAATTTGGCTTTTTAATGAATTGGGTATAGCACTGCTAAACAGGAATCTACTTTAAATACCCCAAATTGATAAGCCTAAGTTGTTAAAACATCCTTTTTTCCCCCATGAATATAAAGCACCTACTAAACTCTAACTCAGTGAAGTCTGTAAGTAGCATAAAGTTAAGAGATCTACATTTATAGGTTATAAATCAGGCACAATTAGTGAGCATTTATTTAGCATTAGTGTAAGAAACAAGTCTCTGCATCCAAAGGTAATCCTTTGAGTTATTTATGCTGCAGTTCTCTATTTGTTTTAGGTTTTCAGAAATAACTTTATTTTTTAACTCAAGAACTATAAACCTCAAGAGCTGCTGATAGAAAATTATTGCAGGTTTTACTTTACGTTCAGAAGCAAAATTTTAGATACTTGCTCAAGAATTATTTTATTCACTGAAGCATAACACCTTAACCTTAGTAAAAGCTCCCAGGGACTAATTCCCATGTAAACTGACACAAAACTTCATAGGAATGAGTTTGATTTTCAGAGTCAGAAAAGTGAATACTTAAGTACTATTCATTCACTATTGCGTCTTTTCCTGTTGACCAAAATAATTGATGGAAAATTCACTTATAGATCATAAGTTCTATTTTCTTACCAAAAATATGTGAATTATAAGTGGAATTCTACGGTTTGGAACAAACACGATCTTGAATTAGGAAATTTAATTAAATGTGGGGCCATGGGGAAATGGTGTGGGGGGTGATAAGGAGAAAAAAAACCCTTACACTCTTTTAGCCTATGCAGTGTTTACTAAAACCTGCCAAATTTTGAATCCCTGTATATCATATGATGAAGCACAATATGAAAATTCAGCTTCTGTCTTAGTCATCTATTCATATACACCATATTAGCTTGGGACATTAAAGAAATATTTTAGTAACACCGCAAGAATTGCAGCCAACAATCTTTTCCGGGTTATGTGCAAAACAGTGACTACAAGGAAATCTTATTCAGTTAAAGAACTTTTAAATTTTATAGTTATAACTTTTGGTATAAGGGCAGGAAATGAAATGAAATTGCTAGGCTGTTAATGAATTCTGGTTTTGTTTAAGTATAGCATTTTTTCACCAAGGGGATATGTTGCATATCCTTTAGCATGATAAGATCACAGAAAAAATAATAAGGGTTATTCTAATTTGGGCACTAACATTAAAAGAACTATTTGTGGATTGGCAAATGGAGTAGTTGCACACCAAGAAAGGGATTCCTTTGAAGGCAAGGTGCTTTCAACTCTTTTCTACTATTAAAAGGAACCAGTGGATGTATTTTGCACCAAAAGATGGTGCAACAGAAGAGCTGGGCTTTTTAATATTCTAAGTTATTTTTGTTCATTTATTTTGAAACTAATTTTATGTCATCATGCCCTCTCGTAAGGTATCTGTATCATTGCTGTTTTAGGCACAGAGGATGGAAGCTTCGTTTCATTCCCTTTGAAAAGCACCTAGTAATATTGTCAAATAAATAATGAATAAATACTTTTTAAAACATTCAGAAATGTAAGAGGATGATTGTATTCTTTATATGTTTGTATTGTTTTCTTTAACTTTTCAAAATGTTGCTTATGTTCCCTCCTCGAGTTGAACATAGATCAGTCCTGCAGAGGATGTTCATTGTCACTGTTATTATACCCCCATATTGCAAGCTCTTGAATTTCATTAGGGCCACATAATCATTTTTCTAGTGATCTCCACGCATTATATATGATAGATTTATAACCTTATATATATATATATATATCATACATTATATATAACACATTATTTATATATATGAGATTAGAAAACCGGTCAATTTTATTTCTTCAGATTTTCCACTCAGCACTTGATATTTATCTTGCTTCTCATTGAGATAGGTGTCATTGTAATAATTTTACAAGTCCAGGCAAAAAATGTAGACTTCAAATAGCCTCATTGTTGATAGATTATTTTTGTCTCTTTACATCTGCAGAATATCTCTGATATTCTGAGCTTTGGTGCTGTGATTTCATTACATTATTATTCCAACTGTTTTTATCGCCACACTCATACCGTGTCTATAGATGCTGGTTTCCAATAAGAAAAGCTGAGAGGAAGTCAAGAAAGTATTTGCCTCATAACCAAGAATGAAATTGGCTTACACCCTGAAAACCCATTACGTATGGGACCAGAGAAAGGCACACAAACCACTGAGCGTTAGAGTAATCATTCAACCTTGCTTCCCCAAACTGGGAGGGAGCATAGCAATGTATTTGAGAGCTCAGACACTGGACTATTTGGACAAATGAGATTTTAATCCTGTCCCCACCACTTTTTATTTGGGTAAAATTGGACTTATTCTGTAGTTTTAAAACTGCAAGGATTTACAGGCCTCCTTACAAAAGAGAGAAGCATATTATTTCTCCTAATTAATAAAACCTTCTGTCTATATCTTCCTAAAATGAGCCTTGATAACCTCATACTTTAAGATCACACTTCTTTTCCTTTTTTGTTCTAGGGTTAAAACACACACACACACACACACACACACACACACACACACATACACACACACCAAACAAAAGCAAAAGAAAAAACTGAAAAGCAGATTATGAAAGAAAATCCCTGGTATATAGGAAACCCATCTAAGACCTAAACCATAATTTGCCACATGAAAAATTTAAAAGTCTTACTTTAAAAACTAAAACAGGAAAATGGAAATATTGAAGATCCCATTCAAGAGAAACTATGTAATGTAATCTGCATGTTATGAACAGATTCTAAAGGAGAAAATCAGGAGGTAAAAAAAAAAAAAAGATAAAGAATACAATTAGATGGTTGAATATTAAACTTGCCAAGCTTAGACATGGTGACTGCAGATGGATAAGGGACCAAAGAATGATTCACACTTAAAAACTCGGTCATAGTTTTGTTAATAAAACATATTACCTTTGCAAAGAACTCCTTTGTTAGCCTTAACATTTTAAATTGGAATCATTTGTTATCTTCTTGCCTGAACATTTAGTTTGATTAATGAATAAATAATGGTTAAAAAATAAATGGTGTAAAAAATCAATGCAATGCCTGAAACTTAGGTTTTCATTATGATGATAGGTAATACTCCTAATAACTAATTCTGTTTTTCTGAAAAGGTCAGAAAAATCTAACAAAGAAATGCTTGTTGAGAATGTGTGTGAATTATTAGTACTTTAATTTATTTGAAGGCAATGAGAATAGTTGAATTTACTCATACTTTAAAAATATTTTTTAATCAAAGCATGGAAATAAGAATAATTTATAAGAAATTAAAAATGAAATCAAAACAGTCAGCTTTACCCAATTTGACCAAATAAATTACGAAATCACATGTGTGAGAATAATAAACCTTATTCAGAGGCTTCAGATAGCATTTTTACTGATATTAGCAGCTTTTCTCAGTCCAAGTTAATTATAGAACATGTAGATTTTCAAGTTGTGTGCTGTGGTGTGGCAATCTTTTCCTTCATTCCTTTCTTGACATGTGCTGAAATAATTAAATTCACAAAACAAAGCCAGATCCTAGAAATTAGCACTTATTATTTAAATAATGGGAGAATACAATCAATACTAGAGGATTTTTTTTTAAACAAGATAGTTTCATCTGGGCTTAAGTTTTTTTCTCATTAATGAGAGCATACAGTTGATTCAGCCTGTATTTTGCTTGTTCAGTGATCAGAATTTTAATATTTGAATTACTTAGATTTATGAGAAAGAAAATGTTTTGTGACATGCCATTGATTTTTGAGGTGTGATTGTTTACTAAATTGCTCAATCTGGGACTATGAGATCATAGCCCAATCATCTCCTTAGAATTGACTTTAAAACCAAATTCTTAGTTTCAGAGAAAGATACCTTGTTTTTAATTTTTTTTTAATTTTTTTCAAAGTCATTAGTATCTTAGTTTGTGCTCACGGCACCCTTTACAATAGGTACGGCAAGGGCTTGTATTATTCTAATTTCAACAATGCAATAACCAGGACCCAAAGTAGCTGGCTAAAGTTCCTCCTTTTCAGGGCTCTTTCCACTAACCCAAAGAGAAAAAGAAATCAATCCTTAATTGTTCAAGTTGTTAGAATTTGCAGAGTCAGGACACTGACCTGGCCTTAGCAGATAGTAACAGTGTCCAGAAAGAGCTAGAGGCCACGTACCACTTACCCTGCAACTTTTGGACCATTGTCCATGTTCCCCACTGAATAAAAACATTTACTGTTGCCTGTAGATGCTGTTCAGAACTAAAAGAGAAAGTCTGTGGATACACAGTTAACTGGCCAGTAGTCCCTAGCTCAGCCTCCTTCAAATCCCCACTAAAATTCTTATGCAGATAGTGAAAAATATGAAAATTCTTCAACATCAGACACCTGGACTTACCATCAATCTATTTCTAGGACATGACAGAAATTTCTGTTTGTCGGAAGACTCCTTTTGTGCTATTTTGCTGGCAACAGTTTTAATTGTCAGTCGTGAAAGGTCGTTTGGAAGGGGACCATTTTCCGGATCCAAACATCTTCCTGCTGGCATCTCATTTTTTCCTGATGAGATTTCTTCCCTCTTTCAGCAACCATGTCTTTTTGAATCTCATTCATGACGGTAACCATAAAAAAAATATTTTCTTCTGTTTTCTAATAAATAATGTTTGTGTATATTCTTCTGCTCAGGTCCTGGGATAATGTTGTGAGTTTTTTTTTGTTCATATTGTATAATTTTTCCACAAAGAGCCTAAGGTCTGTACTAAACAGAAAAATGGGCAGCAATTTCTCTTTAGAGGAACTATTTTTTAAATTTTATTTTATTATTTATTTATTTATTTATTGTTTCAGACTATCACATGGGTGCAAATGTTTTGGTTCCATAAATTGCTTTTGTACTATTTGAGTCATAGTTATAAGTGTGCCCATTCCCCACATAGTGTGCATTACACCCATGAAGTGTGAATTTACCCATCCCCTCCTCCCTGCTCCCACCTGCTTGATTTCTGTTGAGTTTTACTTTTCTTATGTATACATAAGTATTGGCCGATTAGCTCCAATTTAATGGTGAGAACATGTGGTGTTTCTTTTTCCATTTTTGTGATACTTCACTTGGAAGAACGGTGTCCCAATCCATCCAGGTTAATACAAGAGGTATTAGTTCACCAGGTTTTTGTGGCTGAGTAGTACTCCAAGACACACATAT
Source organism: Propithecus coquereli (assembly GCF_000956105.1). NCBI lineage: Eukaryota > Metazoa > Chordata > Mammalia > Primates > Indriidae > Propithecus > Propithecus coquereli. The sequence goes on from NW_012148620.1 coordinate 2,611,485, forward strand.
ACCACATTTTATTAATCCACTCATGTATTGACGGGCATGTGGGTTGTTTCCACATCTTTGCAATTGTGAATTGTGCTGCTATAAACGTTCAAGTACATGTGGTTTTTTTTTTACAAAATGTCTTTTTTTCCTTTGGGTAAATACCCAGTAGTGGAATTGTTGGATCAAATGGTAATTCTGCTTTAAGTTCTTTGAGGTATCTCCATACTACTTTCCATAGAGATTGTACTAGTTTGCAGTCTCACCAGCAGTGTCTATCTGTCTGTATCCATGCCAACATTTGTTGTTTCAGGACTTTTTGATATAAGCCATTCTCACTGGAGTTCAGTGAGAATTGTGGTTTTGATTTGCATTTTCCTGATAATTAGAGATGTTGAGCATTTTTCATATGTTTCTTGGCCATTAGTCTATCTTCTTTTGAAAAGTTTCTTTGTCTTTTGCCCACTTTTTAATGGGGTTGTTTGATTTTTTTTCTTGTTGATTTGCTTGAGTTCTTTATAGATTCTAGTTATCAGGCCTTTACTGGATGTATAGCATGCAAGTATTTTCTCCCATTCTCTAGGTTGTGTTTTTGCTCTAATGATTGTTTCCTTGGCTGTGCAGAAGCTTTTTAATTCGATCAGGCCCCATTTATTTATTTTTGTTGCTGCTGTGATTGCGTTTGGGGTCTTCTTTATAAATTCTTTGTCTCGGCTAATGTCTATAAGAGAGGAACTATTTTTTTCAGACAGTAATAGTACGTTCTCTGCACCTCCTCCATCTCAGTATTCACCTGTCAGAGAACAATTGGCAAAACACTAATTTGAGCATTTCACTGAAGGTTAAGGTGGGGATGTGGTAAAATTTCACAAATAAAATAGTTTTTAAGAGAACAGAAATTCAAATATTAATAAATGTTAACAATTTCATTTTAAAATAACTAGATAATGGGTATAGGAAGAGGCTCAGTCCAAAACATTGCAGAAGATGCAAATTTGCTCAGTCTGGCAAATGTGTTCTATGTCGCTCATATATAACAAAATCTACAGAGGAAAAGTCGTTCTGCTAGTACCAGATTAGCAGAGCATGGAGCCAAATTTACCCCTACACTGGATATTGATAAATATTGAGTCTAGAGGGGTTTCTCTTTATTTGTAGATAAGTGAGAAGGAAAACAAATTGACCCTGAGTGGGGAAATGATGCAGAGTGAAGAAAAAAAAAGACATTTCCCCTTTGTACTCTTCCTCCTCAGACCACATAGCCTCAGTCAAAGCATGAGAAAGACATCAGACAAATCCCGATGGAGGGACATTCTCCAAACGTCTTCTCAAAACTTTCAAGGTCGTTTCCACATCTTTGCAATTGTGAATTGTGCTGCTATAAACATTCGGGTGCAGGTGTCTTTCTTATACAATATCATTTGGTCTTTTGGGTAGATACCCAGTAATGGGATTGCTGGATAGAATGGTACTTCTACTTGTATCTCTTTAAGATATCTCCATATTGCTTTCCACAGAGGTTGCACTAGTTTACAATCCCACCAACAGTGCATGAGTGTTCCTATCTTTCCGCATCCACGCCAACATTTATTGTTTTGGGACTTTTTGATAAGGGCCAGTCTCACTGGAGAAAAGTGATATCTCCTGGATAGAGCTGGAACGCATTCTACTAAGTGAGGTATCCCAAGAATGGAAAGACAAGCACCACATGTACTCACCATCAAACTGGTATTAACTGATC
>NW_012148620.1:2613344-2623173 GCF_000956105.1 Propithecus coquereli
AAAAAAATAGAAAAAAAAAAAAACAAACTTTCAAGGTCACCAAAAACAAGGAAAGTCTGAGAAATTCTAGAAGCCTAAGAAGACGTGGTAACTAAATGAAATATGGTATCCTATGTGGGATACTGGAAAAGGACAAATGATATTAGGTAAAAAATAAAAAAACTGAATAAAATAAATACAGACTTTAGTTCATAGTAACATATTAATATTGGTTTGTTAATTGTAATGAATCTACTGTATTATTATAACATAAAATGTTAATATTAATAATAAGGAAAACAGGGTGTGAAGTACATGGAATCTTCTGGGTTATCTTCGTAATGCTTCTCTAAATCTGAATCTGTTATAAATAAAAAGCTCTTTTAAAAAGGAAAATTAAAAATTATGAAGGGATCTTAGTGTTCTAAGTAAATTTATTTAAAAAATAAAAAAGTAAACATATATATATATTAGGTTAATCTGTCAGGAGTGATACAGATCATTTTGGTGCTTTCAGGGGATATGAAACTCAGTAGTAATAATACCTTTTATCAAGCATAATACTAGAAGTTGTAGACATTATTTTACTTAAATATCAAAAAGCCCTAGAATGTGCAAAGTCCCAAAATATCAAAAAGTCCTACAATTAGCCTAAACAAAATAGAGCTAACATTTTGGGCTCTAATTTCAAAATTAAGGGGGATTTTCACACTTCTGATTTCCTTTATCATTCACCACTTTCAATTATTATAAGTGCTCTATTTGCTTTCTTTTATCCTCTCTTTTCTCCAAGTAGCAGCCAGAGTCATTTTACAGGTTCTATTATGCATCTGAGAAATATTTAAAGCCTTTATAGTTACTAAGGTCAAGAGTAGTATCAATCAACTAAATTCGAATTCTTGCTCACTGCAAATAAATTGTGTTTTCCTTCTTTAAAGAAAGAATCCTATTTTCTTTCCCATATGACTATCCAATTATCCCAACACAATTTATAAAATATATATCTTATCATCAGTGATTCTCAACGCTGCCTTTGTTGTATTCTAATCTCGTATGTGTGATTGGATCAGTGTTTTGTTCTTTCTGTTACATTGGTCTGTGTTTTTATGTTCCAATACCACACTATTTTAATTATAGAGGCTTTGTGATATGCTTTAATATCTGGTTAGGTTAGTCTCCATTTGTCGCTTTTCTTTTTCTGAGATTGCTATTCTTGCTTTTTCATTCTGTCTAATGAACATTATATTTTACTTGTCTAGCCCAAAGGGAAAGAACCCTGGTAGTATGTTTAGGATTATGTTAACAATAATTTATAGTACATTTCAAAATAGCTAGAAGAGAAGATTTGCAATGTTTCCAACACAAAGAAAAGGTAAATATTTGAGCTGATGGATATCCCAATGACCCTAATTTGATCATTACGCATTGTATACTGGTATCAAAATATTACGTGTACACCCAAAATATGTACAACTAATATATATCAATAAAAATAATCACTGGTCATAGAAAGGGGCATAAAATTGCAACACTTAATGAGGAGAAAAATCAATAAATCAAATCTGATCTAGAAAAAAAGGTTGCATTAAATTTGAAAATTAATTTAGGATGCATTTTCATCTTTATGACATTGAGATTATCTTGCAAGAACATATTTAATCTTTCTATTTCTTCAAGTCCACTTTGTGTCATTCACAATGTTTTATAATTTGCTAGTTATGTAAGTGTTGGCTATTTCTTATTAAACTTATACCTTAGTATATTATTTTTTTTCATTTTTAGTATTGCAAAGGGGCTTTCCTTTCATTAAATCTTTCATGGTTATATTTTAATACATGAAGACTATTGATTTTTGTCATTTTATAACTTCCTATTTTACAAGATTATTTTTGTTTGTGTTTTTCCACATGCATAGTCAGACCATCTGCAAGTAGAGATAACTTTACCTCTTCCTCTCTAATCCTTATGCCTTTAACTGCTTTCTTTTGGCTATTTGTATTGGCTATTATATCTGCATAATTTTAAATAAAAGTAAATATAGTGACTATCTTTATCTTTTTTGATGTTATTGGGAAAGGCTCTAATGGTTTTATATTAGATAAGATATTGGCTTTGGCGCAGATATATTTATGTACATATATATAAATACATATATATACACAAATTAACCCATTCATGTTAAAAACTATTAATTGAACTAAATGTCTTCTTAACGTGAATGTTCATATTAAACTCATATGTTTTATGTTGCTATATAAAATAAATATTGTATTTATGTATTATACAATTGAATTTTTATTATGAATGTGTATTGAATTTTTGGTCAAATGCCTTTTCCATATATAAGAATACAATCATATCTTTATATTTATCTCTATTAATATATTAGTAATAGATTATATTAATGGATTTACTCAGTTCAAATTACCTTTGTTTTCCTGGAATGAATCTTTCTCAAACGTCATATGGTATTTTTTATGTGCTACTTGTTTGCTAATATTTCATTTAAAGATTTTTGCATTGATAATTCACATGTGAGATTGGTTTGTAGTTTTCTTTTCCTCAAGTAGTATGTCTAGCTCCTTCGCTAAGCTCGAAGCTCTTGGAGGGATGTTCCAAAAGCAATTCGCCAGTACAAGCTGGGTGTCCAACAATTGTGTTCAATTCTAATACCAACTACCCGGATTCAGCAGACCCCACAGGTTAAGGGGCTCAGTCCCGTAAGACTGCCTGCACTTCAGATGCCAGCTGCAAGTTCGGGGTCTTCAGACTACTGGTAATCCCGATCAACACTGATACAAATTCAGGGGATCCCACAAACCCTCTTCAGGTTTGATGATTCTCTAGAACCACTCATGGAACTCACTGAAAGCACTATATTGTAAAGGATGTAGCCAAATGGAAGTCAAATGAAAGACAAGATATCTGTTGAGGGGGTGAGGGGGAGAGCGGAGCTTCCATACTTTCTCTGGCCATGACACCTTTCTAGCACATCAATGTGTTCACCAACCCAGAAGATCCCAGAACTTCACTGTTTCAAAGTTTTATCTAGGGGCTTATTACATAGGCATGATTGACTAAATCATTGGCCATGAGATTGAGCTCAATCACCAGCCCACCTTTCTTCCCCAGAGGTAAGAGAATAGGGCTGAAAGTTTCAACTCTCTATTGAGGTGCTTGGTATTATTTCTGGAGTGGCCAGCTCCTCCCTGGAAACCATCTAACAGCCCACCATGAGTCACCTTGTTAGCATAAACTCAAGCATGGTAGAAATGGGCTCATTATGAATAACAGAAGACACTCCTATCACTCAGGAAACTCTAAGTGTGTTAGAAGCTCTGTGCCAAGAATTGGGGAAAAAGACCAAATATATTTTTAATTATACCACAGAGAGCATATTCTGCATTTCTTTAGTGCCTAGCTCGTGTTGAGACTAGCGCCAGTAGTAGGTGCACAATGATTATATATTAGTGAATACAAGAGTAAATGAGCTATTATTAGTGCCAGTTAAAAAGACTACCATTCATTTCAGGAGCAACTTTGAACTTGCTCTATGTACATGATATTTGGGAATGCTAATTCATCGAATACCTTTTAAGACCTCCTTGAAGTACAGGTTACTCCAAAGCCCTGCATTCCATGGACCTGCAATCTGATTTAAGAATCACCAATGTGAGTCTTTTGTTCAAAGTTTCATTATAGCTTATCAAGTCTACAGTTATATGAAAGCATGAAAGCAAGTGGGAAAACATTTGGGATCGGTCTAAACATCAGTTTTCTTTATTGCTTTCTTATTACATAGGTACATTTTAAGAGATTTTAATTGTATTTCCTCTAAAGCTTTTAAAGTCTAAATTCGAAGTTTATATTGTATTTGTGTGTGTGTGTGTGTGTATGTGTGTGTGTGTAATCTTTCATGTATTCCAATGTGAAAAGTTCTAGTTTTCAGATGGGACCATATGAGAACAGAAACCAATTCACTTTGACAGCCATACCTGATAACTTAGTTAATCCTCAACATTTTAATCATCTGGATTTTGTAATTCTGTTGCATTTTCTAGGAAAAGCAACTGTGTTATATGAGGGTTGAAACTTTGCAGTTTTCTCATGTTTTATTTTTTGAAGTCTGTCTTAGAATTTTTCCATCTGGATGAGTAAAGCAGAGGGATTTTTCTCTTCCATCGCTATCATCCCTTATGTGAATTATTAATATATGTTTTTATGTATAATCCATTACCTTTAAAAAAGAGTCATGGCTGAGCAAGATCCAGCTGCACTTGGGCTCATCAAATGTCTCTAACTATTTTTCAAAGTTTTAGCATATTCCCAAACATGTTTCCATGGACATTTTCTTTTATTTACAATCCCTTGTGTGTTTAAGGGAAATGTAAGCCTTATGTTTCTTTTTCACTTATACTTAACTCATCAAAATGTTTTGTAAAGCAATTTAAATGTCCAAGAAGAATTTTATTACTGATTTTCTAAGAAACAGCAAGCTCTATTTTGCCAGTAATAGAGGGGGAAAACATGTAAGACCAATGACTAAAATTTGGTTCAGAACTTGAAACCAACAAGGATTGAGTATGTTCTAAACTTGGAAAATGCTGCCCTAAATCACTTGTAGGAAATCTTCATTTGCTAACTAGAAATAAGCAGTTCATGATTGAACTGGTAATATTAATAACAAGACTTAATGCCCAATTTGTTTTTGCTAGCATCTAGCTGTGGGCCAAATTACAGTTTTTCAGAAACTATAGAACAGACATACAAACTACGTTGGTATGTTATAAAATGGACCTGTTAGAATGAATAATATTTAAGTCCTAATTTGTGAGGAACATTAAGAAACAATTATTTTATGTATTATAGAGTTTTCCATGCTAATAAATTAAATGAATAAGACTGAGGCAAGTTAGAGATGTTTCACTGATTTAAAAGCTCAAAATGCTTTTCAAATCTTTCAGCAACTTTTATATAAGCAATATATATAGCAACTCACATTAATCTTGGCTAGTAAACTAAGACTTCAATTTGGCAACAATATTAACAGTATATCGAGGAGTAAAATACAGATACATCCTAATCTACTTGAAAAAAATGATGCAGCTATTTATCTCATTTACTCTCCAAAATAACCTCATGTAATATATGCCATTTTTATCACCATTTTGCAGATGAGGAAACTGAGGCTCAGAGAGGTTAAGTAACTTGCCCAAAGACACACATGTAGAAAGAGACAGAATCAGAATTTTACCCCAAGCAGCTTGGCTGTAGAATCTGCAAGCTTATCAACTCACAGTTCTCTTCTCCATCTTCTATCAACAATATTATATGTGTACGTTTAATATAAATATACATAAATATTAAAAAATGAGTCAAAGAAAATGCCACACTGCTAATAGTGGATAGCTCTCTGAGGCAAGAGTTTTTACTTCTTTCCACATCTTTTATATTTTTCAAAATTCTGACATGAAGATGCATGACTTTTATATTCAAGGAAACAGTTAATTTTAAATATAAAGAGAAAAGCATAATTGCAGCCTAACGAATTTGGATATTTGTGTAATTCTGAATGCCACGTGCTCATTCTTATACTGTAATTCTATAGTGGAGAAGGAGCAGTTCCATTTCCCGGAACAGAATTGAGTGAAGTTGACAGCAGGATCGCAGAGGTGGGAGGACAGAGGTGAGGGAGGCAGGGTTTGGAATTACTGCTATCTGTTTGTCATTAGGATTTGTTTTCCTTTCCTCCTGAGACCTAAATGTCTTTTAATTATAGGTCAGCTGATTCTGTAACTGAAAAGTCGAGTAGCAGATTAAATACAGCCTGCTGTTACTGTAATGAGGAATGATTAGGATCTAGAACATATTTCTCTCTTGCATGGAAAAAAGCACCAATTAGTATTAATGAATCACTGCTTGGATGAGGCAGCCAGGTTTCTAGTTTTCTCAAAATATGAGAATGACTTAATTTCACCCAAGATATTTTTTTCCTTTCCCCTATTATTCTATTTGGCTTACTTTTTAATGAAATCTTTGCATGTAAGAACTATCTGAAGTTTTTAGGGATACTCTTTTAGAAATGATTATAAAGAGTAGATTTAAATTTCTCACATCAAATACAAAGTTACTGAGGCTGAACACCAAAAGCCTATTTTTAGTTATATATCTGAATTAAACCTGTGTACTGTTATTTTGCTAGCTTAGTCGAGAGTTGATTTTATTTGTCTTAATGGAAGAAGAGAGTAAGATACTGTTTGTCCTGGACTATTGGAATAGTCATGCTGTTCATCTGTGGTGTGGGATATAAATTGTATAAACCTTTTGGGCCAGGCGAGGTAGCTCGTGCCTGTAATCCTAGCTGCTCAGAAGACTGAGGTGGGAGGATCCCTTCAGGCTCAAAGTTTGAGACTAACTTGTGTCTGAAAAAATAAAAAATAAAAACCTAGCTGATTGTGGCCTGTAGTCCCAGATTACTTGGGAGGCTGAAGTGGGAGGATGGCTTGAGACCAGGAGTTCAAGGCTGCAGTGAGCTATGATCACACCACTCACTCCAGCTTGGGTGACAGAGCGAGACTCCGTCTCTAAAAATAGAAAATCAAAACATTTTGGAAGGTAATTTGGTATTTTTGTTCAAAAGCCTGAAAAATGTTTATACTGTTTGATAAAATGAGTGCATTTCTAGAAATATATCCCAAAGAAGTAATTACAGACACACAAAAGATTCCTATTTACAATGTAAAAAATTGGAAATAACCTCAAATGCACAACTAGAGATTCCTGTTACAGAGGTAGAAATTTTTTTTCTGTCTTGTTCACTGCAGTATTGCAAGAACAGTGGCTGTTACATAGTAGATACCCAATAAATATTTGTTGGATGAATAAATAATATGTAATCAATAAAAGTCATTTTTTCTAAAAATATTTAAGAGAAAATTAAAAATTGGTATGCTAAGCTTATTTAAAGGTAAATATGTTTATATAATTTACATACTTTTATATGCCAGAGAACATGTGGAAAAAGGACAGAACAAACAGTGGGAAATAAGATTAGGGACGTGGGGCAGGAGAGAGAGATTTATTTTAAACATACCACCTTTTGTATTATTGGTACTTGATCGATGCATATTCTTTTTGATTTTAAAAAGCTAGCTAAAAGTATATGTATATTTTTCTCTGTGTGTAATATTTTAAGATTAAAAGCCAATTTGAAAGCTCCATACCAAAATAAAATATTAATTCAAACGTTTCTGCTTTGTAGAATTACTGTAGAAACTTTTCCATTTCGTTTGTGTTTTTCTAATTTTCTCGATAAGCATGTATTACATTGTAATAAGTCTTAAAATATATTTACAGATTACACACATATAATAGCTTGAGGCAAATGCCTTTCCTGTAGAACAATTTGCCTGAGCCTGGATTATAATTCCCAGGAGGTGTAGAGATGGTATGAGGAGAACATTTTTATTCTTGGGACTCAGATACCTTGACAACTAAAAGTAAGGATGGATAGAGAAAGTTTCTGAAGATGGCAAAGTGTGAGAAATCTCTATAGGCTCTATTGGAGGATGGAGAACCAAGGGGAAAGAAGAGATGGGAATAAAAGTTTTGTAGCTTGATACAGGTTGGTAGCTCTGCATGCCCTGGTAGATGTACAGCACTTAAGGAACTCTGGACTCTTTGCTGAGTGCTGGATGGAACCCAGCAGGGAACCCAGTCTGGGTAGACTGAAATAGAGCAAAGAGACAGGAGTGAAAAGTGAAAATATAGAGGCAGAGTGAGGGTGACAGAATTGTCTACGAGGGCCAGGACCCCGGGGAACTCTGTGATCTGCTACAGTATTAGTCCATTCTTACATAGTGGTTTGCAAAAGAGTCTTTATTGATGTTGTTTTCAAAAACTTCAGGCACTCCGGAGAAGCACATGCCGTTATGATTCTCTATTCTATTAAGGTTATAGCTCTATTTATAACGTGATTTCCAGGCAGGAGTTTGTATGTATGTATGGACTGGGGGGAAACTGGCAGCTTCACTCCCTTGTGAGAAGCAAAGTTGCCTTTATATAAACACTTTGCTGGAGGTAAAAGTGCTAAATGTTTGGAGTTGTGAAATATAACAGGAAAGACGAAATGGGCTTTGTTACTGCTAAGCAACAGCTTCATTCATTGTCTCTTCTTCCTCATCTGCCCTTTACTGCTCTACCCAACCCAGTCTGGCTTCTGCAAACATCACTCAGCTGTAGCTGATCTCATCCTGGTCTCAATTGCCTCTAACTGTCAAGTTGGGAAAATGACATTTTTGATTTTTCATCTTACTTGATCACTCTGACAAATTTGGCACCATTGACCACTTTCTCTTTCGTGAAATCCTCTTTTTTGGATTTCCGTGAATTAAATAGAGGTGTCCCAGAGTGATCTGGCCCTGATTCTTTTCCCATTTTAAATGTTTATTCTGGGAAATCCCAAATACTGAGATGCAACTTGCTCATATCCTCTCAAATCTCCATCCCTGCCCTAGTATCTCTTCTTAATCCCATGCTCATAGTTCCAAATGCATACTGACATTATGACCCAAATACCTTGTAGACACTCAAACCTAATATTTTTTAATTGAGCTAACTATCTTTCAGAAAATATGTTTGCCTATCTTCATTTCTCTTAATTAATGTAGAAACCGTCTAACCCATTTTCTAATCCAGAATGCTAGAGGCTTCCTTCTCTCCTCTATTCCTTTGCCTACTGCCTAGCTCCAGCCCTTCCTGTGTATCACATAGATAACCTTCTGGCCTAAAGTCACATTCCAGCTTCCTACCACTACTTCTTTCCATAAAGGTCCTGCTTCAGCCCCACCAAACCTCTGTCTGGCCCCTGAAAACATCACATTTTGTAATGATACTTGATGCCTTTAAATATGTTCTTTCTTCTGCCTAAAATGACATTTACTGCTTTGTTCAACTGATGAAAACTTACTTATCCTTCAGATCCATATCACATGTACCTCCTGTCTGAAGTCTAAGAATTAAATATTCCCACAGTTCTAGTACCACAAAATATTATATTTAGTTCTATTATATTATAATTTTCATTCCCTTATATTTTTGTTGCTTCTTTCATAACTTTATTTTCCATCGTTCCATGAAAACACAGATCAAATCAACTTGAGAGGCTTTCCAAGAATATAAAGGGAAAGAAAAAAATACATGAAAGTGATGAAAGACAATATGAAAGACATGGAGGACAGAGAATAGGCATGTAATATAAAGATTCTGTGTTTTCCTGGACAAGAAATAAAAATAATTGGAACAGAAGAAACAACATAATTAAGAAACATTTTGTGGAGCTAAAAATGTTTACTTATGAAATTGGAAAGCCGCAACATATTCTTGGCAAAATTACTAAAAAAGAATTTGCATGTTATTTGGGTAAAAATAAAAGACAGCACGAAGAAACAAAAATCAGGCTGCATTTTAGTTTTTCTGCCATATTTACAATTTTGGAGGGAGAAATGTTGTGATATAAGCATTTTATTCACAATTAGTCTTTCATATCTGAAAGCAGTAGGAAAATATCAGATATACCAGAGTTCAGAAAATATATTGTTTATAAACATTTTGAAAAAATTCTTAAAGATATAGTCCATCTTAACTATGCTCTAAATGAAAGTGAGTACTCAAAATAGGAAGAGTAATATTATACAAGGACTGGTAGATTAGCCTATAAGACTATCACCAATTTTGATGCACTGTCATTACAGAAGTTATATTAATAATAATTTGTTCCTTGGAATCACAATTGTTTAAACTGACCACTGAAATGAATCTATGAGAAAGAGTACAGCATGGTAACAGCTTT